>NC_041386.1:76717129-76794994 GCF_002162155.2 Triticum dicoccoides | reverse complement strand
TAGCAGCAGCAGCAGCCGCCGCCAGGAGCCGCCACCACCCCCTCCCGCCGCCGCCGTCGCCCCGCCACCCTACGCCGCCCCGCCGCCGCACCAGAACCCCGTCGAAGCCTCGCCGGAGCCGAGCCGAGGTAGCCGCCCCGTCGCCTCGGTTTTCTAAAGAAACCGATCCGGATTTTTAGAAAACCCTAGATTTGGTTTTTTAGAAATAGATCGGTTTTTTTGGTTTATTTATTTAGAGAGCGTTCGCCCGTTCGTTCATTTTAATGGATGAATTCGCCGTTTAGTTTCAGTTAACAAACGTTCCGTTCGTTAATCCATTCGTCGTTTTTCTTTTTCTCGGAGTATCCGCGATTATTTCTGATCGCGATTTCTGATCCGATTTTCGTTCTAGTATAACTTTTCGCCCGTTTATCGGAATCAGGTGATTCAAGCGCCTAGAGTTTCATCTCGAAACCCTCTTTTTGTTTAACCTAGTCAAACAAGATTTTGCTTCTATAAAATTTGACTTAGATCCAGATTAGTAAATGAAGTTTGTTTCTTTCGTTGTTTGACTTTCGTAGCCTCGTTCGATTTGATTCTTTTTGCAAACCGGAGTTCTTAAGTTGAACTTTCTGGTTAGATCTCTTATTTGAGTTTTACCTGTGCATTAGATGAGTACTTATTGTATGCTTGTTTGTTTGCGATAGAGTACCCGGAGTGCGCCGCTTGCTACTTTGAATCTCTAGGTTTCGCGGATCATCAGCAAGGCAAGTAACACTTTGATCATACCTCTTTACTACCCAGTTTTTATTGCATTAGATCAATCCTCAAACAATTGCATGAGTAGGATCTGATTGATATGTGGGTTCTGGGAAGTAGATGAGGTAGTACCTATTACCTGTTTTATTATCAAACCCTTGGGAGTTACTTCTACGTTTGCTTGTTATGCCATGCTATGCTAGTAGACGTGGATTGGGTGAGTGTATCCATGACAGATGTGAGATTGTTAAATTAATGGTTTATTTAAGGTGGCAACTTAAACACACATCTGGGTGGATTGAGGCACCTGGGTATTCTAGCGATTGCCTGTTTTTCTTTATGGACCGCCACCCAGGCTCAAAGGGATCATGAGATTATTCATACTAGAAACTTCCGTGTGCAGCCACAAGCTACTATGGGCTCTAGCATAGTTGACTAAGTCACGCGAACTCTTACAGTGGTAGTCTAGCAGATGTAGGGGATGTAGGTTGGTACTGTCTACCCGATCGTAAGGTGCTAGCGCTTCTGAAAGACTATGTCTCGGTCATCCGTTTCTCAAACATCATGTAGTGTGAGAATCCTAACGGAGGAGATCGAGTCTTGCGGGGAAAAGTGCGCAAACCTGTGCAGAGTGTATAAACTAATCATGGTTAGCCGTGTCCCCGGTTATGGACATCTTGAGTATCTAGTCCTTGGATTATCATGTGAATCTCATCATGTTAATTTAATTAAAAATTTTGGGTTTTAATGATAATGCTTAATTGGGGATTGAGAGGATGTCTATCTTCTCATTGTTCAACAACCACCATGATAGTTAAATAAAAATTTATTCCTTTGCAGTAGGGAAAAATTGGCTTTATGCAAAAACTGTAACCATAGAGCTTTCCACCAGCCATATATGCATGTAGTATAGCTTTATTTTTTCATTACTCTCTATGTGTTACATTGCCAGCATATTCCATGTGCTGACCCGTTTTCGGGCTGCAACGTTCATGTTGCAGACTTTTCAGACGACGAGTAAGGTGCCTTTAGGTTGTGGTTCTATACTCAGTGATGCCGTTGGAGTTGATGGACTCACTTATCTTCCAAGCATTCCGCTGTTATCGTTATTAGATGGCCTTAAGCCATATTATTTGTAATAAGTTCTCTTTTGAGACACTCGTTGTAATAAGTGTGTGATTGCTACTCTGTTATAAATCCTTCAAGTGCTGTGTGTGTCAGCATTACTAATCCAGGGATGACACTGAAGCACAGAGACCGGGCCGTTTGAGGTCTGGTCGCTACACTCAACAAAATAACTATCATGTGATTGAAAATTAAGATCAAGATGACAAGTTTCATGGTTATCATTATTCTTTAAAGCATACAAGTCATCACAATAATCATCATAGATAGCAACTTTGTTCTCATAATCAATTGGAACCTCTTCCAGAATAGTGGAATCATTACTAAATAACGTCATGACCTCTCCAAATACACTTTCATCAATATAATCATCATAAATAGGAGGCATGCTTTCATCATAATAAATTTGCTCATCAAAACTTGGGGGACAAAAAATATCATCTTCATCAAATATAGCTTCCCCAAGCTTGTGGCTTTGCATATCATTAGCATCATGGATATTCAAGGAATTCATACTAACAACATTGCAATCATGCTCATCATTCAAATATTTAGTGCCAAACAGTTTATAGATTTATTCTTCTAGCACTTGAGCACAATTATCCTTTCCATCATACTCACGAAAGATATTAAAAAGGTGAAGCGTATGAGACAAACTCAATTCCATTTTTTTGTAGTTTTCTTTTATAAATTATAAACTAGAAATAAAACAAGAAACTAAAAGACTCGATTGCAAGATCTAAAGATATACCTTCAAGCACTCATCTCCCCGGCAACGGCGCCAGAAAAGAGCTTGATGTCTACTACACAACCTTCTTCTTGTAGACGTTATTGGGCATCCAAGTGCAGAGGTTTGTAGGACAGTAGCAAATTTCCCTCAAGTGGATGACCTAAGGTTTATCAATCCGTAGGAGGCATAGGATGAAGATGGTCTCTCTCAAGCAACCCTGCAACCAAATAACAAAGAGTCTCTTGTGTCCCCAACACACCCAATACAATGGTAAATTGTATAGGTGCACTAGTTCGGTGAAGAGATGGTGATACAAGTGGTATATGGATAGTAGATAATAGTTTTTGTAATCTGAAATTATAAAAACAGCAAGGTAACTATTGATAAAAGTGAGCGTAAACGGTATTGCAATGCATTGAAACAAGGCCTAGGGTTCATGCTTTCACTAGTGCAAGTCCTCTCAACAATAATAACATAATTGGATCATATAACTATCCCTCAACATGCAACGAAGAGATTATGGTAGGGTACGAAACCACCTCAAAGTTATTCTTTCCAATCAATCCGTTGGGCTATTCCTATAAGTGTCACAAACAGCCCTAGAGTCCGTACTAGAATAACACCTTAAGACACAAATCAACCAAAACCCTAATGTCACCTAGATACTCCAATGTCACCTCAAGTATCCGTGGGTATGATTATACGATATGCATCACACAATCTCAGATTCATCTATTCAACCAACACAAAGGACCTCAAAGAGTGCCCCAAAGTTCTACCGAAGAATCACGACGAAAACGTGTGCCAACCCCTATGCATAGGTTCATGGGCAGAACCCGCAAGTTGGTCACCAAAACATACATCAAGTGAATCACGTGATATCCCATTGTCACCACAGATATGCACAGCAAGACATACATCAAGTGTTCTCAAATCTTTAAAGACTCAATCCGATAAGATAACTTCAAAGGGGAAACTCAATTCATTACAAGAGAGTAGAGGGGGGAAGGAACATAAGATCCAACTATAATAGCAAAGCTCGCGATACATCAAGATCGTGCCAAATCAAGAACACGAGAGAGAGAGAGATCAAACACATAGCTACTGGTACATACCCTCAGCCCCGAGGGAGAACTACTCCCTCCTCGTCATGGAGAGCACCGGGATGATGAAGATGGCCACCGGAGAGGGATTGCCCCTCTGGCAGGGTGCCGGAACGGGTCTAGATTGGTTTTCGGTGGCTACGGAGGCTTCTGGCAGCGGAACTCCCAATCTATTGTGCTCGCTAAGCATGAGCCCGTCCCACCTAATATCTTTCTAGAAAAGCTTTTTAAGCCATCCGTGGTGTGGCAGGGGAAAACGGCAACACCAACCGGGATCCGAACATAGCCTCAGATTGCGAAAACACCGACATCATCGGAGGCTCAGCCACCGAAATAACACCGTCGGTGCATCTCATCATGGCAGTCATTGCCCCATGGACCGAACCCTTCCTGGCCTACCTTAACAAGAAGGAGCTTCTCGAGGGTCAGAATGAGGCTCGCTGCAATGTCCAGCGTTCGAAGGCATACAAGGTTCATGATGAAGAGCTCTATAAGAAAAGTGCTACTGGAGTTCTTCAACGATGTATCTCCGAGGAAGAGGGGCGGCGACTCTTGGCTGAAATTCACGCCGGACTCGACGTTCACCACGCCGCAGATCGGGCCCTTGTTAGCAAGGCCTTCTGTATAGGGTTTTATTGGCTAACGGCCCGAGCAGATGCACAGGACCTTGTCCAATGTTACGTCGGATGCCAACTCTTTGCCAACCAAAGCCATATGCCCCCCACTGCCTTACAAAAAATCCCCATCACTTGGACTTTTGCGGTCTGGGGACTCGATATGGTCGGACCCCTTAAAGGAGGAAGCCATAAGAGAAAGTATCTGCTGGTCATGGTGGATAAATTCACTAAGTGGATAGAGGCCATACCAGTCAAAACGGCCGAAGCCGTAATAGATTTCATATTCGGCATGGTACACCGTTATGGTGTCCCACACAACATAATCACAGATAATGGCTCTAATTTCACAGCCGATGAAGTGAAAACCTGGTGTGCTAATCTAGGCATTAAGCTCGATTACGCCTCTGTCTATCACCCGCAGAAAAACGGTCAAGTCGAACGGGATAATGGTCTTATTATGAGCGGCATCAAACCTAGACTAGTGCGGTCTTTGAAAGAATCAGACAAGCACTGGGTGGAGGAACTTGACTCCATACTCTGGGGGCTGCGGACGACGCCCAACCGCACTACTGGATATACACGTTTCTTCATGGTGTATGGTGCAGAAGCAGTGTTACCCTGCGATATTATTCATGACTCACCTCGAGTGCGCATGTACGAAGAGAGAGAAACTGAGCTTGATCGGCAGGACATCTTAGATGCCCTGGAGGAGGAGCACGATGTTGCAAAAGCCCGTTCCGCATTTTATCAACAGCAGGCTCGTAGGTACCAAAGCAGAGAAGTGCGGGCCAAGACTTATAACATTGGTGAACTCATTCTACGCCTGTTGGAGAAGAAAAAGGACAAACTCAAGCCCAAATGGGAGGGTCCCTTCATCATTGACGAAGTTCTCACCGGAGGAGCGTATCGCATGCGTGATGCGTCAGACAATCACCTGGAGCTGAACCCCTCGAACATGGCCAGACTCCGATGATTTTATGCCTAGCGCCGAACTCTGTATTCGTCTCCTTCCTCCTGTTATTAACGTTATTTTTTTTTCTCTCTTTTCGTTTTTTTATCTTTTTTCGTTTTGCTCTTTAGCCCTATGGCTTTAGTACAGCTAGATCGTCCTCCCTTGATGCGTACATCTCCACATATGTACGTTCATTATACCTGGGGGCTTCTCATACAGAAGCTTGCTATTATTCTTCGAGCATCAAGCTCACCACATATGCGTTTTCCATATGCACCTTTTCTTCGCCATTATATGCATCGATATGACTTAAGTTTTGGCCAAGCTGGGTTGCCTGGCTCCTGTGCTTATGCCCTACGTTCCCATTGGTTCGGCTAGGGCATAAAGGGAGCACCTCTGCGATTGTTACTGCCGGGTCATCCGGATGTGTACCTTAGACTGGGTGAAGCCAAAAGCTAGCGTTCTTAAGGGAATATTTGGTCGGCAAATTAAAGACGTTTCCGCATTCACTCCATTGTGAAACCCCAGAAGTTACTTACTCTCCGATTTTTTTCAATCACAGTTCGGACATGCACATCAAACGCATGCACACCCAGGGAAAGGAACCCTTAACGGAACTATTCTCTCTGGAAGATATTTCTTACGTAATGTAATATAACATAACTAGCCGGATACACATTGTCTGTTCAAGCAAATATGACCCCTACGCCTGGTTCCCATGCATACCCTGGTACATTCTATCGTTAAGGTATTCGGAAACACTCCGCACCTTCGGGTCCAGAGGTCGAAGCGAAAAGGTCGGCCATGACAATTGCTTTTATTATCCAGCTAGAAGGAAAATACATAGTCACTTAGGACTTAAAAACTTCCTCCTCTATACCGTCCAACAGGCGGTCTAATTTACAATCATGTTGAGAGTATCTAGCAGCCACCTCCACTTGGCCATATACTAAACTGATGCGAATTTCTTGGTATATCGTGTTGAGAGTATCTAGCGGTCCAACCCGGGCCATGTGATTCGGATCCATCTTGGTATATCGTGTTTTTACCGTGGCCCAGGCCTCTCGCGCACCCTCTCGGCAGGCCGATATCTTCCATAGTCGGATACACCGCAACACTCCCTTGAACAGCTCTACAAGCTTCTCCATACTCCCTGGAGGGGAGTCGGGTGGCCATAAGGCCTTGGCTACACTCTGCATTGCCTGCCGAGCTTGCTCGTGCAACTGCGACAACCCTTGTAGAAGATCACTCGATGATCCGGACACCTCCTCTTCGGGACGGCCCATCAATATACCTACAATCATAGCTATATCAACTACTTTTACCTCCAAACCGTTATAAGGTAAATACGGCCACATACTGAATATGCCGCCTCGCAGTTTTTTGTTCTCCTTCACGGAGTCAGCTAGCTGGTCCCGCACATCCTTCGGCTCTTTGCCTAGCTGGGTGTTTGCATCTTGGAGTTTGTTTTTCTCCTGTCTGACACGGGTCAAAACCCGCTCGCCTGCGGCATGCAGTCTTTTCGACTCTTTTTCCTCCAATTGATCCGATGATCCTGTTATGAGATAAAGCCGCAGTGTTAACATGGTTGCTATGCAATAACTGTTTCTCGATGGAGGGAAATATCACCGGAAGACGCCGCTTTGGATTTTTCTAGTTCGGCGTTCACTGCGTTTAACTGCGTTCGGCACTTTTCTAGCTCTTGAGCTAGCACGCCGTTCTTCTCCGACAGAACCTGGTCATGCAGCGATCCTCAAATCAGTTGTCCCAACTACTTTAAGTCTCGGGGGCTACTAGCATATGGTTATCATAGTCAGAAAAAGTAAACTTACCTGCACATCTTTTAAATGCTGCTTTGTGGCTCTGTTAAGCCCATCTCAAGAAGCTCGGACATATGCATCAGCCAAGCTGAAGGCATTAAATGCCTCTTCTGAAAAGCTAGGGTCTTGTAAAACGGCCCTGCGGCGCCGATGATTCATGGCGCTCTCCACTTCCGAGTTGGTGACGGATACATCATCCGAATCCTCGGCTGGAGGACAGTCCGACTTCACCCCCGCAGCAGCTCCCGTCTTCATGACGGGATCTGGATCCTGGCTCCGGGAAGTATGACCGACCGGACACCTGGATATAGTCCGGCACACCGTTTTCCTGATACAGGGTAAACGGAGAGGTCACAGTTGGATGTGACTGTCAAGGTACATATTTGCAAATTCATACCTCTTTGATGAAGGCTCAGCCGTATCTTCGTTTGCCTTCCTCTTCGAAGGCTTGCCTGGTATGGGGGACACTCTCTTTGGAGATGCCCCCGGGGCAGCATGGCGCGCCGAACGCCTCCCCTTTTGAGCACGTGACAGTGCGGTGGGTAAGGAGGAATGATAAAACTCTCTTGACAAGGTATCTCCGGATTACTTACATGTGAAACAGGAAGTAGGCCGGGGTAATTGGCGATGATGGGTACATCCATACCGTCATAACTCATTTGATAGAATATTCCATCCTCGAGCTCCACAAATATGTCCGGATCTTCCTCATATCCGGGGTCAAGATCCTGGTTGCGATTCTCCGGCTGAGGGGCAGGGTCATGGATCCCCTCGACAGCCTTTCGCCATTCCTGTTATAAGAGGATAAGATACTGCGTGTAAAGAATGATTCAGGGACAGGAGTAAATTAGTGGAGCCGAAGCTTACCCAGCTGGGAGGAGTATACATGGCTAATCCGTCTCGATATTGGAGACGGGTGAACTCCTCCTTCTCCCCTTTATACAGCTCGGCCAGTATTTTGGCCAGGGCGGCAGGGGTCTTCAGGCCCCTTCCGACCATTGCGTGAGGCATCGTCTTCCCCGTTATAATGCCACATGGGCAGCCCTCTATATTGGAGTGGCTGGACCCCCCGCATTATAGAGATCGCCATTACCTCGACTATTGACAATACGGACTGGGCAAGCGTCTTAATCTTGACCAGCAGCAGGCTGATCTCTGCACCATCCTCTTCCTCGAGGCTCTAAGGATGGCAGCTATGGCGTTTCTTCAGCGGAGCATTTGAAAACTTGGGGAGGCCCATGCGTACGGGGTCGGGTAGAGCGACGTCGGCGATGTAGAACCATTCGGAAGGCCACTCTTTGGGAGCTTTCTTCGGCATGGCGGACAGGTATCCGGTCCCGGCGATGCGCCACACTTCGGCTCCTCCCACTTCAAAAATCGACCCGTCTTGATTGCGAGGGACGAGGCAGAACAATCTTCTCCATAAATCGAAATGGGCCTCGCAACCCAGGAATAGCTCGCATAGAGTGACATAACCCGCAATATGAAGGATAGAGGCGGGAGTGAGACTGTGCAGTTGGAGGCCGTAATACTCCAGCACACCTCGGGGGAAGGGATGGATCGGAAATCCGACGCCTCTTAACAAGAAGGGGACGAAGCACACTCGTTCTCCCACAGACGGATTGGGGAAATCCTCCGCCTGGGTTTTGCCGTTGAAGGAGGCCAACCCTGCTCGAACAGGGACCAGATCTGCAGGAGGGAGAAATCCTTGCGTTTGCAACTTCTCTAATTGGCTGTGGGACACAGAGCACCTCTCGCACTCGCCTTTCTCTGGGTCAGAACGGGAGGTGGAGCTGGGAATTTTAGCCATGTTGGAATGGTCTTTCCTGGCAATCTCTGAGGATTTTTCTCCGCGTGGTGCCGAATGGATCTAAGACCCAATCTCTTTAACTAGACGCTCTTTCTTGCGTGGCTGGGGTGTTATTTGCAAAAAAATACCCTGACCGTCCGCACTCGCCCGACACGTGGAAGTTGAAGTCTAAGTGCACAGAAGCCGAGGGGTGCGACATTGAATTATAAGCCGAATACATTACTTGGAAGTCGTTGGAGGAGGAGCCCGCCATGCAATGCCGAAGACAATCTGCGCGCTGAACATCTTGTCATTGAAGCCTGGTTCGGGGGCTACTGAGAGAGTCCTGGATTAAGGGGTCCTCGGGCATCCGGCCTGTTAGCCATGGGTCGGACTGATGGGCTGTGAAGACACGAAGATCGAAGACTGCACCCGTGTCTGGATGGGACTCTCCTTGGCGTGGAAGGCAAGCTTGGCGGCCAAATATGTAGATTCTTTTCTTTGTAACCGACCCTGTGTAACCCTAGATCCCTCCTGTGTCTATATAAACCGGAGGGCTAGGTCCGTAGATAGGACGAATACTCATTACCATAGCCATACCAGCTAGACCTCTAGGGTTTAGCCATTACGATCTCGTGGTAGATCAACTCTTGTAATACTCATATTCATCAATATCAATCAAGCAGGACGTAGGGTATTACCTCCATAGAGAGGGCCCGAACCTGGGTAAACATCGTGTCCCCTGTCTTCTGTTACCATCGACCGTAGACGCACAGTTCGGGACCCCCTACCCGAGATCCGCCGGTTTTGACACTGACACCCCCCTCCACAGCTACACACCTTGGTCATATCGTCATACTGCTTAGGCGAAGCCCTGCATCGGTAACTTCATCATCACCGTCAACACGCCGTCGTGCTGACGAAACTCTCCCTCGTCCTCAACTGGATCAAGAGCTCGAGGGACGTCATCGAGCTGAACGTGTGCTGAACACGGAGGTGTCGTAGGTTCGGTGCTAGGATCAGTTGAATCATGAAGACGTTCGACTACATCAACCGCATTACTAAACGCTTCCGCTTTTGGTCTACGAGGGTCCGTGGACACACTCTCCCCGCTCGTTGCTATGCATCTCCTAGATAGATCTTGCATGATCGTAGGTAATTTTTTTGAAATATTGCGTTCCCGAACAGTGGCATCTGAGCCAGGTCTATGCGTAGATGTTGTATGCACGAGTAGAACACAAGGAGTTTTGGGCGATAATAGTCATATTGCTTACCAGCAATGTCTTACTTTGATTCGGCGATATTGTTGGATGAAGCGGCCTGGACCGGCATTGCATGACCGCATTCATGATAATGGTTCTACCGACGTGCTTTGCACACAGGTGGCTGGTGGGAATCTTTTTTTCCAACTTTCGTTGAATCAAGTTTGACTACGCCCGGTCCTTGTTGAAGGTTAAAACAACACACTTGACGAAAAATCGTTGTTGTTTTGATGCGTAGGTAAGAACGGTTCTTGGTAGAAGCCCGTAGCAGCCACATAAAACTTGCAACAACAAAGTAGAGGACGTCTAACTTGTTTTTGCATGGCATGTTGTGATGTGATATGGTCAAGATGTGATGAGATATAAATTGTTGTATGAGTTGATCATGTTTTGTATAAGTTATCGGCAATTGGCACGAGCCTTATGGTTGTCGCTTTATTGTATGAAATGCAATCGTCATGTAATTGCTTTACTTTATCACTAAGCGGTAGCGATAGTCATAGAAGCAATAGTTGGCGAGACGACAACGATGCTACGACGGAGATCAAGGTGTCAAGCCGGTGACGATGGTGATTATCACGGTGCTTTGGAGATGGAGATCAAAGGCACAAGATGATTATGGCCATATCATATCACTTATTTTGGTTGCATGTGATGTTTATCCTTTATGCATCTTATTTTTCTTAGCACGGCGGTAGCATTATAAGATGATCCCTTTCTAAATTTCAAGGTATAATTGGTCTCCCTGAGTATGCCGTTGCTACAGTTCATCATGCCGAGACACCACATGATGATCGGGTGTGATAAGCTCTATGCTCACATACAACGGGTGCAAGCCAATTTTTCATGTGCAGAATACTTAGGTTAAACTGGACGAGCCTAGCATATGCAGATATGGCCTCGGAACACTAAGACCGAAAGGTCGAACGTGAATCATATAGTAGATATGATCAACATAGTGATGTTCACCATTGAAAACAACTCCATCTCACGTGATGATCGAACATGGTTTAGTTGATATGGATCACATTATCATTTAGATGACTAGAGGGATGTCTATATAAGTGGGAGTTTTTAAGATATGATTAATTGAACTTTAATTTATCATGAACTTAGTACCTGATAGTATTTGCATGTCTATATTGTTGTAGATCAATGGCCCGTGCTACCGTTCCCTTGAATTTTAATGCGTTCCTAGAGAAAGCTAAGTTGAAATATGATGGTAGCAATTACACAGACTGGGTCCGTAATTTGAGGATTATCCTCATTGCTGCATAGAAGAAGTACGTCTTGGAAGCACCGCTAGGTGCAAAACCCGCTGCAGGAGCAACTCCAGATGTTATGAATGTCTGGCAGAGAAAAACTGATGACTACTCAATAGTTTAGTGTGCCATGCTTTACATCTTAGAATCGGGACTTCAAAGATGTTTTGAACGTCATGGAGCATATGAGATGTTCCAGGAGTTGAAGTTAATATTTCAAGCAAATGCCCGAATTGAGAGATATGAAGTCTCCAATAAGTTCTATAGCTGCAAGATGGAGGAGAATAGTTATGTCAGTGAACACATACTCAGAATGCCTGGGTACCACAACCACTTGACTCAACTAGGAGTTAATCTTCTTGATGATAGTGTCATTGACAGAGTTCTTCAATCACTGCTACCAAGCTACAAAATCTTCGTGATGAACTATAATATGCAAGGGATGGATAAGACAATTCATGAGCTCTTTGCGATACTAAAAGCTACAGAGGTAGAAATTAAGAAGGAGCATCAAGTGTTGATGGTTAACAAGACTACTAGTTTCAAGAAAAAGGGCAAAGGGAGGAAGGGGAACTTCAAGAAGAACGACAAGCAAGTTGCTGCTCAAGTGAAGAAGCCCAAGTCTGGACTTAAGCTTGAGACTGAGTGCTTCTACTGCAAAGGGACTGGTCACTGGAAGCGGAACAGCCCACGTATTTGGCGGATAAGAAGGATGGCAAAGTGAAAGGTATATTTGATATACATGTTATTGATGTGTACCTTACTAATGCTCGTAGTAGCGCCTGGGTATTTGATACTGGTTCTGTTGCTCATATTTGCAACTCCAAACAGGGGCTACGGATTAAACAAAGATTGGCTAAGGACGAGGTGACGATGCGCGTGGGAAATGGTTCCAAACTCGATGTGATCGTCGTCGGCACGCTACCTCTACATCTACCGCCGGGATTAGTTTTACACCTAAATAATTGTTATTTGGTGCCAGCGTTGGGCATGAACATTATATTTGGATCTTTTTTATGCGAGACGGTTATTCATTTAAATCAGGGAATAATGGTTGTTCTATTTATATGAGTAATATCTTTTATGGTCATGCACCCTTGAGGAGTGGTCTATTTCTGTTGAATCTTGATTGTAGTGATACACATATTCATAATATTGAAGCCAAAAGATGCAAGGTTAATAATGATTGTACAACTTATTTGTGGCACTGCCGTTCAGGTCATATTGGTGTAAAGCGTGTGAAGAAACTCCATGCTGATGGGCTTTTGGAATCACTTGATTATGAATCACTTGATGCTTGTGAACCATGCCTCATGGGCAAGACGACTAAAACTCCATTTTCCGGAACAATGGAGCGAGCAACTGACTTATTGGAAATAATACATCCTAATGTATGCGGTCCGATGAGTGTTGAGGCTCGTGACGGGTATCGTTATTTTCTGACCTTCACAGATGATTTGAGCAGATATGGGTATATCTACTAAATGAAACATAAGTCTGAAACATTTGAAAAGTTCAAAGAATTTCAGAGTGAAGTGGAAAATTATCGTAACAAGAAAATGAAGTTTCTATGAACTGATCGTGGAGGTGAATATTTGAGTTATGAGTTTGATCTTCATTTGAAACAATGTGGAATAGTTCCGCAACTCACGCCACCTGGAACACCACAGCGTAATGGTGTGTCCGAACGTCGTAACCATACTTTATTAGATATGGTGCGATCTATGATGTATCTTACTGATTTACCACTATTATTTTGGGGTTATGCTTTAGAGACGGCTGCATTCATGTTAAATAGGGCACCATCTAAATCCGTTGAGACGACACCATATGAACTGTGGTTTGGCAAGAAACCTAAGCTGTCGTTTCTTAAAATTTGGGGCTGTGATGCTTATGTGAAAAAGCTTCAACCTGATAAGCTCGAACCCAAATCGGAGAAATGTGTCATCATAGGATACCCAAAGGAGACTATTGGGTACACCTTCTATCACAGATCCGATGGCAAGATATTCGTTGCTAAGAATGGATCTAGAGAAGGAGTTTCTCTCGAAAGAAGTGAGTGGGAGGAAAGTAGAACTTGATGAGGTAATTGTACCTTCTCCCTTATTGGAAAGTAGTTCACCACAGAAATCAGTTCGAGTGATTCCTAGACCAATCAGTGAGGAAGCTAATGATGATGATCATGAAACTTCTGATCAAGTTACTACCGAACCTCGTAGGTCAACCAAAGTAAGGTTCGCACCAGAGTGGTTCAGTAATCCTATTCCGGAGGTCATGTTACTTGACCATGACGAACCTACGAACTATGAGGAAGCGATGATGAGCCTAGATTCCGCAAAATGGCTTGAGGCCATGAAATCTGAGATGGGATCCATGTATGAGAACAAATGTGGACTTTGGTTGACTTGCCCGATGATCAGCAAGCAATAGAGAATAAATGGATCTTTAAGAAGAAGACTGACGCTGACGGTAAATTATTGTCTAGAAAGCTCGACTTGTTGCGAAGGTTTATGACAAGTTCAAGGAGTTGACTATGATGAGACCTTCTCACCCGTAGCGATGCTTAAGTCTGTCCGAATCATGTTAGCAATTGCCGCATTTTATGATTATGAAATTTGGCAAATGGATGTCAAAACTGCATTCCTTAATGGATATCTTAAAGAAGAGTTGTATATGATGCAATCAGAAGGTTTTGTCGATCCTAAAGGTGCTAACAAAGTGTGCAAGCTCCAGCGATCCATTTACGGACTGGTGAAAGCCTCTCGGAGTTGGAATATACGCTTCGATAGTGTGAGCAAAGCATATGGTTTTATACAGACTTTTGGAGAAGCATGTATTTACAAGAAAGTGAGTGGGAGCTCTGTAGCATTTCTAATATTATATGTGGTTGACATATTGTTGATTGGAAATAATACAAAATTTATGGATATCATCAAAGGATACTTGAATAAGAATTTTTCAATGAAAGACCTCGGTGAAGCTGCTTATATATTGGGCATCAAGATCTATAGAGATAGATCAAGACGCTTAATTGGACTTTCACGAAGCACATACCTTGATAAAGTTTTGAATAAGTTCAAAATGGACCAGTCAAAGAAAGGGTTCTTGCCTGTGTTACAAGGTGTGAAGTTGAGTCAGACTCAATGCCCCGACCACTTTAGAAGATAGAGAGAAATGAAAGTCATTGCCTATGCCTCAGTCATAGGTTCTATCATGTATACAATGTTGTGTACCAGACCTGATGTGTGCCTTGCTATAAGTTTAGCAGGGAGGTACCAAAGTAATCCAGTAGTGGATCACTGGACAGTGGTCAAGGACATCCCGAAATACGTGAAAAGGACTAAGGATATGTTTCTCGTTTACACAGGTGACAAAGAGCTCATCGTAAATGGTTACGTCGATGCAATCTTTGACATTGATCCGGATGACTCTAAGCACAAACCGGATACGTATTTATATTGAATGGTGGAGCTGTCAGTTGGTGCAGTTCCAAGTAGAGTGTCGCGCGGGATCTACGTGTGAAGCGGAGTACATAGCTGCTTTAGAAGCAGTAAATGAAGGAGTCTGGATGAAGGAGTTCATATCCGATCTAGGTGTAATACATAGTGCATCGGGTCTAATGAAAATCTTTTGTGGCAATACTGGAGCAATTGCCTTGGCAAAGGAATCCAGATTTCACAAGAGAACCAAACACATCAAGAGACACTTCAATTCCATCCGTGATCAAGTCAAAGAGGGAGACATAGATATTTGCAAGATACATACAGATCTGAATGTTGCAGACCCGTTGACTAAGCCTCTCTCACGAGGAAAACATGATCAGCACCAAGACTCCACGGGTGTTAGAATCATTACTATGTAATCTAGATTATTGACTCTAGTGCAAGTGGGAGACTGAAGGAAATATGCCCTAGAGGCAATAATAAAGTTGTTATTTATATTTCCTTATATCATGATAAATGTTTATTATTCAGGCTACAATTGTATTAACTGGAAACTTAGTACATCTCTGAATACATAGACAAATAGAGTATCCCTAATATGCCTCTACTTGACTAGCTCGTTAATCAAAGATGGTTAAGTTTCCTAACCATAGACATGTGTTGTCATTTGATGAACGGGATCACATCATTAGAGAATGATGTGATGGACAAGACCCATCTGTTAGCTTAGCATAATGATCATTTAGTTTTATTGCTATTGCTTTCTTCATGACTTATACATGTTCCTCTGACTATGAGATTATGCAACTCCTGAATACCGGAGGAACACCTAGTGTGCTATTGATACGTCTCCAATGTATTTATAATTTATGAAGTATTCATGCTGTTATATTATCGTTCTTGGATGTTTTACAATCATTTTATAGCAACTTTATATCATTTTTTGGGACTAACCTATTGACCCAGTGCCCAATGCAAGTTGCTGTTTTTTGCTTGTTCTTTATATCGCAGGAAATCAATATCAAACGGAGTCCAAACGCAACGAAATTTTACGGAGATTTTTTTGGACCAGAGGGAACCCAATGGGCCAGAGCTGCACCTCGAGGGTGCCCCGAGGGGGGCACAACCCACCAGGGTGCGCCAAGGCCCCCTGGCATGCCCAGCTGGATTGTGCCCACCTCGGTGGCCTCCCGTACCCCTTTTTTGCACTATAAATTCCAAAATATTCCGAAACCCCTCGGGGTTAACCTAGATCAGAAGTTCCGCCGTTGATACATATCCAACGTATCTATAATTTTTGATTGTTCCATGCTATTATATTATCTGTTCTGGATGTTTAATGGGCTTTAATATGCACTTTTATATTATTTTTGGGACTAACCTATTAACCGAAGGCCCAGTGCAAATTGTTGTATTTTGCCTATTTCAGTGTTTCACATAAAAGGAATGTCAAACGGAATCCAAACATAACGAAACCTTTGTGATGATCTTTCTTGGAACAAATGTCACCCAGGAGACTTGGAGCACAAGTCTGGAAGTCCGAGATGCTTCCACGATGTAGGGGGGCGCGCCCAGGGGGGTAGACGCATCCCCCACCCTCGTGGGCCCCACGGAGCTCCACCGACCTACTTCTTTCTCCTATATATACTCTTACACCTTGAAAACATCCAGGAGAGCCACGAAACCACTTTTCCACCGCCGCAACCTTCTGTACCCGTGAGATCCCATCTTGGGGCCTTTTCCGACGATCTTGCAGAGGGGGATTCGATCACGGAGGGCTTCTACATCAACACCATAGCCTCTCCGATGATGTGTGAGTAGTTTACCACAGACCTTCGGTCCATAATTATGAGCTAGATGGAGTTCTCCTCGATGTTCATGGAGATCTATTCGATGTAATACTTTTTGTGGTGTATTTGCCGAGATCCGATGAATTGTGGGTTTATGATCAAGATTATCTATGAACAATATTTGATTCTTGTCTGAATTCTTATATGCATGATTTGATATCTTTGCAAGTCTCTTCGAATTATCGGTTTAGTTTGGCCTACTCGACTGATCTTTCTTGCAATGGGAGAAGTGCTTAGCTTTGGGTTCAATATTGTGGTGTCCTTTCCCAGTGACAGCAGGGGTAGCAAGGCACGTATTATATTGTTGCCATCGAGGATAAAAAGATGGAGTTTATATCATATTGCTTGAGTTTATCCCTCTACATCATGTCATCTTGCCTAATGTGTTACTCTGTTCTTATGAACTTAATACTCTAGATGCATGTTGGATAGCGGTTGATGTGTGGAGTAATAGTAGTAGATGCAGAATCGTTTCGGTCTACTTGACACGGATGTGATGCCTATGTTCATGATTATGCCTAGATATTCTCATAACTATGCGCCTTTCTATCAATTGCTCGCCAGTAATTTGTTCACCCACCGTAATATATGCTATCATGAGAGAATCCACTAGTGAAACCTATGGCCCCCGGGTCTACTTTACATCATATAAGTTTCCAATCTATAATTCTAGTTTACTATTTATTTTGCAATCTTTATTTTCCAATCTATACAACAAAAATACCAAAAATATTGATCTTATTATCTTTATCAGATCTCACTTTTGCAAGTGGCCGTGAAGGGATTGACAACCCCTTTATCGCGTTGGTTGCAAGGCTCTTGATTGTTTGTGCAGGTACTAGGCGACTTGCGTGTAGTCTCCTACTTGATTGATACCTTGGTTCTCAAAAATTGAGGGAAATACTTATGCTACTTTGCTGCATCACTCTTTCCTCTTCAAGGGAAAACCAACACATGCTTAAGAGGTAGCAAGAAGGATTTCTGGCGCCATTGCCGGGGAGATCTACGCTCAAGTCAAGACATACCAAGTACCCATCACAAACTCTTATCCCTCGCATTACATTATTTGCCATTCGCCTCTCGTTTTCCTCTCCCTCACTTCACCTTTGTCGTTTTATTTTCCCTTTTTCGTTCGTCTCTTTTCGCTTGCCTCTTGTGTGTCCGTTCTTAGTGCGGTTTGTTGCCATCATGTTTGAATCTGGTGAGGTTATCATTGAAAAGGATAATAGCCACAATGGGGGAAACTTTGATGCTTTTGATAATCCTCATGAAGAACCTACTATTTTACACACTAAAAAGTTTCTGATTGGTAGCGGTAATAGTATTGGAAAAGGAGTTATTCAAGATTTCTTTACTTGTGTCGGTGCTCTGCCCACTATGGGTGGATCTATTCTTCATAGAACTAGTAGTCTTGCGGATGCTATATATTTGCTCGTAGTTGAACTTGAAAGACAATTTATTCATATGCATCCCTGCATACAAAGAATTTTTCTAGAATTTTCCAATATTGTGCATTCTTCTGTTAAGCGAGCAACTACTATCTTTTTGGCACATGAATTCAGATTTACAATGAAAGAGGCCAATGAATTTTTGTGCATTATAGGGTGGATGCCGGTCGTCCTCCCATAGAAGTGATCCTTTTTATCAAGAAGACATAATGCGCTTACAATCTTTAGATCATGTTGCTTTAATTGAAAACCTTAGAAAAAAGGTTCCTACCAATGTTCTAGTAGACATGATTTCTGAACTTAATGATAACTTTGCTATGCAAAACAATGGGTTAGGTTTTTCCCTTGAACAAAGGCTCATGACTTTTTGTCAAAAGAATGCTTATAATGATGAATTGGTTGTGCAATATGAGGAGACAAAGGAGGAACCAATACCTCCCGAGCTTGATCTTGGGGACTTTTGTCCTATTAAATTTACCCTTTTGATTACTTTTGCTTGCCACAAAGAAAACTTGCTGCTGAACGTAGGCAGTATGAGATGAGTTTTCGTGATTTACCTTATCATTATCATGGCAATACCTAGATCTATTCTTGTTTTTATGCCTAGCTAGGGGCGTTAAATGATAGCGCTTGTTGGGAGGCAACCCAATTTTATTTTTGTTCCTGTTTAGTAATAAATAATTTATCTATCCTCTGTTACGATTGTGTTTTTTATGTTTTAATTAGTGTTTGTGCCAATTAAAGCCTTTAGGATCTTCTTGGATGATTGTTGTTTGATCTTGCTGGAAAAAAAACAGAAAGTATGCGCTCATGAAAATAATTTTCATTTTTTACCAAAGAGCAATAAAATACCAATTCCAACTGCAGTACATCAATATACAAATTATTTAGGTCGTCCTAACTTTTTAGAATTTTTGGAGTTACAGAAGTATTCGAAACCTCCAGATTGCTACAGACTATTCTGTTTTTCGTGTGTTGTTTGCTTATTTTGATGAATCTATGGCTAGTATCGGGGGGTATGAACCATAGAGAAGTTGGAATACAGTAGGTTTAACACCAATATGAATAAATAATGAGTTCATTGTAGTATATTAAAGTGGTGGTTTGTTTTCTTATACTAACGGAGCTTATGAGATTTTCTGTTGAGATTTGTGTTGTGAAGTTTTCAAGTTTTTGGGTAAAGATTTGATGGATTTTGGAACAAGGAGTGGCAAGAGCCTAAGCTTGGGGATAAGCTTGGGGATGCGCAAGGCACCCCAAGGTAAAATTTAAGGACAACCAAAAGCCTAAGCATGGGGATGCCCAGGCATCCCCTCTTTCGTCTTCGTCTATCGGTAACTTTACCCGAGGCTATATTTTTATTCACCACATGATATGTGTTTTGCTTGGAGCGTCTTGTATGATTTGAGTCTTTGATTTTTAGTTTACCACAATCATCCTTATTGTACACACCTTTTGGAGAGACACACATGAATCAGAATTTATTAGAATACTCTATGTGCTTCACTTATATCTTTTGAGCTATATAATTTTGCTCTAGTGCTTCACTTATACCTTTTTAGAGCATGGTGGTGGTTCTATTTTATAGAAATTATTGATCTCTCATGCTTCACTTATATTATTTTGAGAATCTCTTAGAACAGTATGGTAATTTTCTTTGGCTATAAAATTTGTCCTAATATGATAGGCATCCAAGACGGGTATAATAAAAACTTTCATATAAAGTGTATTGAATAGTTTAATACTCGATAATTGTTTTGAGATATAAATATGGTAATATTAGAGTTATGCTAGTTGAGAAATTTTGAAATTGATAAATACTTGTGTTGAGGTTGGCAAGTCCCGTAGCATGCACGTATGGTAACCATTGTGTGAAAAATTTGAAGCATGAGGTGTTCTTTGATTGCTTTCCTTATGAGTGGCGGTCGGGGACGAGCGATGGTCTTTTCCTACCAATCTATCCCCTAGGAGCATGCGCGTAGTGCTTTGGGTTTGATGACTTGTAGATTTTTGCAATAAGTATGTGAGTTCTTTATGACTAAAGTTGAGTCCATGGATTATACGCACTCTCACCCTTACATCATTGCTAGCCTCTTCGGTACCGTGCATTGCCCTTTCTCATCTCGAGAGTTGGTGCAAACTTCGCCGGTGCATCCAAACCCCGTGATATGATACGCTCTATCACACATAAGCCTCCTTATATGTTCCTCAAAACAGCCACCATACCTACCTATTATGGCATTTCCATAGCCATTCTGAGATATATTGCCATGCAACTTTCTACCGTTCCGTTTATTATTACACACTTCATCATTGTCATATTGCCTTGCATGATCGTGTAGTTGACATCGTATTTGTGGCAAGGCCACCATTCATTTTTCATACAAGTCACTTTTGAATCATTGCATATCCCGTACACCACCAGAGGCATTCACATAGTCATATTTTGTTCTAAGTATTGAGTTGTAATTCTTGAGTTGTAAGTAAATAAAAGTGTGATTTTCTTCATTATTATAGCATTGTCCCATGTGAGGAAAGGATGATGGATACTATGACTACCCCATAAGTCGGGATGAAATCCCGGAAGAAAAATAATAAAAATAAAAAAGAGGCCAAAGAAGCCCACCAAAAAAATGAATGAGATAAAAAGAGAGAAGGAACATTGTTGCTATCCTTTTTCCACACTTGTGCTTCAAAGTAGCACCATGTTCTTCATGATAGAGAGTCTCCTATTTTGGAACTTTCATATACTAGTGGGAATTTTTCATTATAGAACTTGGCTTGTATATTCCAATGATGGGCTTCCTCAAAATGCCCTAGGTCTTCGTGAGCAAGCAAGTTGGATGCACACCCACTTAGTTTCTTTTGAGCTTCCAAAATATTTCGAAAACCCTCGGGGTTAACCTAGATCAGAAGTTCCACCGCTGATACGTCTCCAACGTATCTATAATTTTTGATTGTTCCATGCTATTATATTATCTATTTTGGATGTTTAATGGGCTTTAATATGCACTTTTATATTATTTTTGGGACTAACCTATTAACCAAAGGCCCAGTGCAAATTGCTGTTTTTTGCCTATTTCAGTGTTTCGCAGAAAAGGAATATCAAACGGAATCCAAACAGAACGAAACCTTAGCGAGGATCTTTCTTGGAACAAATGTCACCCAGGAGACTTGAAGTACAAATCTGGAAGTCTGCTAAGCTTCCACGAGGCAGGAGGCGCGCCTAGGGGGGTAGGTGCGCCCCACCCTCGTGGGCCCCATAGAGCTCCACCGACCTACTTCTTTCGCCTATATATATACTCTTATACCGTGAAAACATCCAAGAGAGCCACGAAACCACTTTTCCACCGCTGCAACCTTCTGTACCCGTGAGATCCCATCTTGGGGATTTGATCATGCAGGGCTTCTACCTCAACACCATAGCCTCTCTGATGATGTGTGAGTAGTTTACCACAGACCTTCGGGTCCATAGTTATTAGCTAGATGGCTTCTTCTCTCTCTTTGGTTCTCAATACAAAGTTCTCCTAGATGTTCTTGGAGATCTATTCGATGTAATACTTTGCAAGTCTATGATCAAGATTATCTATGAACAATATTTGATTATTCTCTGAATTCTTATATGCATGATTTGATATCTTTGCAAGTCTCTTCGAATTATCAGTTTAGTTTGGCTTACTCGATTGATCTTTCTTGCAATGGGAGAAGTGCTTAGCTTTGGGTTCAATCTTGCGGTGTCCTTTCCCAGTGATAGCAGGGGCAACAAGGCACATATTGTATTGTTGCTATCGAGGATAAAAAGATGGGGTTTATATCATATTGCTTGAGTTTATCCCTCTACATCATGTCATCTTGCCTAATGTGTTACTCTGTTCTTATGAACTTAATACTCTACATGCATGCTGGATAGCGGTCGATGTGTGGAGTAATAGTAGTAGATGTAGAATCATTTCGGTCTACTTGACACGGACCTGGCGTCTATGATCCTGATTATGCCTAGATATTCTCATAACTATGCGATTTTCTATCAATTGCTTGGCAGTAATTTGTTCACCCGCTGTAATATATGCTATCATGAGAGAATCCACTAGTGAAACCTATGGCCCCCGGGTCTACTTTACATCATAGAAGTTTCCGATCTATAATTCTAGTTTACTATTTATTTTGCAATCTTTATTTTCCAATCTATACAACAAAAATACCAAAAAAAATCTTATTATCTTTATCAGATCTCACTTTTGCGTTGGTTGCAAGGTTCTTGATTGTTTGTGTAGGTACTAGGCGACTTGCGTGTAGTTTCCTA
Source organism: Triticum dicoccoides (assembly GCF_002162155.2). NCBI lineage: Eukaryota > Viridiplantae > Streptophyta > Magnoliopsida > Poales > Poaceae > Triticum > Triticum dicoccoides. The sequence continues at coordinate 76,772,552 of NC_041386.1, read as the reverse complement.
CTGGATTGATACCTTGGTTCTCAAAAACTGAGGGAAATACTTACGCTACTTTGCTGCATCACCATTTCCTCTTCAAGGGAAAACCAACGCATGCTCAAGAGGTAGCAGCCGCCGCAGGGCTCCGTAGCCACCGAAAACCAATCTAGACCTGTTTCAGCACCCTATAGGAGGGGGCAATTATCTCCGGTGGCCATCTTCATCATCCTTGCGGCCACCACAATGAGGAGGGAGTAGTCCACCCTCGGGGCTGAGGGTTTGTACCAGTAGCTATGTGATTAAGCTCTCTCTCTCGTGATCTATATCATGGGCTTTGTTAATATAGTCGGATCATATGATGTTTCTCCCCTCTATACCCTTGTTGTGATGAATTGAATCTTTACCCTTTGAAGTTTTGTCTTGTCGGATTGAATGTTCAGACTTGAGAACACATGATGTATGTCTAATATGTCCATTTTGCGTCATGCTTTTATATCGATATTTATTGCATCATGGACTGTTATTTCACTTTATGTCACAATACTTATGGCTATTCTCTCTTATTTTACAAGGTTTACATAAGGAGGGAGAATGCCGGCAGCTGGAATTCTGGGCTGGAAAAGGAGCAAATATTAGAGACCTATTCTGCGCAACTCCAAAAGTCCTGAAACTCCATGGAAAATCTTAAAATAAATAAAGAAAAATCCTCGCCAAAGATGAAGGCAAGGGGGCCCACACCCTGCTCACGAGGGTGGGGGGCGCCCCCACCTAGGGCGCGCCCCGTACCTCGTGGGCCCCCTGGTGGCTCTCCGATGTCCATCTTCTGCTATATGAAGTCTTTCGATGAGAAAAAAATCAGAAGGAACCTTTCGGGACGAGACTCCGCCGCCACGAGGCGGAACCAATCTAGAGCTCTGGCAGAGCTGTTCTGCCGGGGATACTTCCCTCCGGGAGGGGAAAATCATCACCATCGTCATCACCAACGCTCCTCTCATTGGGAGAGGGCAATCTCCATCAACATCTTCACCAGCACCATCTCATCTCCAAACTCTAGTTCATCTCTTGTATCCAATTCTTGTCTCAAAGTCCGGGATTAGTGCTAGTAGGTTGCTAGTAGTGTTGATTGCTCCTTGTAGTTGATGCTAGTTGGTTTATTTGGTGGAAGATCATATGTTCAGATCATATATGCATATTATTACCCCTCTGATTATGAACATGAATATGCTTTGTGAGTAATTACGTTTGTTCCTGAGGACAAGGGAGAAGTCTTGCTATTAGTAGTCATCTGAATTTGGTATTCGTTTGATATTTTGACAAGATGTATGTTGTCTAGCCTCTAGTGGTGTTATGTGAACGTTGACTACATAGCACTTCACCATTATTTGGGCCTAGAGGAAGGCATTGGGAAGTAATAAGTTGATGATGGGTTGCTATAGTGACAGAAGCTTAAACCCTAGTTTACGCGTTGCTTCGTAAGGGGCTGATTTGGATCCATATGTTTCATGCTATGGTTAGGTTTACCTTAATACTTTTGTTGTAGTTGCGGATGCTTGCAATAGAGGTTAATCATAAGTGGGATGCTTGTTCAATTAAGAACAGCACCCAAGCACCGGTCCACCCCACATATCAAATTATCAAAGTATCGAACGCGAATCATATGAACGTGATGAAAACTAGGTTGACGATATTCCCATGTGTCCTCGGGAGCGCTTTTCCTATTATAAGAGTTTGTTCCAGCTTGTCCTTTGCTACAAAAAGGATTGGGCCACCTTGCTGCACTTTATTTACTTTTGTTACTTGTTGCTCGTTACAATTTATCTTATCACAAAACTATCTGTTACCACTTATTTTAGTACTTGCAGAGAATACCTTGCTGAAAACCGCTTATCATTTCCTTCTTCTCCTCATTGGGTTCGACACTCTTACTTATCGAAAGGACTACGATAGATCCCCTATACTTGTGGGTCATCAATGTCTTGCGGTATGAATACTTGAGGTGACAATGGGGTATCTTAGTGATTCACTTGATATACATTATGGCACTCAACTTGCGGATTCCCGCGGTGATATTGGGGTAATCTATGCATAGGGGTTGATGCACGTTTTTATTATCTTTTCTCCGATAGAAACTTTGGGGTCTCCTTGTAGTTCTTTGTGTGGATTGAGTATTATGAATATGAATTTGCTTTGGTGTTATTCTAGTACGTACTCTAGGATAGATCGAACAGAAACAATAGCTTTGTGTTATTTTAGGTCGAACTCTTGAATAGATCAAACTGAAAGAATAGCTTTCAGGTGGTTTCGTACCCTACAAACAATTTCTATCTTTGTTCTCTGCTAATAGGAACTCGGGAGTGATTCTTTATTGCACTTTGAGGAATAGTCATATGATCCAACTATGTTAGCATTGTTGAGAGATTGCACGAGCGAAAGTATGGACCCTAGGCCTTGTTTTTAAGCATTGCAATACCGTGTTTGTGCCCGTTTACTATTTGCTACCTTGTTGTTTTTATTTATTCAGATTATAAAAATATATTTCTACCATCAGTATTACACTTTTATCACCATCTCTTCGCCGAACTAGGCACCTATACAATTTGCCATTGTATTGGGTGTGTTGGGGACACAAGAGATTTCTTGTATTTGGTTGCAGGGTTGTTTGAGAGAGACCATCTTCATCCTACACCTCTCACAGATTGATAAACCTGAGGTCATCCACTTGAGTGAAAATTGCTACTGTCCTACAAAACTCTGCGCTTGGAGGCCCAACACATGTCTACAAGAATAAAGTTGCGTAGTAGACATCAATCTCTTTTCTGGCGCCGTTGTCGGGGAGGTGAGTGCTTGAAGGTATATCTTTAGATCTTGCAATCGAATATTTTAGTTTCTTGTTTTATCACTAGTTTGATTTTTAAAAAGAAAACTACAAAAAATGGAATTGAGGTTGCATCATATTATTGATCATCTTTATAATATCTTTCTTGAAAATGATGGTTTGGAAAATTGTGCTCAATTGTTAGAAGAAGAAGTCAATAAAATGTTTGGCACAAAATATTTGAATGATGAGCATGATTGCAATGTTGTTAGTATGAATTCTTTAAATATCCATGATGCTAATGATATGCAAAGCCATAAGCTTGGGGATGCTATATTTGATGAACTAGATAACACCCCGCACGTTGCAGCGGGATTTGTAGCTCTAAATTTGTTGTCAATAAAATTTGAATATGCTAAACTACTTTGTAGGAGCATAAAAGTACAATAGATATCAATAATCTGCATGGGCATGGAAAGTTTGTGCATGAGGCAAGCTGGGCAGAACTATCAAAATCATCTTACCGAAAAAATAAAAATAAAAGTAGGTCCAAATGAGCATCTGGAGAATAAGCTAAAGTAATAGGTTGTATATGGCTGGCACTGATCTGATCAGTATAAAGGAAATGAAACATACATAACCGGAATGGCTGCATGTTGAGAAATAGGTTAATAAATTTTTTCTTGTGATTTGCAAATAGTAATTGTTGAGATGGTTTGTTTGCTGAACACCTAGTTGGCGTGTATATTGGAGGGACCTTGTGTTTTGGTTAACACTTAATTGTCTACACTGACCTTTTTAAGTGTGGCGTACTAATATGCATCGTATATCAAAAGTTTAAACTTTTCTTGAAGATGTACCGAGCTCACCTCTATTCTAAATAATTTTCAGTTCAATATGTATATTAGACGGGAATGGTTTATCCTTCAAAACAAAGTGATTTGTATAAACAATCAATTGTAGATAATAAGGCATTGGAGATGAGAAATGAAGGGGAGAAAGTATGCAATATTATAGAAGAAAGCAACTATGATTTTCTTACTAGTCTCATGCTTCGTAAATGGGTCTGTGGCGTTTTACCAGGCCATTGGTAGGCAGCCAAGTGATTAATTGTTGCACACCATGATGATGCACATGGATGCCAGGGATCTTCTTATACAGAGAAGTCAACAGCCTCATATGCTTATGGGATGAGCCAAAATTTCCAAAAAACAACGACACCCAATCAGCCAAGAAATCAGCTACAGGTGCTGTCGCTTGCTAAACTTCTCAAGGAGGCATCGCCACAAGATGATTGCTTACTTATTTCTACATGGGTACGTAAAAGCAAGAGAGGCACATGATGTTGCAATATAAAAACTATACTACCCGTTGACACCTGTTGTCTTCTCTGCGGACATGCATCAGCCCAGGCGGCAAAATTACTACTTCAATAGTAGCAAGAACTCTATTCTGATTATCGACCATGTGCTGCCGCTAGCGGTGGAGGAGGCTGGGGTTGATCCTTGACGGGAGGGACAGCAAGTCGACGGGTGCTTTGTTGTAAGTCGATGCACTATGTGGAAGTTCTTCACACTCAGCTAGGGATTTGGGGCCATGACCCATGGGCAGTCAAAATGCATGGTGTCAGTTACAGTAGTCCAAGAACCAAGAGAGGGATTACGGTGTTGGGGGCTAGCCTCGTCATTCACAAATAGAGCTTCTTTTAAGGGAGATCAAGGGACATATGACTTGGCTTGGATAGGTGACTTGTTTTCTCAAACACGACTGGCTGTTCAGCTACTTGAAGAACTGAACGCTAATTTCTCAAACGACTGGTTGTTCGGCTGCTTGAATAAATGAATGTTGATGTGGCATGCATCTGACGTGGACACTCTGCATGTAGAGAGAATTGGGACCAACTTCTTAAGAATGTAAGATAAGATATTTTTAGTCCCCCAAGTTTTGATGAGAAAATTTATTATGATGATTGCATGCCTCCTATCTATGATGACTATATTGATGAAAGTGGATCTAGAGAGGTCGTGATTTTATTTAATGATGAATCCACTATTTTGGAGAAGGTTGCAATTGACTATGAAAACAAAGTTTCTATCTATGCTGATTATGCTGATGACATGTATGCTATGAATAATAATGATAACCATGAAACTTGTCATCATGATTTTTATTTTCAATCCCATGATAGTTATTTTGGTGAGTTTGCTCCCACTACTATTCATGAGAATAAATTTGCTTATGTGGAGAGTAATAAAATCTATATGCTTGTGGATCATGAAAAGAATTATTTATGTGATAGCTATATTGTTGAATTAATTCATGATGCTACTGAAAATTATTATGAGAGAGGAACATATGCTTGCAGGTATTGCAATAATATCAAGTTTCCTCTCTATGTGTTGAAAATCTTGAAGTTATGCTTGTTTTGCCTTCCTATGCTAGTTGATTCTTGTTCCCATAAATTGTTTTCTCACAAAATCCCTATGCATAGGAAGTGGATTAGACTAAAATGTGCTTGCCTTGTGATTCATGATGCTCCCTTTATGTTTCAATTCTTATCTTTTATGCGAGCATCATTGAAATCATCATGCCTAGCTAAAAGGCAATAAAGAAAAGCGCTTGTTGGGAGACAACCCAACATTTTTACCTACTGTTTTTGTGTGTTCACATGGTTAGGCTACTATAGTAATCATGTTTTATTGCTTTTGTTTCAATGAAGTGCCAAGTAAAGCCTTTGGGATGATATATGGTGATAGTTGATTTGATCTTGCTGAAAAACAGAAACTTTTGTGCTCAGGAAAACAATTCTCATTTTTAATAGAAGCATGATAAAATGTTGATTCTTTTGCAGAATATTAATAGAGAAATTTCTCAGGTTTTCCTAATGTTTCAGAATTTTTGGAGTAGCATAAGTATGGTTGGAGTACATATCATTACAAACTGCTCTGCTTTTGATAGATTCTGTTTTCAATGCATAGTTTGCTTGTTTTCAAGTTTCTGTGGCTTATATTACTCAATATAAATTGTGAAATTGTTATGCTACATTAGGTATTGTGTGATAACAATTATGAATCTTGTCTTTGGCAGTACCAAAAGTGGAATGGTTTGCTCTTTATCATACTAACCTATCTCACAAAGTTTCGTTAAGTTTTGTGTGATTGAAGTTTTCAAATTTTGGGTGAGATATCGATATGAGGGGAATAATGAGTGACAAGAACCTAAGATTGGGGATGCCCAAGGTACCCCCAAGGAAATATTCAAGGAAGATCCAAGCAACTAAGCTTGGGGATGCCCCGGAAGGCATCCCCTCCTTCGTCTCCAACATTATCGGTAAACTCACTTGGAGCTATGTTTTCATTCGTCACATGATATGTGTTTTGCTTGGAGCATCAATTTATTTTGTTAAAAAATTGCTTGCTGTTATTTAGAATATTTTTTTGCATATTTTCAATAAGAGTGGCATTGATAGCCTTTGCCATGCTTATCTTGCAAGTATACATGTTGCTGACTGAAAACAAAAATTTTATCGATGTTGCAAAAATTCCCTAGAAAAGTCAGAATGTGATAAAATGTAGAAACTTTTGCATAATAAGCTATGATAAATTTTATACAGTGTGATAAATTTTCATGATGTTTGGAGTTGAATAAGTACTGATACTCTTGCATTCTTTACAGACTATACTGTTTTGGCAGATTGTTGTTATGTTTGCTTGTTTAATGATTCTATTTGAGGATAGGAGTATTAAATATGCAGAGGCATTTAGTGTCCAATGTTGAATAATAATTTTACTGATTTGCTACAGTAGAGAATGGTAAGGTTTTCACATTGGTTTATACTAACTTATCTCACGAGTTCTTGTTGAGTTTTGTGTGGATGAAGCTTTTGAGATTTTTTTAGGAAAACCGTGATATGAGAGGAATTAAGGAGACACAAAAGCTCAAGCTTGGGGATGCCCAAGGTACCCCAAAATAATATTTCAAGAAGTATCAAGCATCTAAGCTTGGGGATGCCCCGGTAGGCATCCACCTTTTTTCTTCAACAATTATCGATTAGTATCGGTTGAGCCTAAGTTTTTGTTTCTTCACATGATGTGTGCTGTCCTTGGATTGTTATTTTATTTTGTTTTGCTTAATTTATTAATAAAATACTTAGATCTGAAAGTTTTTAAATAAAATAGAGTCCACAAATAGTTGCCAGGGAGGCTAAGTAAGCGGCATTCACATCCCGTTAACGAAGCTCTTTTCTATGTCATTTACTCTTGTGCTTTGCTACCTCTTGAGCACTACGTTGGATTTCCTCGAAGAGGAGAAGATGATACAGCAAAGTAGCGTAAGTATTTCCCTCAGTTTTTGAGAACCAAGGTATCAATCCAGTAGGAGGCTACGCGCGAGTTCCTCGTACCTACACAAAAACAATAGCTCAACACAACCAACATGCTTAGGGGTTGTCAATCCCTTCACGGTTACTTACGAAAGTGAGATATGATAGAGATGATAAATAATATTTTTGGTATTTTTGGTATAGAGATGCAAAGTAAAAAAGTAAAAAGCAAAGTAAAAGCAAAGCAATAATAAAGTGATGGAGATTGATATGATGAGAAAGAGACCCGGGGGCCATAGGTTTCACTAGTGGCTTCTCTCAAGAGCATAAGTATTCTACGATGGGTGAACAAATTACTGTTGAGCAATTGACAGAATTGAGCATAGTTATGAGAATATCTAGGTATGATCATGTATATAGGCATCACGTCTGATACAAATAGACCGACTCCTGCCTGCATCTACTACTATTACTCCACTCATCGACCGCTATACAGCATGCATCTAGAGTATTAAGTTAAAAATAGAGTAACGCCTTAAGCAAGATGACATGATGTAGAGGGATAGTTTCATGCAATATGATAAAAACCCCATCTTGTTATCCTCGATGGCAACAATACAATACGTGCCTTGCTGCCCCTTCTGTCACTGGGAAAGGACACCGCAAGATCAAACCCAAAGCTAAGCACTTCTCCCATGGCAAGAAAAACCAATCTAGTAGGCCAAACCAAACTGATAATTCGAAGAGACTTGCAAAGATAACCAATCATACATAAAAGAATTCAGAGAAGATTCAAATATTATTCATAAATAGACTTGATCATAAACCCACAATTCATCGGTCTCAACGGACACACCGCAAAAAAGAAGATTACATCGAATAGATCTCCATAAGAGAGGGGGAGAACATTGTATTGAGATCCAAAAAGAGAGAAGAAGTCATCTAGCTACTAACTATAGACCCGTAGGTCTGAAGTAAACTACTCACACTTCATCGGAGGGGCTTGGATGATGATGTAGAAGCCCTCCGTGATCGATGCCCCCTCCGACGGAGCTCCGAAACAGGCCCCGAGATGGGATCTCGTGGATACAAAAAGTTGCGGCGGTGGAATTAGGTTTTTGGCTCCGTCCCTGGTCGTTTGGGGGTACGTAGGTATATATACGAGGAAGAAGTACATCGGTGGAGCTTCGAGGGGGACCAAGTCTCATGGATCTTATCTGATAAGAAAATCACGTTTCCGAAGGTTTCATTCCGTTTGGACTCCGTTTGATATTCTGTTTCTCCGAAACACTAAAATAGTCAAAACAACAATTCTGGGCTGGGCCTCCGGTTAATAGGTTAGTCCCAAAAATAATGTAAAAGTGGAAAATAAAGCCCAATATAGTCCAAAACAGTAGATAATATAACATGGAGCAATCAAAAATTATAGATACATTGGAGACGTATCAAGCATCCCCAAGCTTAATTCCTGCTCGTCCTCGAGTAGGTAAATGATAAAAACAGAATTTTTGATGCGGCGTGCTACTTGGCATAATTTTAATGTAATTCTTCTTAATTGTGGTATGAATATTCAGATCCGAAAGATTCAAGACAAAAGTTCATATTGACATAAAAATGATAAAACTTCAAGCATACTAACTAAGCAATTATGTCTTCTCAAAATAACATGGCCAAAGAAAGTTCATCCCTACAAAATCATATGGTTTAGTCATGTTTCATTTTCGTCACACAAGAATGCTATCATCATGCACAACCCCGATGACAAGCCAAGCAATTGTTTCATACTTTAGTAATCTCAAACCTATAAACTTTCACGCAATATATGAGTGCGAGCCATGGACATAGCACTATAGGTGGAATAGAATAGAATGAGGGGGTTATGTGGAGAAGAAAAAAAGGAGGAATTCTCACATCAACGAGGCTAATCAATGGGCTATGGAGATGCCCACCGATTGATGTTAATGCAAGGAGTAGGATTGCCATGCAACAGATGCACTAGAGCTATAAATGTATGAAAGCTCAACAAAAGAAACTAGTGGGTGTGCATCCAACTTGCTTGCTCATGAATAACTAGGGCACTTGGGGAGGCCCATTGTTGGAATATATAAGACAAGTTCTATAATGAAAAATTCCCACTAGTATATGAAAGTGATAACATGAGAGACTCTCTACTATGAAGATCATGGTGCTACTTTGAAGCACAAGTGTGGTAAAAGGATAGTAACATTGTCCCTTCTCTCTTTTCTCTCATTTTTGTTGGGCATTTTCTCTTTTTTATGGCCTCTCTCTTTTTTGGGGGGACTTCTCTTTTTTTATGGCCTTTCTTTTTTTATTCCTCACTTGGGACAATGCTCTAATAATGATGATCATCACACTTCTATTTATTTACAACTCAATAATTACAACTCGATACTAGAACAAAGATGACTCTATATGAATGCCTCCGGCGGTGTACCGGGATATGCAATGAACCAAGAGTGACATGTATGAAAGAATTATGAGCGATGGCTTTGCCACAAATACTATGTCCACTACATGATCATGCTAAGCAATATGACAATGATGAATGTGTCATGATGAACGGGATGATGTAAACTTGCATGGCAATATATCTCGGAATGGCTATGGAGATGCCATAATAGGTAGGTATGGTGGCTGTTTTGAGAAAGATATAAGGAGGTTTATGTGTGAAAGAGCATATCATATCACGGGGTTTGGATGCATCGGCGAAGTTTGCGCCTACTCTCAATGTGAGAAAGGGCAATGCACGGTACCGAAGAGGCTAGCAAGGATGGAAGGGTGAGAGTGCGTATAATCCATGGACTCAACATTAGTCATAAAGAACTCAGATACTTATTTCAAAAATCTACAAGTCATCAAAAACCTCGATACTACGCGCATGCTCCTAGGGGGATATATTGGTAGGAAAAGACCATCGCTCATCCCCGACCGCCACTCATAAGGAAGACAATCAAATAACACCTCATGTTTCAAATTTGTTGCATAACGTTTACCATACGTGCATGCTACGGGACTTGCAAACTTCAACACAAGTGTTTCTAAATTTCACAACTACTCAACTAGCATGACTTTGATATTATTACCTCCATATCTCTAAACAATCATCAAGCATCAAACTTTTCTTAGTATTCAACACACTCATAAGAAAGTTTTATTATTAATCTTGCATACCAAGCATATTAGGATTTTAAGCAAATTAAAATGGTATTAAGACTCTCAAAATAATCTAAGTGAATAATGAGAGATCAATAGTTTCTATAAAACAAATCCACCACCGTGCTCTAAAAGATATAAGTGAAGCACTAGAGCAAAACTATAAAGCTCAAAAGATATAAGTGAAGCACATAGAGTATTCTATCAAATTCCAAATCATGTATGGCTCTCTCAAAAGGTGTGTACATCAAGGATGATTGTGGTAGACTAACAAGCAAAGACTCAAATCATAAAAGACGCTCCAAGCAAAACACATATCTTGTGGTGAATAAAAATATAGCTCCAAGTAAAGTTACCGATAGTAGACGAAAGAGGGGATGCCTTCCGGGGCATCCCCAAGCTTTGGATTTTAGGTGTCCTTAGATTATCTTGGGGGTGCCATGGGCATCCCCAAGATTAGGCTCTTGCCACTCCTTGTTCCATAATCCATCAAATCTTTACCCAAAACTTGAAAACTTCACAACACAAAACTTAAAGTAGAAAATCTCGTGAGCTCCGTTAGCGAAAGAAAACAAAAGACCACTTCAAGGTACTGTAATGAACTCATTATTTATTTATATTGGTGTTAAACCTACTGTATTCCAACTTCTCTATGGATTATAAACTATTTTACTAGCCATAGATTCATCAAAATAAGCAAACAACACACGAGAAACAGAATGTGTCAAAAACAGAAAAGTCTGTATTAATCTCTAGCTAGCGCAAGATCTGGAACCCCAAAAATTCTAAAATAAATTTCTGGACGTGAGGAATTTATCTATTAATCATCTTCAAAAAGAATTAACTAAATAGCACTTTCCAAATAAAATTTACAGCAGTTCTCGTGAGCGCTAAAGTTTCTGTTTTTTACAGCAAATTCAACAAGACTTTCCCCAAGTCTTCCCAACGGTTCTACTTGGCACAAACACTAATTAAACACAAAAAACACAATAAAAACAGAGTCTAAATAAATTATTTATTACTAAACAGGAGCAAAAAGCAAGGAATAAAAATAAAATTGGGTTGCCTCCCAACAAGCGCTATCGTTCAACGCCCTTAGCTAGGCATAACAAGCAAGAATAGATCTAGGTATTGCCATAATAGTAAGATAGATTATTAAAACTCATTTCATATTCTCTATGTTCGGCAGCAAGTTTTCTTTGAGGCAAGCAAAAGTAATCAAAAGGGCTAAATTTAACGGGACAAAAGTCCCCAAGATCAACCTTGGGAGGTATAGGTTCCTCCTTTGGTCCTTCATAATGCACAACCAATTCATCATTATAAGCATTCTTTTGACAGAACTTTGTGAGCCTAAATTCAAGAGAATATCCTAGTTCATTATTTTGAATAGACAAATCATCATTAAGTTCAGAAATTCTATCAACTAAAACATTGGTAGGAACCCTTTTTCTAAGATTTTCATTGAAAGCAACATAGTCTAGAGATTGAAAACGCATTATTTCTTCTTGATCAAAGAGGATAGCCTCTATGGGAGGACGGCAAGCGTCCACCCTATAATGTGCAAAGATTTCTATGGCTTCTTTTTATTATGAATCTAAACTCATGAGCCAAAAAGATAGTAGCGGCACGCTTAACAGAAGAATGCTCAATATTAGAAAAATCCAGAAAAATCCTTTGTATGGAAGGATGCATGTGCTTGAATTGTCTTTCAAGTTCAACTACAAGCATGGCAATAGCGTCAGCAAGACTACTAGTTCTGTGAAGGATAGAACTACCCATAGAAGGTAAAGCACCAGCACAAGTAAAGAAATCTTGAATAAATCCTTTTCCAATAATATTACCACTACCAACACGGAATTTTTTTTGTATGAAAGATGGTAGGTTCTTTAGCAGGAGCATCAGAATTTTTCATGATATTATTACTGTCCATATCGACAATAATTTCCCCAATTTCAGACATAGAGGCAGAAGGTAAAGGACTTGACATAACGACAAGCTAGCAAACTAACACACAAGCGAACAAAAAGCAAACGGGCAAAAAGACAAATAGAGAGGGAGGATAGAGAGAGAGGGCGAATAAAACGGCAAGGGTGAAGTGGGGGGGGGGAGGAAAACGAGAGGCAAATGGCAAATAATGTAATACGGGAGATAGGGATTGTGATGGGTACTTGGTATGTTGACTTTTGCGTAGACTCCCCGGCAAGGGCGCTAGAAATTCTTCTTGCTACCTCTTGAGCACTGCGTTGGATTTCCCCGAAGAGGAGAGGATGATGCAGCAAAGTAGCGTAAGTTTTTCCCTTAGTTTTTTAGAACCAAGGTATCAATCCAGTAGGAGGCTACGCGCGAGTCCCTCGTACCTACACAAAAATAATAGCTCAACGCAACCAATGCGCTTAGGGGTTGTCAATCCCTTCACGGTCACTTACGAAAGTGAGATCTTATAGAGATGATAAATAATATTTTTGGTATTTTTGGTATAGAGATGCAAAGTAAAAAGTAAAAGCAAAGCAATAATAAAGTGATGGAGATTGATATGATGAGAAAGAGACCCGGGGGCCATAGGTTTCACTAGTGGCTTCTCTCAAGAGCATAAGTATTCTACGGTGGGTGAACAAATTACTGTGGAGCAATTGACAGAATTGAGCATAGTTATGAGAATATCTAGGTATGATCATGTATATAGGCATCACGTCCGAGACAAATAGACCGACTCCTGCCTGCATCTACTACTATTACTCCACTCATCGACCGCTATCCAGCATGCATCTAGAGTATTAAGTTAAAAACAGAGTAATGCCTTAAGCAAGATGTCATGATGTAGAGGGATAGTTTCATGCAATATGATAAAAAACCCATCTTGTTATCCTCGATGGCAACAATACAATACGTGCCTTGCTGCCCCTTCTGTCACTGGGAAAGGACACCGCAAGATCGAACCCAAAGCTAAGCACTTCTCCCATGGCAAGAAAAACCAATCTAGTAGGCCAAACCAAACTGATAATTCGAAGAGACTTGCAAAGATAACCAATCATACATAAAAGAATTCAGAGAAGATTCAAATATTATTCATAGATAGACTTGATCATAAACCCACAATTCATCGATCTCAAAAAACACACCGCAAAAAAGAAGATTACATCGAATAGATCTCCACAAGAGAGGGGGAGAACATTGTATTGAGATCCAAAAAGAGAGAAGAAGTCATCTAGCTACTAACTATGGACCTGTAGGTCTGAAGTAAACTACTCACACTTCATCGGAGGGGATTGGATGATGATGTAGAAGCCCTCCGTGATCGATGCCCCCTTCGGCGGAGCTCCGAAACAGGCCCCAAGATGGGTTCTCGTGGATACAGAAAGTTGCGGCGGTGGAATTAGGTTTTTGGCTCCGTCCCCGATCGTTTGGGGGTACGTAGGTATATATAGGAGGAAGAAGTACGTCGGTGGAGCTTCGAGGGGCCCACGAGGCAGGGGGCGCGCCCTCCACCCTCGTGACCGCCTCGTGGCTTTCTTGACGGAGGGTCCAAGTCTCCTGGATCTTATCTGATGAGAAAATCACGTTTCCGAAGGTTTCATTCCGTTTGGACTCCGTTTAATATTCTGTTTCTCCGAAACACTGAAATAGGTAAAAAAAACAGCAATTCTAGGCGGGGCCTCCGGTTAATAGGTTAGTCCCAAAAATAATATAAAAGTGGAAAATAAAGCCCAATATAGTCCAAAACAGTAGATAATATAGCATGGAGCAATCAAAAATTATAGATACGCTGGAGACGTATCATGCTTCACTTATATCCTATGAGTAAATTGTTGACTAAATTGAATGTCATGAAGTTGAAATCATATCATGCCTAGTGGTAGCTTCACATTGGGTTTAGAAACTGAAATCTTTTGAGGCTTGATAATCACAATATTGGTCATACAAGCAATTCACGAATAATTAGTATAAGGAAAAGAACTTTCACATATAAATACACTATCATGGAAATCTTTTGTGATTGTGAGCCCCCATCAAAATATTTTATGCCAAAATTGTTGGTGTTGGACAAGGAAGACAACGTAATGGTTTATGTTTGTTCATATTCAAATAGAAGTTATATTGTCATAGATCCTTCAACATGTGGTACTTGCCCCCCATCTTTGCTAGCCAAAAATTCCGCACCAAGTAGAGATACTACTTGTGCATACAAAAACCCTTAAACCAAAATCTTATTTTCAAAAGTCCACCATACCTACCTAAGGATTGAGCAAGATCCTTCAAGTAAGTTGTCATCGGTGCAATAAGGCAATAAAAATTGCTTCTAAAAGTGTAAGATCATTTAGTGTAAGAGAAAATTGAGCGTTGTACGAACTTGTGATGGTAAAGCAATAAAAGCGACATACTGCATAATAAAGGTTGCTATCACAAGGGGAAACATTACTTACATTCTTTTGCACTAACGGATTGTGCATACAAAAAAATAAGCGCATGGCAACCTCTGCTTCCCTCTGTGAAGGGCCTATCTTTTACTTTTATGTATTTACTTTTATGCAAAGAGTCAACGTTCTTCTCTCTATTCCTTTTTATTTTTCTCTTTTGGCAAGCATCATGTGGTGAGGAAAGATCTAGGCACGTATATCTAGTTGGAAATGGGTAGCATGAGTTATTATTGTTGACATCACCCTTGTGGTGAATAGTTGCGAGGCAAAATTATAAGCCCCTATCTTTCTATGTGTCCGGTTGAAACATTTTGCTCATGTGTACAAGGTGAGTGTTAGCAATCATAGAAGACTATCTGATGGTTGAGTATGTGGAGCTCTTACTTAAACTATGTTGAATAAGTTGAATTGCAATTGCTTAGTGACTGAGAACATAGGTTGTTGGGTTTCAAGAGAATTCATTGTTTGAACATTAACATGTGAATTGGTTGTTACTATAACATGAGAAGTTTTATAAGAAAGAATCGTTGTTATGATGCTAGGAAAAGTGATTGAAATTATCATTGATCCAACTTATGCACTTTGCTAGCATTCACACTTCATAAATTATTTATTTTATCATTTACCTACTCGAGGACGAGTAGGAATTAAGCTTGGAGATGCTGATACGTCTCCAACGTATCTATAATTTTTGAAGTATTCGTGCTATTATATTATTGTTCTTGGATGTTTTACAATCATTTTATAGCAAATTTATATCATTTTTTGGGACCAACCTATTGACCCAGTGCCAGTTGCTGTTTTTTGCTTGTTTTTTACATCGCATGAAATCAATATCAAACGAAGTCCAAACGCAACGAAACTTTACAGAGTTTTTTTGGACTAGAACGAACCGAATGGTCCAGAGCTGCACCCGGGGGGTGCCCCGAGGGGGGCACAACCCACCAGGGTGCGCCAGGCCCCCCTGGCATGCCCAGGTGGGTTGTGCCCACCTTGGCGGCCTCCCGTACCCCTTCTTTGCACTATAAATCCTCAAATATTCTGAAACCCCTCGGGGTTAACCTAGATCAGAAGTTCCGCCGCCGCAGGGCTCCGTAGCCACCGAAAACCAATCTAGACCCGTTCCGACACCCTGCCGGAGGGGGGAATCATCTCCGGTGGCCATCTTCATCATCCCAGTGGCCACCACGATGAGGAGGGAGTAGTCCACCCTCGGGGCTGAGGGTTTGTACCAGTAGCTATGTGATTAATCTCTCTCTCTCGTGATCTATATCATGGGATTTGTTAATATAGTCGGATCATATGATGTTTCTCCCCTCTATACCCTTGTTGTGATGAATTGAATCTTTACCCTTTGAAGTTTTGTCTTGTCGGATTGAATGTTCAGATTTGAGAACACATGATGTATGTCTTGCGGTATGAATGCTTGACGTGACAATGGGGTATCTTATTGATTCACTTGATATACATTATGGCACTCAACTAGTGGATTCCCGTGGTGATATTGGGGTAATCTATGCATAGGGGTTGATGCACGTTTTTATTATCTTTTCTCCGATAGAAACTTTGGGGTCTCCTTGTAGTTCTTTGTGTGGATTGAGTATTATGAATATGAATTTGCTTTGGTGTTATTCTAGTATGAACTCTAGCACTGGTGCGCGTCGGTCCTAAACAAACGGTTTTTAACCCCTTTCCGCGACGACATTTGGAACCATCGCCAAGTGAGTGTGGATGATACAGGGTCCTTCCCACACGACCCAGAAACCGTCGGGGATAGGTAGCCTTCATGCATACAGTTGTCCCTATATAACGTTTCCGATATCTCGAATATCCCAAATGCTTCATCCTTGCTACTCGTTTGTGCTCGCATTGCCATCGTAGTCGGAGTTTTGTGGTTCTGCCTAAAACCAGGTAGATTCCAGGCACGGGAGTTTTACGATGCCTGGCACATCACAAATAGTTCATGATTATAAACCGTGTACGATAGGTAAACAATCACACACATTTAGTTTTCATGCACCATATGTGATAGTGTCTGACATCACACACGCTTTGCAAATGGCAACTGTGTGCATGCTTGCACACGTTTCCTCTCTGTGAACTATCTCGGATTATGGTGTATATTGCAAACGTTTGTGTTTTACCAACCGTGTGTGCCGTAATGACCTGCGCAGCGTAATTTCGCCCTAATTAAATTGCTCCTATTTAAAATTGTACCTAATTTAAACTTGAAAGTAGGCTATAGCTTTATTCATATCCATCAGGTTCAAACAACCAATGCATTATTCGATTCACAGGTACATATGTTTAAGAATTACATAAGCACCAAATAAATAATGATGTACTAGGGTTCTATTCTTGTACTATTATAGATGGTAAAGAAAGAGGCGACAAACATTCCAGTTGTTGAACAAGGTGAAGCGAAATGGCCCTATTGTGCTCTCCTGGATGCAGAAGGCATGCAGGACTCTAGTCCAACCCCTTGTGATGGTCGGCTGCCAATCATGTAGTTTGAGAGGTATCTTGAGTAAACTGCTTCAGGATCCACTGTAAAAGAAAAAAGCTTCAGATATTGTCATCTAACACAACTCATTACGGGCAGTAAAAAGAAGGCTATAGGGTTCTTACTTACTATCCTGCGATTCACTGTTGTCTTGCATAAAGTGTAAAAATAGTTCGATTGACATCTTTTGACCCATTTTAATAACAATCTTTATCAGTTTCCTCACTTGATGTTGGTTCATGAATATATCATTGCCCCATACGCAGAAAGGGTCGAAGTGTGGATCTTGGGCAATGATATATGTACCTAAAAGCACCAAGTTAATATTAGAAGTTAAACAACAATTGAAAAATGATGTAGTACAACACTCCATCCATCCCAGTATATAAGATTTTTTTATTACATGTATATCTAGACATCATTAGAACATTAAGGTAACACTCTTCCTTGTTGCTATGTAGCATCGGATTGCATAGTTAGTCATTCAGTACAATGCATGTTGCTAAACAACAATTGAAAAACGAAAAGGCATGTTAACTGCAATATCCTTAACAGCAACCAAATATCGTAATTCATAGTGGTATTGTTGAAACTGTTATTAATGAAATTGAACTGCACGGGAAATAGTTGCACATATAGAGCATCACATTGTGAAGAACTGAAATAAACAAGTCATAAGGACATCTCTAGGCGATCCTTAAAAAGTTAAAGGACTAAAACCCTTAGTGGATATATATACATATATATATATATATATATATATATATATATACTCCAACAATTTTTGGCCTTTTCTAGTCGATCCCCTACACTTAAGGTTGTAAAGTTCAATTTGATCAAGTTCAAAGCAGGTTCAACCAAAAGTAGCATGCATTCAAACATAAACATAGATAGTTTTGCATAACCGAAAATAAAACATAAATTTAAACTAAGCTAAACTACTTTCGATCGAAGTAGAGGTCGAGCCAATCCTTCCTCGTCATGTACGGTGTGCCGCGAGCCGGGTCCGGGCCAGTACCATCGTCGGGGTCGTTGGGGAAGACACTCCTCCACTTGTTAACGTCGATCTCCTCGTCCTCGGGGCCCATCTCAACGCCCTCCGCGCCGCTGTCGCTCCCGCCTTCAACCTCGTCATCAGAGGAGAGTGCGATAACCTCGCCGCCCTCCACGCCGCTGTCCTCGCCGCCTTCGACCTCGTCATCGGAGGAGAGCGCAATAACCTCGCCGCCCTCCGCGCCGGCAAAGATCGCCCGCTCCGCCTCCACGAGCTCCGGGTGCTGCCGAAGGAGCTCTTGCATGTAGGCCTCGTCGGCGGTCTCGGCCTCGAGGAGCTCCCACGCCTCGCGGTCCTCCCGTGCCACCCCCGACTCCGGCAGAACGAGGTCGAACAGACATGTGCCGAAGGGGAAACTGAGCCTAGTCGCTGCGCCGTGGTAGCGGACCTGCTAGCGGTCATACTCCATGGCCGCGAGCTCGGCCGTGTGGAAGCTACCGAGCCACTGGCGGGTATGGATCTCTCGATCTGTAATCTCGGCGACCCATGTCCCCCACTGCCGCTGCTGGACCCCGAGGTAGGACTTCGTTGGCTTCCAGGTACGGGGGAGGATGGTAAGTCCTCGAACCGGCGTAGGAGTGCGGCGACGGGCGGATCGGAAGACCGACGACTGTGGATCGGGCCTGCGGAGGACGACGGGGACACCTCGGCGGCCACCTCACCGGCGTCGGGCGAAAAGGTCGCGATAAACCTCTTTTTGGCCATTGGCTCCTCGAGCTCCCCGGCACATAGGCAGAGGTTGAGGATGGAGGCGCCGGCGATGGCGGCGACCTACCAATGGTTTCAAGGGTTGTGTGTGTATGTGTGAGCGGAGGTTGTGTTTGAGGAAATACTACGGCAACTGAAAATTTTACTAGGCGGGAGTAACAAGGCGGGGCTACTGAAAAATTGGATCAAGGGCGAGCAGATATTTTTGAGATTGCGAGGGATGCAGAGGCGGGAGTAAAATGCTGGGGCTACTGACAATTTGAATCAAGGGACTGAAGCAGAGTGGGAGTAACAGACATCGCACACGGTCTGCACATACTAATCGTGTGCTATCAAACATTAAAACCTTCCAGGCGGTAGATATCTTCGATATTGCGAGGGATGCAGAGGCGGGAGTTTTTGGGGAGCAAGCTAGTGTGCTTGACACGCTGGCTGTGGACTGTAGCCGATGCACCTTCTTGCATAAGCCATAGGCGTACTATATACACCGGCGGTGCTCCAAGATATTTTGTACTACATCTCACACGGTTGGTGATAATAAACTGTGTGGGGTCTACTTGATTTGAATTGCAAAATGGGGTCACAGCGGCAATGGACACTGTTTGAATTGCTAGACCTTTTATCTGCACTAAACATGCAACTATATGTGTGTCATAAAAGAATTGGAATTATTCAGGGTTCGTTTGGACATTTTATACATTAAACTGGTTTCTAGCCATTTCAGGTGCACAAAACTACACGCACATGCTCTGGTGCATACAAATTGGTTGAAGAATCAAATCTGTGTCCTTGAGTGCATGCTTAGGTCCCATGCAAGAAATGGGAATGAATTTTTTGGGGTTCGTTTGGCCTTTTTTATACATTAACTGGGTTTTCTAGGCATTTTATGTGCATAATTCAAATTTGAACTACAAGGACATGCTCCAATGCACTAAAGTTGGTTGAAAAATCACATGTGTGTCCTTTGGTGAATTTCTAGGTCCCATGCAAGAGATGGGAATGAATTTCAAACACCAAGGCACTGTTGATTGCCGGCAAAACATTGAGATACCTGGTTTTTAAATTCTAGTAAATCCAAAACTTGTGTGAAATTCATGAAACTTGGCATGCTATCATGGAGCAGCATCAACATACCATGGTGAAAATTTTGTCCCATTTGGGGCAGGTTTGGGTATAAGCTTCTCACAACAAGCATGATGGTTTCGATAGGGAACGTATCACCTTTGGGGATGGGACGATATCCGTTGCCTCTTATTGCTTTCAAATTTTTTCTAGTGTCAACATAGAACAACAGGAGTGTTGTGTTTAATCTTGTAATTTTTGGGGTTTGTTTAGCCTTTTTTATACATTAACTGGGTTTTCTAGGCATTTTATGTGCATAATTCAAATTTGAACTACAAGCACATGCTCCAATGCACTAAAGTTGGTTGAAAAATCACATGTGTGTCCTTGGGTGAATTTCTAGGTCCCATGCAGGAGATGGGAATGAATTTGAAACACCATGGCACTGTTGATTGCCGGCAAACATTGAGATGCCTGGTTTTTAAATTCTAGTAAATCCAAAACTCCTCAGAAATTCATGAAACTTGGCATACTATCATGGAGCTGCACCAACATGTCGTGGTAAAAAATGTGTCCCTTTTGGGGCAGGTTCGGGTATAAGCTTCTCACAAACCAGAGCTTCTAACAACAAGCATGATGGTTTCGATACAGAACGTACCACCTTTGGGGACGGGACGATATCCGTTGCCTTTTATTGCTTTCAAAAAATTTATGGTGTCAACATAGAATAACAGGAGCGTTATGTTTAATCTTGGAATTTTTCGGGGTTCGTTTGGCCTTTTTATATACATTAACTGGGTTTTCTGGGCATTTTATGGGCATAATTCAAATTTGAACTACAAGCACATGCTCCAATGCACTAAAGTTGGTTTAAAAATCACATGTGTGTCTTTGGGTGAATTTCTAGGTCCCACGCAAGAGATGGGAATGGAATTCAAACACCAGGGCACTGTTGATTGCCGAAAAAACATTGAGATGCCTGGTTTTTAAATTTTAGTAAATCCAAAACTCGGCCAAAATTCATGAAACTTGGCATGCTATCATGGAGCGGCATCAACATGCCTGGTAAAAAATATTGTCCCATTTGGGGCAGGTTCAGGTATAAGCTTCTCATGAACCAGAGCTTCTCACAACAAGCATGATGGTTTCGATAGGGAACGTCCCACCTTTGGGGATGAAACGATATCCATTGCCTCTTACTGCTTCCAAAAAATTTCTAGTGTCAACATAGAACAACAGGACTGTTGTGTCAATTTTTGTGATTTTTCGGGGTTCGTTTGGACATTTTTATGCATTAACTGGGTTTCTAGGCATTTTATGTGCATGATTCAAATTTGAACTACAAGCACATGCTCCAATGCACTAAGGTTGGTTGAAAAATCTAATGTGTGTCCTTGGGTGAATTTCTAGGTCCCATGCAAGAGATGGGAATGAAATTCAAACACCAGGGCACTGTTGATTGATGGCAAAACGTTGAGATGCCTGGTTTTTAAATTCTAGGAAATCCAAAACTCATCTGAAATTCATGAAACTTGGCATGTTATCATGGATCGGCATCAACATGTCGTGTTAAAAAATTTGTCCCATTTGGGGCAGGTTCAAGTATATGCTTCTCACAAACCAGAGCTTCTCACAACAAGCATGATGGTTTCGGTAGGGAACGTCCCACCTTTGGGGACGAAACGATATCCATTGCCTCTTATTGCTTTCAAAAAATTTCTCATGTCACAGGAGTGTTGTGTCAATTTTTGGGATTTTTCGGGGTTCGTTTGGACATTTTTCTGCATTAACTGAGTTTTCAATGCATTTATGTGCATAATTCAAATTTGAACTACATGCACATGCTCCAGTGCATATAAATTGGTTGAAAAATCAAATATGTGTCCTTGGGTGCATGCTTAGGTCCCATGCAAGAAATGAGGGTGAATTTCAAACACCAGGGCACCGTTGATTGCCGGCAAAACATTGAGATGCCTGGTTTTTAAATTCTAGTAAATCCAAAACTCGTCTGAAATTCATGAAACTTGGCATGCTATCATGGAATAGCACCCGACATGTTGTGGCATTTTTCATGTCCATGTTGGGAGAAGGCACACTCAAATAATGACAGCAAACAAAGGCATTTTGAAAAATAGTTGCCACTTTAATATCTCAAATATCTGTATAATTCAAACAGTGTGTGTTCTATTAACCATTCACGTGACGCCACATGTCTTGGTTTTAATGGTTGTAGGAGGTGCCATGCGGACAGCTGCTTGACCTTGACTGAACGGGAGGCGTGCGAGCGCAGTCCGGTGCATAGGCTGACTGAGAGACGTGCAAGCTGTCCTCCAATGCGCAGGCTCATCGGGAAGCATGCGAGCTGTATGCTGCACAAGCTCACTGGGAAAGGGGGGCCTTTGACTTCCATGTCCGCCCACCTTCCTGTCCATTAATGGCGCCCGAGCCGCTGTTTAATACGGTCGGGCTTACTGTTCGCCTCCCATTCCCCTCCCTCCTGTAGACCTCCACCAACGCCATGGCGCAGAATGATCATCTGCCGCTAGTCTTCAAGTTTGGTGGAGTCGACTCCGAGCCAGAGGAGATAGAAAATAAGGAGGAATGGGGCCTCATGGACATGGCCCAGAACGAGTTGGCCGCGGCGGTTGTTGCCCCCGCTCCCGTCCCAGCTCCCATCCCCGTGCCTGTGCCAGCGACCATCCCCGTAGCATGGACGGGCTGGTCGCCAAGCACTATCGCAGAGTTGGAAGCCGCAGGCGTCAGCGAGGTCTCCGCAGACCCGCGCGAGCTCGTGTACATGCCAGTGCCAGCGCCTATGCCCGTGCCCGTGCGCGCCCCTCCACCCACCGTGGCGCCGGCCCCCATGCATTTAGCTGCACCCGCAGCGCTCGTGCCCCTGCCCGTGTGTGCCCCTCCACCCACCGTGGCGCCGGTCCCCATGCGTTTGGCTGCACCCGCCGCGCCCGTGCTCGTGCCCGTGCGCATGCCCCCCTCAGCGGCATGGGACGCTGGCGTCAACCGCTACCTCTCCGCGGTGCCAGTTGCCGTCCTCTCGAGCCCCGCCCGTCGATCGCACGATGGCATGATGTTTGATTTACAAGTGAAGAACATTTGGTGCTGCCTTGAAGACTTCAACAATGGCGTCCTGGAGGACAACAACGACAATGACGGCGCGGCACGCCGCCGCCGGAAATAGTTTTTTGGGGGTTTAATACTGTATCTCGAATTCTCGATCATAAGAATATAAATTCACAGTGCGACTGAATGAAAGATATGGTTTGAATGAACTTGCGTTTTTCTCTCTTAATGTACAGACTTATCAAACGATTTCCTTTTGAAAAAAACGTCAATGGTTTTTAAATATAAAACACTCATCGCAAATGTTTTAGTTAGAACACTCGTATGCAAACCCACAGCTTCCCCAGGAAGCCAAGGGAAAATGTCTCGAGCAGGATTTTTGCATCCCTTCAACGCAAACGGTTGTTTTGCATGACCCGTGTGCAAGCACGTACAAACAATTGGGTAAGATTTGCATATCTGTCATTTTGGGTATGTTACCATTTGTCAAACTGGAAAGATTGACATTTGTTTATCTAGTAACATTGCCATTTGTCAACCTTGTAACACTGCAATTTGTCAAAATATGCAGCTACAAATCACTAGCACTATCTAATTTTTGCAACTAAAATCACTAGCTTTGTTCATATGGACACCACTAGCAGGCGTGAGTTGATGGACGCATGTTTAAATGTACCATTGATTACGTACAACAAGTCATCAACCCACAACGCGACAACGAGGATACCCGTTGGATTATAGATCATTTCCAACAAAACATTCTAGTAAAGTTTTTCTCACACAACAAATAACAAAGCAATGAAATGAATTTTAGCTCAACCACTCGTCGGTGTTGGAAACGCTTGCTTTGAATCAGAAGTGATTCTCTGGGAAGGGCCAGCTACTGTCAATCTCGAGATCAATGCAGGACTGATCATCGAGGCTGAAGCGGCCTATGCCAGGACCCATATTGGGACGGTAGGGAAGCATAGTAATGTCCGAGGTATAGATACAGTTGCTTCTCATAAATGGTAGTAATGTTGTATCAACAGCAGCTGGATCGCCTTCCATCGTCATTGGATAGTTTTGTCCAAGGAAGAGCAAGTTTCCTCCAAGACTTTCAATACTGAACAAGGGAGAAGGTGTTGGCGCTAGTGCACTAGTATCGATCTCAAATACCCTGCAATGGATGTTGGAATAGGTCCGGAGAGTGCGACCATGCGAGACAACACCTGCTTCCTTAGTAACATCAGTAGTGCCCTGTATACATACAAGAAGAGGTGATCCATCGGAATAAGTTGCCAGGCGCCACTGAGTATATGGGTCCTGCTCGTCCTCATGCTTGCAAAAAATTTCAAGTACAGGTGGTGGAATGTTCAAAGGACCTTGGAAACACAAGAACGTTAATTAGTAAAGGGAGACTAGCTAACCCGCATGCATGTGGATGAAACAATTATAATTACAGTGGAAGAAAAACGTATCGAAAGCATCAGGATTCCATGCAAAAACAGTGCCACGAGTGGTGGCAGCAAGCACAAGACCCTCGTATTGAATTGCATCACAGTACTCATCCATGTACAGAAATTGATTCTTGAGCAATATCCATCGAGGCGTGGAAGTAAGGACGGCAACAAGCTTGTCGAAGATAGCAACAACTTCATAGTTCGTGTAATCCCAAGAGCGGTTGGGAACTCGACAAATTGCTGTCTTCCGTAGACGACAGTCAGCATGATCATATTTGAACTCACGTAGAATACCGGTGTACTCAACCTCTGGGTAGTCATCTGCGATCTTTGGAAGTGGAACCCGGTGATGAGTGTACACATTCACAAGTTCCCACTCGTAGTTGTACCCGATATAAGCAACCCAATCTCCATTTGCGCATGCCCAAGCCTTGCCCTCAAGTGATGGCATCTTAACAACATACGTATCATTATCAAGTGGCATCAACTTACACAACGCGAGGCTTCCCTCATCCCTGCGCCAGTCAGTAGGGTCATGTCAAAGAAGATAGGGGAGATCAAACCGCTCTTGGACCCTTGGGTTCCTTGTAATGATGTTATTAGTTGAGTCGAGAATGGTC
The DNA here is from genome assembly GCF_002162155.2 of Triticum dicoccoides. Taxonomy (NCBI): domain Eukaryota; kingdom Viridiplantae; phylum Streptophyta; class Magnoliopsida; order Poales; family Poaceae; genus Triticum; species Triticum dicoccoides. The sequence continues at coordinate 76,747,384 of NC_041386.1, read as the reverse complement.
TTGAACGAACCTGCCATGCTAGCCGAGGTGATGACGTCGCACCGGTCAATGAGTTCCTCCACCGCGTCATCATTCAGATCGGGGCAACAATAACGGGGTCGTTTCCGGCCTGTTCCCTCCATGGAGAAGACAATCGAACAATGGCAGAAGGATGGGTGAAGGCAAATGGAGGAGGGAGTAAGAGCTAGCGTGGGGCAGCAGTTCCAAATCAAGAGGGAAAGGCGAAGAGTCGGTGGATGGTTGCCATGGTACACGAAGAGGCAAATGGGGAGCGAACGGTTGCCACAGAGGTCACACACTGACGACAAGGGCCGAGTGAACCGCATGTGTATATCGCACACATCTTCATCTGGCTGACCGTTTCGTTTGTGTTGCCTAATCACAAACAGTTCATTCGAGTGAACCGTATGTTGTATATCGCACAAACCTTCATCTGGCTGCCCGTTTCTTTTGTTCCTCCTCATCACAAACAATTCATCCCAGTGAACCGTATGCTGTGTATCGCACACACCTTCATCTGGCTACCCGTTTCTTTTGTTCCTCCTCATCGCAAACAGTTAATTGAAATGAACTGTATGCCCTTCATCACACACGCAACTAAAATCTTAACCGTGTTTGATGCATCCGTCATCGCAAACATTTTATACATTTTTGACGGTTTTCATACACCACTGTTTGTGATTATTGCATCGCACACAGTTTCTCGAAGGGTCTCTGATTATAGTGTCGCGTTAGTAGCATCTTGTGATAACCCACAAGTATAGGGGATCGCAACAGCTTTCGAGGGTAAAGTATTCAACCCAAATTTATTGATTCGACACAAGGGGAGCCAAAGAATATTCTCAAGTATTAGCAGTTAGTTGTCAATTCAACCACACATGGAAACTTAGTATCTGCAGCAAAGTGTTTAGTAGCAAAGTAATATGATAGTGATGGTAACAGTAACAAAAGAGTAACGAAAGCAAAGTAATGTTTTTGGTATTTTGTAGTGATTGTAACAATAGCAACGGGAAAGTAAATAAGCGTAAACCAGTATACGGAAAGCTCGTAGGCATCGGATCAATGATGGATAATTATGCCGGATGCGGTTCATCATGTAAAATTCATAACATAGGGTGACACGGAACTAGCTCCAATTCGTCAATGTAATGCAGGCATGTATTCCGAATATAGTCGTACGTGCTTATGGAAAAGAACTTGCATGCCATCTTTTGTCCTACCCTCCCGTGGCAGCGGGGTCCTAATGGAAACTAAGGGATATTAAGGCCTCCTTTTAATAGAGAACTGGAACAAAGCATTAGCACATAGTGAATACATGAACTCCACAATCTACGGTCATTGTCGGTGTCAAAACCGGTGGATCTCAGGTAGGGGGTCCCGAACTGTGCGTTTAAGGCGGATGGTAACAAGAGGCAGGGGACACGATGTTTTACCCAGGTTCGGGCCCTCTTGATGGAGGTAAAACCCTACGTCCTGCTTGATTTATTCTTGATGATATGAGTATTACAAGAGTTGATCTACCATGAGATTGGAGAGGCTAAACCCTAGAAGCTAGCCTATGGTATGATTGTATGTTGTCCAACGGACTAAAACCCTCCGGTTAATATAGACACCGGAAAGGGCTAGGGTTACACAAGGTCGGTTAAAAAGGAGGAGATACACATATCCGTATTGCCTAGCTTGCCTTCCACGCCAAGTAGAGTCCCATCCGGACATGAGACGAAGTCTTCAATCTTGTATCTTCATAGTCCAACAGTCCGGCCAAATGATATAGTCCGGAGACCCCCTAATCCAGGACTCCCTCAGTAGCCCCTGAACCAGGCTTCAATGACGATGATTCCGGTGCGCTGATACGTCCATTTTGCATAATGCTTTTATATCGATATTTATTGCATTATGGACTGTTACACTTTATGTCACAATACTTATGGCTATTCTCTCTTATTTTACAAGGTTTACATAAAGAGGGAGAATGCCGACAACTGGAATTTTAGGCTGGAAAAGGAGCAAATATTAGAGACCTATTCTGCGCAACTCCAAAAGTCCTGAAACTCCACGGAACATCTTAAAAGAAATAAAGAAAAATCCTCGCCAAAGATGAAGGCCAGGGGGCCCACACCCTGCTCACGAGGGTGGGGGGCGCCCCCCTAGGGCGCGCCCCCTACCTCGTGGCCCCCCTGGTGGCTCTCCGACGTCCATCTTCTCCTACATGAAGTCTTTCGATGAGAAAAAAAATAGGAAGGAACTTTTCGGGACGAGACTCCGTCGCCACTAGGCGGAACGTTGGCAGATCCAATCTAGAGCTCCGGCAGAGCTGTTCTGCCGGGGAAACTTCCCTCCGGGAGGGGGAAATCATCACCATCGTCATCACCAATGCTCCTCACATCGGGAGAGGGCAATCTCCATCAACATCTTCACCAACACCATCTCATCTCCAAACCCTAGTTCATCTCTTGCATCCAATTCTTGTCTCAAAGTCCGGGATTGGTGCTAGTAGGTTGCTAGTAGTGTTGATTACTCCTTGTAGTTGATGCTAGTTGGTTTAATTGGTGGAAGATCATATGTTCAGATCCTATATGCATATTATTACCCCTCTGATTATGAACATGAATATGCTTGTGAGTAATTACGTTCGTTCCTGCGGACAAGGGAGAAGTCTTGCTATGACTAGTCATGTGAATTTGGTATTCGTTTGATATTTTGATAAGATGTATGTTGTCTAGCCTCTAGTGGTGTTATGTGAACATCGACTACATAACACTTCACCATTATTTGGGCCTAGAGGAAGACATTGGGAAGTAATAAGTAGATGATGGGTTGCTAGAGTGACAGAAGCTTAAACCCTAGTTTATGCGTTGCTTCGTAAGGGGCTGATTTGGATCCATATGTTTCATGCTATGGTTAGGTTTACCTTAATACTTTTGTTGTAGTTGCAGATGCTTGCAATAGAGGTAAATCATAAGTGAGATGCTTGCTCAAGTAAGAACAACACCCAAGCACCGGTCCACCCACATATCAAATTATCAAAGTATCGAACGCGAATCGTATGAACGTGATGAAAACTAGCTTGACGATATTCCCATGTGTCCTCGGGAGCGCTTTTCCTATTATAAGAGTTTGTTCCGGCTTGTCCTTTGCGACAAAAGGATTGGTCCATCTTGCTGCACTTTATTTAATTTTGTTACTTGTTGCTCGTTACAATTTATCCTATCAAAAAACTATCTGTTACCACTTATTTCAGTACTTGCAGAGAATACCTTGCTGAAAACCGCTTATCATTTCCTTCTGCTCCTCGTTGGGTTCGACACTCTTACTTATCGAAAGGACTATGATATATCCCCTATACTTGTGGGTCATCAAGACTCTTTTCTGGCGCCGTTGCCAGGGAGTGTAGCGCCTTTGGTAGGTGGAATTTGGTAAGGAAAATTTTATATAGTGTGCTGAAATTTACTGTCACTTGTCACTATGGAAAGTAATTCTCTGAGGGGCTTGTTCGGGGTATCTTCACCCCATCTAGTAGAACAAAGAGTTGCTCCTCAACCTACTGAACCTATTGAAAATGAAACTCCTTTTGAATTTCCTTCGGGTATGATGGAAAAACTACTAGCTAACCCTTTTACAGGAGATGGAACAAAGCATCCTGATGAACACTTAATATATGTGGATGAAGTTTGTGGATTATTTAAGCTTGCAGGTATACCCGATGATGTTGCTAAGAAGAAGGTCTTCCCTTTATCTTTGAAGGGAGATGCATTGATATGGTATAGGCTATGTGATGATATGAGATCATGGGACTATAAAAGATTGAAGCTGGAGTTTCATCAAAAGTATTACCCTATGCATCTTGTTCATCGTGATCGCAATTATATATATAATTTCTGGCCTCGCGAAGGAGAAAGCATCTCTCAAGCTTGGGGGAGGCTTAAATCAATGTTATATTCATGCCCCAATCATGAGCTCCCGAGAGAAATTATTATGCAAAGTTTTTATGCTCGGCTTTCTGATAACAATCGCACCATGCTCGATACTTCTTGTGCTGGCTCTTTTATGATGAAGACTATTGAATTCAGATGGAATTTATTGGATAGAATTAAATGCAACTCTGAAGATTGGGACCTCGACGATGGTAAGGAGTCAGGTATGACACCTAAGTTTGATTGTGTTAAATCTTTCATGGATACCGATATTTTTCGTAAGTTTAGCACTAAATATGGACTTGACTCTGAGATAGTAGCTTCTTTTTGTGAATCTTTTGCTACTTATGTTGATCTCCCTAAGGAGAAGTGGTTTAAATATCATCCTCCCATAGAAGTAAAAGTAGCTGCACCTATTAAAGTTGAAGAAAAGACTGTCACTTATAATGATCATATTGTTCCTACTTCTTATATTGAGAAACCACCTTTCCCTGTTAGAATAAAGGATCATGCTAAAGCTTCAATTGTTGTTCGTAAAAGCACTATTAGAACTTATAAACCTCCTGAGCAAGTTAAAGTATAACCTAATATTGCTATTTTTAAAGATCTCTTGTCTGATAATATTGATGGGCATGTTATTCAGTTCGAAGGTGAAACTGCTAGAATTGCTAAACCTTGTGATAAAGATAAACATAGACCTGTGGTAGGCGTGCCTGTTATTTTTGTTAAAATAGGAGATCATTGTTATCATGGCTTATGTGATATGGGTGCAAGTGCTAGTGTTATACCGCATACTTTATACGAAGAGATTAAGAATGAAATTGCACCTGCTGAGTTAGAAGGTATTGATGTCATAATTAAATTTGCCAATAGAGATACTATTTCACCAATTGGAATTGTTAGAGATGTTGAAGTCTTGTGTGGGAAAACTAAATATCCTGCTGATTTTCTTGTTCTTGGTTCCCCACAAGATAGCTTCTGTCCCATTATATTTGGTAGACCCTTCTTAAATACCGTCAATGCTACCATAGATTGCAAAAAGAATGTTGTTACTGTTGGCTTGGATGATATGGTTCATGAGTTTAATTTCTCTAAATTTAGTAAACAACATCGTGAGGAAGAATTATCTAATAAGGATGAAATTATTGGTCTTGCTTCTATTGCCGTACCTCCTAGTGATCCTTTAGAACATTATCTGCTAGACCATGAAAATGATATGTTCATGAATGAAAGAAGGGAAATAGATGAAGTATTCTTTAAATAGGAACCTATTCTGCAACACAATTTGCTTGTTGAAATCTTAGGGGATCCTCCTCCACCCAAGGGTGATCCCGTGTTTGAGCTTAAACTGTTGCCTGATAATCTTAAATATGCTTATCTTGATGAAAAGAAGATATATCATGTTATTATTAGTGCTAACCTTTCAGAGCATGAAGAAGAAAGATTATTGAAAACTCTGAAGAAGCATCGTGCTGCTATTGGATATACTCTTGATGATCTTAAGGGAATTAGTCCCACTCTATGTCAACATAAAATAAATTTGGAAGCATATGCCAAACTAGTTCGTGATCCTCAACGACGTCTGAATCCTAAAATGAAAGAAGTGGTAAGAAAAGAAATACTAAAGCTTCTGGAGGCAGGTATAATCTATCCCGTTGCTGATTGTGAGTGGGTAAGTCCTGTCCATTGTGTTCCTAAGAAAGGAGGTATTATTGTTGTTCCTAACGATAAAGATGAATTGATTCCACAAAGAATTATCACAGGTTATAGGATGGTAATTGATTTCTGCAAATTAAATAAAGCTACTAAGAAAGATCATTACCCCTTACCTTTTATTGATCAAATGCTAGAAAGATTATGCAAACATACACACTATTGCTTTCTAGATGGTTATTTTGGTTTCTCTCAAATACCTGTGTCGGCTAGAGATCAATCAAAGACTACTTTTACATGCCCTTTTGGTACTTTTGCTTATAGACATATGCCTTTTGGTTTATGTAATGCACCTGCTACCTTTCAAAGATGCATGATGGCTATATTCTCTGACTTTTGTGAAAATATTTGTGAGGTTTTCATGGACGACTTTTCCGTCTATGGTTCCTCTTTTGATGATTGCTTGAGCAATCTTGATCGAGTTTTGTAGAGATGTGAAGAAACTAATCTTGTCTTGAATTGGGAAAAGTGCCACTTTATGGTTAATGAAGGTATTGTCTTGGGGCACAAAGTTTCTGAAAGAGGTATTGAAGTTGATAAAGCCAAAGTTGATGCTATTGAAAAGATGCCATGTCCCAAGGACATCAAAGGTATAAGAAGTTTCCTTGGTCATGCCGGATTTTACAGGAGGTTCATTAAGGACTTCTCAAAAATTTCTCGGCCTCTGACTAATTCATTGCAAAAAGATATACCATTTGTCTTTGATGATGATTGTGTAGAAGCATTTGAAATACTTAAGAAAGCATTAGTCACTTCACCTATTGTTCAGCCACCTAATTGGAACCTACCCTTTGAAATTATGTGTGATGCTAGTGATTATGTTGTAGGTGTTGTTCTAGGGCAAAGAGTTGATAAGAAATTAAATGTTATTCATTATGCTAGTAAGACTCTAGACAATGCTCAAACAAATTATGCTACTACTGACATAGAGCTTTTAGCAGTTGTATTTGCTTGTGATAAGTTCAGATCTTATATTGTTGATTCTAAAGTAATTATTCAAACTGATCATGCTGCTATTAAATATCTTATGGAAAAGAAAGATGCTAAACCTAGACTTATTAGATGGGTTCTCTTGCTACAAGAATTTGATTTGCATATTGTTGATAGAAAGGGAGCTGAGAACCCCGTTGCAGACAACTTGTCTAGGTTAGAAAATATTCTTGATGACCCACTACCTATTAATGATAGCTTTCCTGATGAACAATTAAATGTTATAAGTACTTCTCGTAATACTCCATGGTATGCTGATTATGCTAATTATATTGTTGCTAAGTTTATACCACCTAGCTTCACATACCAGCAAAATAAAAAGTTTTTCTATGATTTAAGACATTACTTTTGGGATGACCCACATCTTTATAAAGAAGGAGTAGATGGTGTTATTAGACGTTGTGTACCTGAGCATGAACAGGAACAGATCCTACGCAAGTGTCATTCCGAGTCTTATGGAGGACACCACGCTGGGGATAGAACTGCACATAAGGTATTGCAATCTGGTTTTTATTGGCCTACTCTCTTCAAGGATGCCCGTAAGTTTGTCTTATCTTGTGATGAATGTCAAAGAATTGGTAATATTAGTAGACGTCAAGAAATGCCTATGAATTATTCTCTTGTTATTGAAACATTTGACGTTTGGGGCTTTGATTATATGGGACTTTTTCCTGCCTCTAATGGATACACACATATTCTAGTTGCTGTTGATTACGTTACTAAGTGGGTAGAAGCTATTCCAACTAGTAGTGTTGATCATAACACTTCTATTAAAATGCTTAAGGAAGTTATTTTCCCGAGGTTTGGAGTCCCTAGATATTTAATGACTGATGGTGGTTCACACTTTATTCATGGTGCTTTCCGTAAAATGCTTGCTAAATATGATGTTAATCATAGAATCGCATCTCCTTATCACCCACAGTCTAGTGGTCAAGTAGAGTTGAGCAATAGAGAGCTCAAATTAATTTTGCAAAAGACTGTTAATAGGTCTAGAAAGAATTGGTCCAAGAAACTTGATGATGCATTATGGGCTTATAGAACTACATATAAAAATCCTATGGGTATGTCTCCGTATAAAATGGTTTATGGAAAAGCATGTCACTTACCTCTCGAACTAGAACATAAGGCATATTGGGCTATTAAAGAGCTTAACTATGATTTTAAACTTGCCAGTGAGAAGAGGTTATTTGATATTAGCTCACTTGATGAATGGAGAACCCAAGCTTATGAAAATGCCAAGTTGTTTAAAGAAAAAGTTAAAAGATGGCATGACAAAAGGATACAAAAGCGTGAGTTTAATGTAGGTGATTATGTATTGCTATACAACTCTCGTTTAAGATTTTTTGCAGGCAAACTTCTCTCTAAATGGGAAGGGCCCTATGTTATCGAAGAGGTTTATCGTTCCGGTGCCATAAAAATCAACAACTTCGAGGGCACAAATCCGAAGGTGGTAAACGGTCAAAGAATTAAACATTATATCTCAGGTAATCCCATAAATGTTGAAACCAATATTATTGAAACCATAACCCCGGAGGAATACATAAGGGACACTTTCCGGAACGTTTCAGACTCCGAAAAGGAATAGGTATGTGGTACGGTAAGTAAACCGACTCCAAAACAATTTTTAAGGCAATATTTCTCCATTTTGGAATATTTAGAAAAATAGAAAAATAAGTAGCAGTCCGGGAAGGACACGAGGGCCGCACGAGGGTGGTGGGCGCGCCCTACCCCCTAGGCGCGCCCCCTACCTCGTGAGCACCTCGTGTGCCTTCCGGACTCCGCTTTCTTGCACGATACGTATTTTGGTCGGTAAAAATTCATTATATATTCTCCGGAAGGTTTTGACTCCCGTATCACGCAAATATCGTCTGTTTTTGTTTTCGAGCTGTTGCTGCTGCAGATTAGAGCAAGATGTCTTCTCAAGAGTCAATCGGGGAGAGCCGGGTATCTAATCCGGCACCAGAACCAAGGGTAAACAGCGACGCCGACCACTTTGGGCCAGCAACGGAGGAAGAGATGGAGGCTGACTTAATGAGAGTAGATGCCATGGAGGATCAAGAAGTCACCTCTCGCCTCCGAGCTGGGTTCACGATGGGGGAACTACAGAGCCCAGCTATTCCAAACTCGGTTATCCCTTCTAATGTTAGATTTCTTTCTTATGAAAATATGAAGAGGAGTGTCACTTGTTCTCCCGCAGCTATGCAACACCCTTGGGTGCAAGGAGCTTTAGCTGTCATAGGAAAGCTTCGTAAGGAAATAATGGACCTCAAACAGCAAGTCAATAAGCTCGAGGAGGAGAACCGCATCCTGAGGGGAATCATCGCCAAGAATATTACACCGACAACAAAGGAGACATAATCACATGGGTATGGGCACTCCCCTTGGCAACTGCCAAGCTTGGGGGAGGTGCCCCGATATCGTATCACAATCACAACTCCTATCTTTACCGTTTTTCATAGTTCGATCCTATTTGTAGTATCTTGATCTAGTAGAATAAAGTTTATGGCATGATCTAGTTTTGAGTTTGCTTTATGAAATCTCTATGTAATCGAGTCCGTGAGCTATATATAATAAAGATTAGTGTTGAGTCAATGGCTTGATTATTTTGCCATGATCTTGGGTGAATAAAAGAAAAGAGAAAAAGAATAAGAAGAAACAAAAGTTCATATTGATCTTATTGATAGTAATGACTTCACATAGAAAGAGTATGATGATTAAAAGTTGTTGGGAGTTGGCAAACATAGCTTTGGTCATCATTGCAATTAATAGGAAGTAATAAGGAAAGAGAGGTTTCACATATAAATACACTATTATTGACATCTTTTATGATTGGGAGCACTCATCAAAATATGACATGCTAAAGAGTTGATGTTGGACAAGGAAGACAACGTAATGGGTTATGTTTTCTTATATCTGAGATAAAGTATGTTGTCATGGATCATCCAACATGTTGAGCTTGCCTTTCCCCCACGTGCTAGCCAAATTCTCAGCACCAAGTAGAGATACTACTTGTGCTTCCAAATACCCTTAAACCAGTTTTGCCATGAGAGTCCACCATATCTACCTATGGATTGAGTAAGATCCTTCAAGTAAGTTGTCATCGGTGCAAAGCAATAAAAATTGCTCTAAATATGTATGATTGATTGGTGTGGGAGAAATAAGCTTTATACGATCTTGTGATGTGGAAGTAATAAAAGCGATGGACTGCATAATAAAGGTTCATATCACAAGGGGCAATATAAAGTGATGTTCTTTCGCATTGATATTTTATGCATCCAACCATAAAAGCACATGGCAACCTCTGCTTCCCTCTGCGAAGGGCCTATCCTTTATTATTATCTTCTACCTTATGCAAAAGTCATGGTGATCTTCACCTTTTCTTTTTCATTTTATCCTTTGGCAAGCTCAGCATGTTGGAAAGAACATGATATATATATCTAATTGGATGTAGGGGAGCATGAACCATTATTGTTGACATTACCCTTGAGGTAAAAGGTTGTGGGGCAAAACTATAAGCCCCTATCTTTCTCTGTGTCCGATTAAAACTCCGTAACCACAAGTATCGCGTGAGTGTTAGCAATTATGGAGGACTAAATGATAGTTGAGTATGTGGACTTGCTTTTTAGCTCTGACATAGACTCTTTCCGGTGTTATGATAAATTGCAATTGCTTCAATGACTGAGATTATAGTTTGTCGGAGCCCAATAAGGTTTATGATTTATACTTTTGCATTGTGAATAGATCATCACTTGAACATAAGTAATCATATGACAAAATCTATATATGTTGCTGTTATGAGAATAATCATGATGCCTTCATGTTCGTATTTTATTTTTATCGACGCCTCTACCTCTAAACATGAGGACATATTTATTGTTATCGGCTTTTCGCTTGAGGACAAGCGAGGTCTAAGCTTGGGGGAGTTGATACGTCCATTTTGCATCATGATTTAATATCGATATTTATTGCATTATGGACTGTTATTTCACTTTATGTCACAATACTTATGGCTATTCTCTTATTTTACAAGGTTTACATAAAGTGGGAGAATGCCGGCAGCTAGAATTCTGGGCTGGAAAAGGAACAAATATTAGAGACCTATTCTGCGCAACTCCAAAAGTCCTGAAACTCCATGGAACATCTTAAAAGAAATAAAGAAAAATCCTCGCCAAAGATGAAGGCCAGGGGGCCCACACCCTGCTCACGAGGGTGGGGCGCCCCCCTAGGGCGCCCCTGGTGGCTCTCCGACGTCCATCTTTTCCTATATGAAGTCTTTCGATGAGAAAAAAATAGGAAGGAACTTTTCGGGACGAGACTCCGCCGCCATGAGGCGGAACCTTGGCGGATCCAATCTAGAGCTCCGGCAGAGCTGTTCTGCCGGGGAAACTTCCCTCCGGGAGGGGGAAATCATCACCATTGTCATCACCAACGCTCCTCTCATCGGGAGAGGGCAATCTCCATCAACATCTTCACCAGCACCATCTCATCTCCAAACCCTAGTTCATCTCTTGCATCCAATTCTTGTCTCAAAGTCCGGGATTGGTGCTAGTAGGTTGCTAGTAGTGTTGATTACTCCTTGTAGTTGATGCTAGTTGGCTTAATTGGTGGAAGATCATATGTTCAGATCCTATATGCATATTATTACCCCTCTGATTATGAACATGAATATGCTTTGTGAGTAATTTCGTTCGTTCCTGAGGACAAGGGAGAAGTCTTGCTATGAGTATTCATGTGAATTTGGTATTCGTTTGATATTTTGATAAGATGTATGTTGTCTAGCCTCTAGTGGTGTTATGTGAACGTCGACTACATAACACTTCACCATTATTTGGGCCTAGAGGAAGGCATTGGGAAGTAATAAGTAGATGATGGGTTGCTTGAGTGACAGAAGCTTAAACCCTAGTTTATGCATTGCTTCGTAAGGGGCTGATTTGGATCCATATGTTTCATGCTATGGTTAGGTTTACCTTAATACTTTTGTTGTAGTTGTGGATGCTTGCAATAGAGGTTAATCATAAGTGGGATGCTTGTTCAAGTAAGAACAACACCCAAGCACCGGTCCACCCACATATCAAATTATCAAAGTATCGAACGCGAATCATATGAACGTGATGAAAACTAGCTTGACGATATTCCCATGTGTCCTCGGGAGCGCTTTTCCTATTATAAGAGTTTGTTCCGGCTTGTCCTTTGCTACAAAAGGATTGGGCCATCTTGCTGCACTTTATTTACTTTTGTTACTTGTTGCTTGTTACAATTTATCCTATCACAAAACTATCCGTTACCACTTATTTCAGTACTTGCAGAGAATACCTCGCTGAAAACCGCTTATCATTTCCTTCTGCTCCTCGTTGGGTTCGACACTCTTACTTATCGAAAGGACTACGATAGATCCCCTATACTTGTGGGTCATCACGCGCAGTGTTGTCTTCGGCATTGCAAGGCGGTTTCCTCCTCCGAACACATCACAGAAGAATTTGAATACAAGGATAGTGTCCGACCCTGCAAAATAAGTTCCACATACCACCGTAGAGAGAATAATATTTCCACAAATCTTAATCTGCTGACACGTTTTGGCAACATGACATCATGCCATGGCTCGGTGATTATTCGAACCGTTCTTCTTTAACCAGCTCCACACATAACGCGAGGCGGTTTCTTGACACGTCTTGTCAAAGCAGAGATCGTGTTCCCCTAATTACGGGATTCTCATCAATACGGCATGGGTAACCCAACCGCGCCATCGATTACGGCGCTTGGGGGATAAGCAAGTTTTACCAGGCTAGTGGGGACGCATAGTTTCGTCCGCCCATATAAAGGGATAAGGATTCACCTTTTCATCCACGCCTTCTTCCTCCTTTGCTCATCCATTTTCGCGCACTCGAGCTCCAGTGCCCAAATCCGCACTTCCCACCTCAACCTTCTCCAACCATGTCCGGAGCGGGAGGCAGGTGGATGGTCTCCTCTGTCACGGAGGGACACATCAAGAAGCTGAGGAGAGCCAGATACCTACCCGACGACATCGCGCACCGGCTCCCAGATGAGGGGCAGCTCATCCCCACCCCCAGGCCCCATGAGAGGGTAGTGTTCCTTACCCATTTCCTCCGCGGACTGGGATTCCCTCTCCACCCATTCGTCCGGGGGATCATGTTCTACTACGGCCTAGATTTCCACGATCTGGCCCCGAACTTCATCCTCAACATCTCGGTGTTTATCGTCGTGTGCGAGGCCTTCCTCCGCATCAAGCCCCACTTCGGCTTATGGCTGAAGACCTTCAATGTCAAGCTGAAGGTAGTGAGCGGCTGCCAGGCGGAGTGCGGAGGCGCCATGGTGGGCAAGATGCCCACTGTCACATGGCTCGAGGGCTCCTTCATGGAGACCGTAAAGGGGTGGCAATCGGGGTGGTTCTACATCACCGAGCCGCATGACCCTAAATGGGCAGCGGCCCCCGAGTTCCGATCTGGCATCCCCACGCGGCTCACCTCCTGGCAAGAGAAGGGCCTGTCCTGGGGTAGTTCGGGAGAGCTGACCGGACTCCAAACATGTATTCAAAATATGGTGAACAAGAAGCTCAAACTCGTCAACGTAGTCCAGGTCATGCTCATCCGCCAGATCCTCCCGTGCCAACAACGGGCTTTCAACTTGTGGGAGTTCGACCCGGCCCGGCACCGAACTCTGAACAAGCTCTTCGACACAACTCACAAGGATGCCTGGAAGGTGCTATTCAAGGGTGCTGAGGTTCCCCCTCCCACTACCGAGGACCGTGGATTCTGCGTGAAGCGCCAAGCCAGCGCGGTAAGCTGTTTTACCTCTCACAAGATACTTGTTTTTCATAGTTTGACTCTATGCGGGATCTAAGCTCCCGTACCTTTGACAGGACTGGAAGGAGATGACCGGACAAATCGACTGTCCGGCTCCTTTGCCCGAAGGCCCAGCAGACGCTCTCCTGACGCAGATGCTGACTCCGGCTCCTTACAAGGCGCCGGAGAAGACCAAGAAGGCCAAGGGAACCCGAAAGAGTTCCCGACGCCAGGCGTCATCGGACTCATCGTCCGATAACTCTGCGACACACTCCTCCCCCGAAGACGAGGAGGAAGAAGAAAATGCTCCCCCTTCAGTTGGGGGAGACAAGAAAAGGAAGGCTGCCCAACTGGGGAGGCCGAAGGGTCCAAGAAGGGAAGGACTCTCCTTCCGGACAGTTCCACCACCCCCACCGAAGGCAAAGACGAGTGGCTGCTCAGGGCCAAGCCCCTGGCGAAGTCGTAAGTATTCGGATACCAAAGTAACTCATAGCGTTCCTTTGTCGCACTGCTTCCCCTAACGCCGAATATGATTATGCAGGCCGCCACGAGCCCGTATCGATGTATCGTCGGACAGCTCCCTGGGCTCGTCGGATATGGATAGCGATCCACTTCCGACCGCCACCTCCCCTTGCCCTGCAGACGACACTGAGGTATTGTCTCAAGAGGCACTGGGTCGAGGGGAGACAGTCCCGGAGGCGCCTCAAGGCGACCTTCCGGACTCCGGGAGCAGAGGGAACAAGGCCCCTGAGGGCTCCGAGTTCGGCCCTCAGCCGAACACCGCGCCGGAACCTCCAGTGGTTCCGGACTCGGGCAGGCGCCCTCCTTCCAAGAGGGGCAAGACGCCTGTGCCGGTGACCTCTGTCCATCTAGAGGCGCCGGACAATCTGCTGGGAGTGCTTCGCAGCACTTCCATCGACGAGGAGCACCGTACTATTATGAGTGCGGTGGTCCAGAAAGTTCAGTTCGCCAAGAGCGGATTGACTGAAGCCTGTGCCAGCCTTCTAACAGGCTTTGAGGTAAGTGTTTAAAATATAGGAAAAATATTACCGCATAGACAGTAGCCCCTGATGCTCTGTTCGATGTTCACAAAGAAAAGCCGAACAGAGGATCAAACAATATCGCAGGAGTCTAATATAAGTATGTCAATATGCGTATGCAGGCTTCGCTGCTGGCATCTGCCGCACTGACTGCGGAGGTCGCCGCACTGAAGCAGGACCTCGAGGGGTCCAAGAAAGAGCTCGGCCTTGCCAAGAGGCAACTTGAGGAGAACAAGGGTAAGTAATACCCTGTCTATAGATATGTATATATAAAAGAAGACGCGATTGCAAAATGACAGGATCATCGTATATTTGTCAGGGGCCACGACCAAAGTGGCGACCCTAAAGCAAGCGCTGTCCGAGGTCGAAGATAAAGCGGCCAAGGAGCGCACCGAGCGGGAAAGGCAAGAGGCTCGGGTGGGCGAGGTGCAGCAAGAGCTCCAGGCTCTCGTGACGAAGCACGAGTCATTGGAGCTTGACTCGAAGACACGAGAGTCTGAGCTTGCCACGGCCCTCAAGAGTGCAAAGAGTGCCAAGGCCGAAGCCCAAAAGGGCCTCCAAGAGATTGACGCGATGAAGAAAATAGCGGCGGCTAAGGCATTATATATGCAAAGCAAGCATGTGAGAGTAAATTACCTATTACTTACCCGAATCCGGAGCTCTCCAGGAGCATTCGCAAATTTGCCCCACAGCGTGTCGGATGCCGCACAGTTTTACCAGGCCGAGGAGGGAAGCTCAACGGAGAAGCTGTTCTGGTCTCAGTATACTGGGACCGAACACCCGATGCCTCTGAGCGACCAGCTAAAGCAGTTGGTCGAGCTACACAAGGCGGCCGAACAGGCCATGAAGGGCCTTATAGTCCGGCTGTGGCCTGGCGACGCCCTTCCGAACAGCTACTTCGGCCTGGTGAGGCGGCTGGTGGATGCCTGCCCACGGCTGGAAGTCGTCAAGCGGTCCGTCTGCATCGACGGTGCACGCCGGGCTTTCGCCCGTGTGAAGGTGCAATGGGCCAAGCTAGACGCCGTGAAGCTGATCAAGGAAGGACCACCGCAGGGCAAGGAGCATCGCACCCCCAAAATTTATTATGAGGGTGTCCTGAAGGGTGCCCGTCTTGTAGCGGACGAATGTCCAAAGGATGTAATATTTGAGTAAACTTGCTCGTGTGATCCTGTATGATGAAAACTTGTTTCATATGCGCTATGCAACGCTTGTTTGAATTTAAAATATTACCTTCTGTTTGGCTGTTTATCCAATCTGAGAGATGGCTAGTCCTCGGCCTCTGCCCCCATGCCGCGAGTGCTGGGGTGTTCGGGATAAACCTGAGCACTCTTGTTCCCATTTTTGGGTCCTTCGAGGGAGGTGCTCAGCACAGCGAACAAGGCAACCGGACTAATAATGCTTTATCACTCTCACTTAGCCATAGAATTCTATAATTTTAAATTTTGGCGAAGCCCCTGGTATTCGGAAGGCCGAATTTGGGGCACGATACATGCCTTTAAGCTGGACAGGACCAGCTCCTCGCTCTAAGTGGCATAAGTCTTTAGGGACTCGGAACCTCACCGAATAGCGACCAGTCTCTCGCCTTATCATGACAATCTGTTTTAGCTTTCTCTACTGAGGTGCTTAGCCCAGCAGAACCGGGGCACAATCGCAGTAGTTCTCCTAGTGCTGCCTTAGCCGATAGAGCGGAACGTAAGGTACCAAAACATAGGAGCCGGGCAAACCCAACATTTGACCAAAGACATGATTCGGACCTGATGCATATAATGCTATAAGTTCGGGGTGCCGCACTTGTGAAAGTGTTCGGACTTCTCACACCATAATGTGGGGTACTTAAGCCCTTGGTGTATTGGCCGTACCAAGGTGTACGGTTGCAAGGAGTCATTAATGAACACATATATAAAAAACAAGAATGCAATAATAGTCGTAATGTTATGCATTGTTTATTCGAAAAGGTGCGTTAAAGCAGAATGACACAGATAGTGCGATAAGCAAAAAGTAGGACTATGTTCCTTCCAAGGGCAAGTTGAGGAATAGTATTAAAGCAAATATTTCACTCGTTATTGTAATCCACCTGGGAGTTCCGTGGTGTGATGTAGCTTTCTGCCTCCTTGGTTGCTGCATCATGTGTTCGGCAATCATGCTGCCGGACAGGGTTTCCAGAGATTAAAGTCCTGAAAGAGAAAAATAACAAAGCGGGAAGCCCCTAGTGCGGATTAAGCCGCATATTGGGGCGTGCCTTAGTTGTGCCCCCTCTCCACCTGTGCCCATGGTATTATTAATGCGTAATTATGTACGCGTGGCACAAATTTCACCGTTTGGCTTGGGCCGGGGTGGGGGCCACATTGCTACGCAAGCTTAGATCGTGCCAGGCGGTCTAGTTGCCGATTACTCGGAGCGCGCTTGAAGGTGTCTGGGTCTTGAAACGCCGAACTGGTGGATTGCCTTGAGAGGCTGCTTTGCACTTCTGCTGCAAGGGCCGCAATGTGCTCCTCCTTGCGAAGAGAGCGCTCTGTGTTTCCATTAACTGTGATGACCCCCCGAGGTCCTGGCATATTGAGCTTGAGGTATGCATAATGCGGTACCGCATTGAATCTCGCAAATGCGGTTCGCCCGAGCAGTGCATGATAGCCACTGCGGAACGGGACTATATCGAAGATTAATTCTTCGCTTTGGAAGTTATCCGGGGATCCGAAGACCACTTCCAATGTAACTGAGCCTGTGCAATGGGCCTCTACACCTGGAATGACACCTTTAAAGGTCGTTTTTGTGGGTTTGATCCTTGAGGGGTCTATACCCATTTTGCGCACTGTGTCCTGGTAAAGTAGGTTCAGGCTGCTGCCGCCATCCATAAGGACTCGAGTGAGGTGAAATCCCTCGATGATTGGGTCTAGGACCAGTGCGGCGAATCCGCCATGACGGATACTAGTGGGGTGATCCCTGCGATCGAAGGTTATCGGACAGGAGGACCATGGGTTGAACTTTGGGGCGACTTGCTCCAATGCATATATGTCCCTGAGCGCACGCTTCCGCTCCCTCTTGGGGATGTGGGTTGCGTATATCATGTTCACCGTCCGCACTTGTGGGGGGAACCTCTTCTGTCCTCCGATGTTCGGCTGCCGGGGCTCTTCCTTGTCATCGCTATGTGGCCCCTTCTCTTTGTTTTCGGCAATTAACTTGCCGGCCTGCTTGAAGACCCAACAATCCCTATTGGTGTGGTTGGCTGGCTTGTCGGGGGTGCCGTGTATTTGGCACGAGCGATCGATTATGCGGTCCAAACTGGACAGGCCCGGAGTGCTTTGTTTGAATGGCTTTTTCCGCTGACAGGGTTTAGAGCCTTTGAATCCGGCATTTACAGCCGTATCTTCAGTATTATCGCTATCAATGCGGCGCTTATGTTTGTTGCGACGTGACCTGCTATTGTCGTCCTTGGTATCCGAAGTACCATGGTTCTTTGATATGTTATTACTGTGAGCCCGCCAGCTGTCTTCTCCCGCACAAAAGCGGGTCATGAGTGTCGTGAGGGCTGCCATAGATTTTGGCTTTTCCTGACCAAGGTGCCGGGCTAGCCACTCATCGCGGATGTTGTGTTTGAAAGCTTCTAGGGCCTCTGCATCCGGATAGTCGACGATTTGATTTTTCTTTGTTAGGAACCGAGTCCAGAATTGCCTGGCCGATTCTTATGGCTGCTGAATTCTGTGGCTCAAGTCAGCGGCATCTGGTGGTCGCACATAAGTGCCCTGAAAGTTGTCGAGGAATGTGGCCTCCAGATCTTCCCAGCAGCTAATGGACTCTGCTGGCAAGCTGTTAAGCCAATGATGCGCTGGTCCTTTGAGCATTAGTGGGAGGTATTTGATGGCGTGTAAGTCATCACCGCGGGCCATGTGGATGTGGAGGAGGAAATCCTCGATCCATACCGCAGGATCTGTTGTGTCGTCGTATGATTCAATATTTACGGGTTTGAAACCCTCTGGGATTTGATGATCCATTACTTCGTCCGTGAAGCATAGGGGGTGTGTGGCGCCTCTGTACTGGGCTATGTCGCGACGCAGCTCGAATGAGTCGTGTCCGCTGTGGTCGGCCCGGCCGGACTTACTTTTACTGTATCCGGAGTGACGTTTATCGTCTTGCATAGTGGCGTGCCCTCGTGATCCGTAGATTGATCTTCCATGTTTTGCTTTGTCCTCCAATACGTCTCGCAGGTCTGGTGTATTTCCCCATGCCTTTTTATTTGAATGGCGTCGGGGTGCAGGCTGAGTTTTTGGCTGGAATGCCTCTCGATCGCGGCCACGAGGTGGCCGATCAGCCGCGTCATACGCTTCTTCCTCCGGTCGGGGTAGCAACCTGCATTTTTGGTAACTCTTGGAGGAGCGCTCGAGTTTATATTCCTCAGCCGCGAGGACTTCAATCCATCTGTCAGCTAGCAAATCTTGATCAGCTTGAAGTTGCTGCTGCTTTTTCTTAAGGCTATTTGACGTGGTTATAAGCCGGCGCTTGAAGCGCTCTTGTTCGACGGGATCCTCTGGCACGACGAATCCGGCATCGTCAAGGCTTGCCTTGTCTTTGGAGGGGGCATGTAATTATCATCCTCCGCCTCTCCATCTGCCGCTCTCTCTGGAGGGCTGGCCTTTCCATCCTCCTGTCCTAGATCGTGTTGGAGGGGATTGCTGCCATCTTCGGCACTATCCGGAGTGTTATTATCTCCTGTGCCGGTATCACCACTTTTGCTTTGGCGGGACATAGAGTGGCGCCGCTGACGTCGGCGCTTGGGTTGCTTCTTGGAGGGGTCATCCTCCACTGTCTCGTCGCCGTTGCCTTCTTTGGGTGTGTCCACCATGTATATATCGTATGATGAGGTGACTGTCCAGTGCCCTGTGGGCAGTGGTTCCTATTAGTCTCCCGCATCGTCGTCCATACCGCCGATGTCTTCGGAGTCGAAGTCGAGCATGTCGGTTAGGTCATCAACAGTGGCTACTAAGTGGGTGGTGGGTGGGCCATGAATTTCTTCGTCGTCCGCATCCCAATCCTGCCGGACATAGTTCGGCCAGGATCCTCCTGACAAGAAGAGAGACCTTAATGAGTTCAGTATGTCGCCAAAGGGCGAGTGCTGAAAAATATCCACGGAGGTAAACTCCATGATCGGCGCCCAATCGGATTCGCTAGGAACAGGCGCAGGCGGTTCGGAGTCCGTGGCCGGAGAAGGATCCGACAGTTT
The DNA here is from genome assembly GCF_002162155.2 of Triticum dicoccoides. Lineage (NCBI taxonomy): Eukaryota > Viridiplantae > Streptophyta > Magnoliopsida > Poales > Poaceae > Triticum > Triticum dicoccoides. Next base: position 76,727,712 of record NC_041386.1, on the reverse strand, counting down.
GACAACACGGCTCTCATGCAGGGTAAGGTCGATGTTCGGCTTGATGGCCGATGAGGATAAGGCTTCCGTGGCAAGGTCCATCCACCCGTTCATGGACGGCGCAACTGGCTCCGAATTGAGGGTTGGAGCGGCTGCCGGTGCGATCTCATGAACATTTTCTGATGGTAGAGCTAAATCGTACTCATCGTGACCGCGTGACGCACAAGGCAGAGGCTCGAATCCGTTGAAGATCAAGTCTCCGCAGATATCGGTCGTGTAGTTTAAGCTTCCAAACCTGACCTAGTGGCCAGGGGCATAACTTTTCGATTTGCTCTAGATGGCCAAGCGAGTTGGCCCGCAGTGCAAAGCCGTCGAACACAAAGATCTGCCCGGGGAGAAAAGTCTCACCCTGGACTGCATCGCTATCGATGATAGAAGGAGCCATCAAGCCTAATGGCGACGACACAGAGGAACTCTCAATGAAAGCACCAATGTCAGTGTCAAAACTGGCGGATCTCGGGTAGGGGGTCCCGAACTGTGCGTCTAAGGCGGATGGTAACAGGAGGCAGGGGACACGATGTTTTACCCAGGTTCGGGCCCTCTGGATGGAGGTAAAACCCTACGTCCTGCTTGATTTATTCTTGATGATATGAGTATTACAAGAGTTGATCTACCATGAGACCGGAGAGGCTAAACCCTATAAGCTAGCCTATGGTATGATTGTATGTTGTCCTACGGACTAAAACCCTCCGGTTTATATAGACACCGGAAAGGGCTAGGGTTACACAAGGTCGGTTACAAAGGAGGAGATACACATATCCGTATTGCCTAGCTTGCCTTCCATGCCAAGTAGAGTCCCATCCGGACACGAGACGAAGTCTTCAATCTTGTATCTTCATAGTCCAACAGTCCAGCCAAAGGATATAGTCCGGCTGTCCGGAGACCCCCTAATCCAGGACTCCCTCAGTCATCACCGGTAAGTATCCCGATTATTGTCACTTCGGGGTTAACGGATCATAACACATAATAGGTGACTATAGACTTGCAAGATAGGATCAAGAACTCTCATATATTGATGAAAACATCATAGGTTCAGATCTGAAATCATGGCACTCGGGCCCTAGTGACAAGCATTAAGCATAGCAAAGTCATAGCAACATCAATCTCAGAACATAGTGGATACTAGGGATCAAACCCTAACAAAACTAACTCGATTACATGGTAAATCTCATCCACCCCATCACCGTCCAGCAAGCCGACGATGGAATTACTCACGCACGGCGGTGAGTATCATGAAATTGGCGATGGAGGATGGTTGATGATGACGACGACGACGAATCCCCCTCTCCGGAGCCCCGAACGGACTCTAGATCAGCCCTCTCGAGAGGTTTTAGGGCTTGGCGGCGGCTCCGTATCGTAAAACGTGATGATTTCTTCTCTCGTATTTTTTTCTCCCCGAAAGCAGTTATATAGAGTTGGAGTTGGAGTTGGGAGGTCTCCAGGGGGCCCACGAGGTAGGGGGCGCGCCCTAGGGGGGCGCCCCCCACCCTCGTGGCAAGGGTGTGGGCCCCCTGGTGTTCATCTTTGGCAAGGATTTTTTATTATTTATTGTAAGATATTCCGTGGAGTTTCAGGTCATTCCGAGAACTTTTGTTTTCTGCACATAAAACAACATCATGGCAATTCTGCTGAAAACAGCGTCAGTCCGGGTTAGTTCCATTCAAATCATACACATTAGAGTCCAAAACAAGGGCAAAAGTGTTTGGAAAAGTAGATACGATGGAGACGTATCAACTCCCCCAAGCTTAAACCCTTGCTTGTCCTCAAGCAATTCAGTTGACAAACTGAAAGAAATAAAGAAAAACTTTTACAAACTCTGTTTGCTCTTGTTGTTATAAATATGTCAAGCTAGAATTCAAGTTTTCAGCAAAGATTATAACTAACCCCATTCGCAATAACGCATAGGTCTCAAGTTTACTCATATCAATAGCATAAGCAACTAGCGTGCCATAATAATAAAACTCGGATGGCAAGACTTTCTCAAAACAATCATAATATGATATAACAAGATGGTATCTCGCTAGCCCTTTCTGAGACCGCAAAACAAAAATGTAGAGCACCTTTAAAGATCAAGGACTGACTAGACATTGTAATTCATGGTAAAAGAGATCCAATCATAGTCACACCCAATATAAATTAATAGTAATGAATGCAAATGACAGTGGTGCTCTCCAACTGGTGCTTTTAATAAGAGGGTGATGACTCAACATAAAAGTAAATAGATAGGCCCTTCGCAGAGGGAAGCAGGGATTTGTAGAGGTGCCAGAGCTCGGTTTTGAAATAGAGGTGAATAATGTTTTGAGCGGTGTACTTTCATTGTCAACATAACAACCAAGAGATGGCGATATCTTCCATGCTACACACATTATAGGCGGTTCCCAAACAGAATGGTAAAGTTTATACTCCCCCCTCCACCAACAAACATCAATCCATGGCTTGCTCAACGAGTGCCTCCAACATACATCAGGTCCCAGGGGGAGTTTTGTTTGCAATTATTTTGATTTAGTTTGCATAAAGCATGGGACTGGGCATCCCAGTGACCAGCCATTTATCTCGTGAGTGAGGAGCGGAGTCCACTCCTCTTGAGAATAACCCGCCTAGCATGGAAGATATAGGCAGCCCTAGTTGATACATGAGCTATTCGAGCATACAAAAAAGGATGATTATTTGAAGGTTTAGAGTTTGGCACATACAAATTTACTTGGAACGGCAGGTAGATACCGCATATAGGAAGGTATAGTGGACTCATGTGGAATAACTTTGGGGTTTAAGGAGTTTGGATGCACAAGCAGTATTCCCGCTTAGTACAGGTGAAGACTAGCAAAAGACTGGGAAGCGACCAACTAGAGAGCGACAACAGCCATGTACATGCATTAAAATTAATAAACATTGGATGCAAGCATGAGTAGGATATAAGCCACCATGAACATAAATATCATGAAGGCTATGTTGATTTGTTTCAACTACATGCGTGAACATGTGCCAAGTCAAGTCACTTAAATCATTCAGAGGAGGATACCACCCTATCATACCACATCATAACCATTTTAATAGCATGTTGGCACGCAAGGCAAACCATTATAACTCATAGCTAATCAAGCATGGCACAAGAAACTATGAACTCTAATTATCATTGCAAACATGTTTATTCATAACAAGCTGAATCAAGAACGATGAACTCATCATATTTACAAAAACAAAAGAGGTCGAGTTCGTACCAGCTTTTCTCATCTCAGTCAGTCCATCATATATCATCATAATTGCCTTTCACTTGCACGACCGAACGATGTGAATGATAATAAGAGTGCGCATGCATTGGACTAAGCTGGAATCTGCGAGCATTCAATAAACAGGAGAAGACAAAGCAATATGGGCTCTTGGTTAAATCAACAATAAAGCATATAAGAGCCACTTCAACAATTTAATCATGGTCTTCTCCTACTGACCCCCAAAGAAAAGAAAAGAAATAAAACTATTTACACAGGAAAGCTCCCAACAAGCAAAAGAAGAACGGGAAATCTTTTTGGGTTTTCTTTTTAATAACTACTACAAGCATGGAAAGTAAATTAATTAAAATCTACAACTAATTTTTTTGGTTTTTTCTTAAGGTTTATTAATCACACAAGAAGAAAGCATAAAAGGAAATAAACTAGCATGGATGATACAATGAAAAAGTATGAGCACCGACATCTAGCAATGAGTGTGTGTGAACATAAATGTAATGTCGGTGAGAAATACGTACTCCCCCAAGCTTAGGCTTTTGGCCTAAGTTGGTTTATGGCCACGGCTGGCCTGGCTAATATCCATAATAATAGTTGGGGTCGTACTGCGATGAGGAAGAAGAAGGCTCCGATTGCCACTGGCTGGCAATCATCTCCGGATCCCACTGATAGTTAGACTGTCGTGAAGGATCAAATTGTGGTTCCAGTTTTGGCTCCTCGGCTGGTGCAGGGTTCCGGTAGGCGTGGATAACCGTCAACGAAACAAGGTACATGCTGATCGCATTGGTCGTGGAGGAAAGCAGTGAGGCCTGCATTATGAGCCAACTCGTGAAAATCTTCATAAATCACTACTGCTCCTCGGAAGGCCATTCACGCGCCTGAACCTCCGCGGTGCGCAGCAAATTATACTTAGGCTTCGGTGCCTTTTCCTTCGAGCTTTGGCTCGATGAGCCCCTCAATAATCTCCTCATCATTTTCTGGAAAATTCTGAAATTTTTAGTAACTTCAAAATAAAAGTAAACCAAACTCAATAATATTGATAGCAACTACTCCTACAAGTGCCTAGAGCCTATATCATGCATCAAAACTACTTTTGACCATATAAATTTGACATGCAAGCACAAGAATAGGGTCACCTAAGCAACAAAAAATTGCAATGAATAAAGCACTAGAACAAAAACTAATTGGACCAATGGAGGAGTCACATACCAAGGAACAATCTCCCCAAGCAGTTTTGTGAGAGGTGCTTTGAGCAAGGAGATCGAAAATGGCAGCAAAATGAGCTTGGACTCGGGTTTGAGCTGGTTTTTCGTGTTTGTGGGAGGAAGAAGAAGAGGATGGGTGCAGGAATAAGTGGAGGAGGGCCACCAGGGGCCCACGAGGCAGGGGGCGTGCCCTAGGGGGGTGGGCGCGCCCTCCACCCTCGTGGCAAGGTGGTTGGCCCCCTAGTGTGTTCTTTGTTCCATAAATCCTCAAATATTCTAGAAAAATCATATTTAATTTTCAGGGCATTTGGAGAACTTTTATTTTCGAGGTATTTTTATATTGCACGGATAATCAGATAACAAATAGACAAATAATTATTTTTATTTTATTTAATATAAATAACAGAAAGTAAAAGTGGGGTACAGAAGGTTGTGCTTCTAGTTTCATCCATCTCATGATCATCAAAAGGAATCCACTAACAAGGTTGATCAAGTCTTGTTAACAAACTTATTCCGATTAACATGAAACCAGAGAAATTTCGAATAACACTAGGTTACCTCAACGGGGATATGCACATCCCCAATAATAAGTATATCATATTTCTTCTTGACAGTAGGAAGAGGAAATTCAAAACCTCCAAATATAATCGATGGAATTTTTCCGGTAGAATTGATACTATGAACTTGAGGTTGTTTCCTCGAAAAGTGTACCGTATGCTCATTACCATTAACATGAAAAGTGACATTGCCTTTGTTGCAATCAATAACAGCCACTGCAGTATTAAGAAAAGGTCTTCCAAGAATAATAGACATAATATCGTCCTCGGGAATATCAGGAATAACAAAGTCCATTAAAATATTAACGTTTGCAACTACAACAGGCACATCCTCACAAATACCGACAGGTATAGCAGTTGATTTATCAGCCATTTGCAAAGATATTTCAGTAGGTGTCAACTTATTCAAGTCAAGTCTACGATATAAAGAGAGAGGCATAACACTAACACCGGCTCCAAGATCACATAAAGCGGTTTTAACATAGTTTCTTTTAATGGAGCATGGTATAGTAGGTACTCCTGGATCTCCAAGTTTCTTTGGTATTCCACCCTTAATAGTATAATTAGCAAGCATGGTGGAAATTTCAGCTTCTGGTATCTTTCTTTTATTTGTAATAATATCTTTCATGTACTTAGCATAAGGATTTGTTTTAAGCATATCAGTTAATCGCATACGTAAAAAGATAGGTCTAATCATTTCAGCAAAGCACTCAAAATCCTCATCATCCTTTTTCTTGGATGGTTTGGGAGGAAAAGGCATGGGTTTCTGAACCCAAGGCTCTCTTTCTTTACCATGTTTCCTAGCAAGAAAGTTTTTCTTATCATAACATTGATTCTTTGATTGTGGGTTATCAAGATCAACAGCAGGTTCAATTTCTACATCATTATCATTACTAGGTTGAGCATCATTATGAACATCATCATTAACACTTTCATTAGGTTCATGTTCATTACCAAATTGTGTTTCAGCATCAGACATAGAGATATCATTTGGATTATCAGGTGGTTTAGCAATAGGTTCACTAGAAGTTTGCACAGTTCTATCATTTTTCTTTTTCTTCTTTTTAGAAGAACTAGGTGCATCAATATTATTTCTCTGATAATCTTGCTCAATTCTCTTAGGGTGGCCTTCAGGATACAAAGGTTCCTGAGTCGTTCTACCAGTTCTAGTAGCCACTTTAACAACATAATCATTTTTCTTACTATTCATCTCATTGAGCAATTCTTTTTGAGCTTTAAGTACTTGTTCTACTTGAGTGGTAACCATAGAAGCATGTTTACTAATAAGTTTAAGTTCACCTTTGACATTAGCCATATAATCACCCAAGTGTTCAAGCATATTTGAATTGTATTTCAATTGTCTACCAAAATAAGCATTAAAATCTTCTTGCTTAGCCATAAATTTATCAACTCATCTAAGCATGGGCTAGCAAACTTAGTAAATGGGATTACAGCTTTATCATATCTATAGAGAGAATTTACCTTTACTACCTGTGTCGGGTTATCAAGACCATGAGTTCCTTCAATAGGTAATGAATTAAGATTATATGTTTCTTCAACAGGCGGTAAATTAAGACCGTGTATTTCTTCAATAGGAGGTAAATTCTTAACATCTTCAGCTTTAATACCCTTTTCTTTCATAGATTTCTTTGCCTCTTGCATATCTTCAGGACTGAGAAATAGAATACCCCTCTTCTTCGGAGTTGGTTTAGGAATAGGCTCAGGAATTGGCTCCGGAGGTGTCCAATTATTTTCATTTGTCAACAAATTATTCAATAGAATTTAAGCCTCATCTGGTGTTCTTTCCCTGAAAACAGAACCAGCACAACTATCCAGTTAATCTCTGGAGGCATCGGTTAGTCCATTATAAAAGATATCAAGTATTTCATTTTTCTTAAGAGGACGATCAGGCAAAGCATTAAGTAATTGGAGAAGCCTCCCCCAAGCTTGTGGGAGACTCTCTTCTTCGATTTGCACAAAATTATATATATATATATATCCCTTAAAGCAGCTTGTTTCTTATGAGCAGGGAAATATTTAGCAGAGAAGTAATAAATCATATCCTGGGGACTATGCACACAACCAGGATCAAGAGAATTAAACCATATCTTAGCATCACCCTTTAATGAGAACGGAAATATTTTAAAGATATAAAAGTAACGAGTTCTCTCATCTTTAGTGAACAGGGTGGCTATATCATTCAATTTATTAAGATGTGCCACAACAGTTTCAGATTCATAACCATGAAAAGGATCAGATTCAACCAAAGTAATTATATGAGGCTCAACAGAGAATTCATAATCCTTATCAGTAACAAAGATAGGTGAAGTAGCAAAAGCAGGGTCAGGTTTCATTCTAGCATTTAGAGATTGCTTAATCCATTTAGCTAATAATCTTTTGAGTTCATTTCTATTTTTGCAAGCTAAAATAGCTAAAGAAGCTTATTGATCAAAAACATAACCCTTAGGAATAACTAGTGATTCTTCATCATCACTTTCATTAGTATCATCAGATTCAATATTTTCAATTTCTCTAGCTCTGGCAAGTTGTTCATCAAGAAAATCACTAAGTGGCACAGTAGTATCAGGCATAGAGGTAGTTTCATCATAAGTATCATGCATAGCAGAAGTGGCATCATCAATAACATGCGACATATCAGAACGAATAGCAGAAGCAGGTGTAGGTGTCGCAAGCTTACTTAAAACAAAAGGTGAATCGAGTGCAGAGCTAGATGGCAGTTCCTTACCTCCCCTCGTAGTTGAGGGATAGATCTTGGTTTTTGGATCTCTCAAGTTCTTCATAATGATAAGCAGATATAAATCCCAAGTGACTCAAAGAATAGAGCTATGATCCCCAGCAACGACGCCAGAAAATAGTCTTGATAATCCACAAGTATAGGGGATCGCAACAGCTTTCGAGGGTAAAGTATTCAACCCAAATTTATTGATTCGACACAAGGGGAGCCAAAGAATATTCTCCAGTATTAGCAGCTGAGTTGTCAATTCAACCACACCTGGAAACTTAGTATCTGCAGCAAAGTGTTTAGTAGCAAAGTAATATGATAGTGATGGTGACGGTAACAAAAGAGTAACGAAAGCAAAGTAATGTTTTTGGTATTTTGTAGTGATTGTAACAATAGCAACGGGAAAGTTAATAAGCGTAAACCAGTATATGGAAAGCTCGTAGGCATCGGATCAATGATGGATAATTATGCCGCATGCGGTTCATCATGTAACAGTCATAACATAGGGTGACACAGAACTAGCTCCAATTCATCAATGTAATGTAGGCATGTATTCTGTATATAGTCATACGTGCTTATGGAAAACACCTTGCATGACATCTTTTGTCCTACCCTCCCGTGGCAGCGGGGTCCTAGTGGAAACTAAGGGATATTAAGGCCTCCTTTTAATAGAGAACCGGAACAAAGCATTAGCACATAGTGAATACATGAACTCCTCAAACTACGGTCATCACCGGTAAGTATCCCAATTATTGTCACTTCGGGGTTAACGGATCATAACACATAATAGGTGACTATAGACTTGCAAGATAGGATCAAGAACTCTCATATATTGATGAAAACATAATAGGTTCAGATCTGAAATCATGGCACTCGGGCCCTAGTGACAAGCACTAAGCATAGCAAAGTCATAGCAACATCAATCTCAGAACATAGTGGATACTAGGGATCAAACCCTAACAGAACTAACTCGATTACATGGTAAATCTCATCCAACCCATCACTGTCCAGCAAGCCTACGATGGAATTACTCACGCACGGCGGTGAGCATCATGAAATTGGTGATGGAGGATGGTTGATGATGACGACGGCGACGAATCCCCCTCTCCGGATCCCCGAACGGACTCCAGATCAGCCCTCCCGAGAGGTTTTAGGGCTTGGCGGCGGCTCCGTATCGTAAAACGCGATGATTTCTTCTCTCGCATTTTTTCTCCCCGAAAGCAGTTATATAGAGTTGGAGTTGGAGTCAGGAGGTCTCCAGGGGGCCCACGAGGTAGGGGGCGCGCCCTAGGGGGAGGGGCGCCCCCACCCTCGTGGCAAGGGTGTGGCCCCCCTGGTCTTCATCTTTGGCGAGGATTTTTTATTATTTATTGTAAGATATTCCGTGGAGTTTCAGGTCATTCCGAGAACTTTTGTTTTCTGCACATAAAACAACATCATGGCAATTCTGTTGAAAACAACGTCAGTCCGGGTTAGTTCCGTTCAAATCATACAAATTAGAGTCCAAAACAAGGGCAAAAGTGTTTGGAAAAAGTAGATACGACGGAGACGTATCATCCTGTAGTAGTGTACGATAGATCGAATGGAAACAATAGCTTTGTGTTATTTTAGTACGAACTCTTGAATAGATTGAACAGAAAGAATAGCTTTGAAATGGTTTCGTACCCTACAAACAATTTGTATCTTTTGTTCTCCGCTAATAGGAACTCGGGAGTGATTCTTTATTTCACTTTGAGGGATAATCATATGATCCAACTATGTTAGATTGTTGAGAGATTGCACTAGCAAGTACGGACCCTAGGCCTTGTTTTTAAGCATTGCAATACTGTTTTTGTGCCCATTTACTATTTGCTACCTTGCTGTTTTTATTTATTCACATTATAAAAAAATATTTCTACCATCCGTATTACACTTTTATCACCATCTCTTCGCCGAACTAGTGCACCAATACAATTTGCCATTGTATTGGGTGTGTTGGGGACACAAGAGATTTCTTGTATTTGGTTGCAGGGTCGTTTGAGAGAGACCATCTTCATCCTACACCTCTCACGAATTGATAAATCTTAGGTCATCCACTTGAGGGAAAATTCCTACTGTCCTACAAAACTCTACGCTTGGAGACCCAACACGTGTCTACAAGAATAAAGTTGCGTAGTAGACATCAGCTATCAAACATCACAACGTAACTGGGTGATTATAAAGATGCTCTACAGGTATCTCCAATGGTGTTTGTTGAGTTGGCATAGATCGAGATTAGGATTTGTCACTCCGTGTATTGGAGAGGTATCTCTGGGCCCTCTCGGTAATGCACATCACTATGAGCCTTGCAAGCAATGTGACTAATGAGTTAGTTAAGGGATGATGCATTACGGAACGAGTAAAGAGACTTGCCGGTGACGAGATTGAACTAGGTATTAGGATACCGACGATCGAATCTCAGGCAAGTAACATACCGATGAAAAAGGGAACAACGTATGTTGTTATGCAGTTTGACCGATAAAGTGATCTTCATAGAATATGTAGGAACTAATATGAGCATCCTGGTTCCGCTATTGGTTATTGACCAGAGATATGTCTTGGTCATGTCTACATAGTTCTCGAACCCGTAGGGCCCGCATGCTTAACGTTCGATGACAATTTGTATTATGAGTTATGTGATTTGATGACCGAAGTTTGTTCGGAGTCTTGGACGAGATCACAGACATGACGAGGAGTCTCGAAATGGTCGAGAGGTAAAGATCAATATATTGGTAGGTTATATTCGGACACCGGAATGGTTCCAAAGTGTTTCGGGTATTTTCTAGAGTACCAGGAGGTT
>NC_041386.1:76716236-76716969 GCF_002162155.2 Triticum dicoccoides | reverse complement strand
AAAGGAGACAAGGGCCTCAAGGGTGGCCGCGCGCCCCCCAATGGCTAGTCTGAATTGGACTAGGAGGGGGAGACGCCCCCTCTCTTTCCTTCTCCCCTCTTCCTCCTTCCCCCTTCTCCTAGTTGGAATAGGAAAGGGGGGGCGAATCCTACTTGGACCGGGAGTCCAAGTAGGACTCCCCCCTTGGCGCGCCCCCTCTAGGGATGGCCTCCTATTCCCCCTCCTTTACATACGTGGGAGGGGGGCACCCCAAAGGGACACCAAGTCTTCTCTTAGCCGTGTGTGGTTCCCCCCTCCACATGTACACACCTCGGTCATATCGTCGTAGTGCTTAGGTGAAGCCCTGCGCTGGTAAATTCATCATCACCGTCAACACGCCGTCGTGCTGACGAAACTCTCCCTTGTCCTCAACTGGATCAAGAGCTTGAGGGACGTCATTGAGCTGAACGTGTGCTGAACATGGAGGTGCCGTATGTTCGGTGCTAGGATCGGTTGAATCGCGAAGACGTGTGACTACATCAACCGCATTACTAAACGCTTCCGCTTTCGGTCTACGAGGGTACGTGGACACACTCTCCCTGCTCATTGCTATGCATCTCCTAGGTAGATCTTGTGTGATTGTAGGTAAATTTTTTGAAATACTGTGTTCCCTGACAATGAATGGAGGAGTAAACTGTGGAGGAGGCGCCGCACACGGCTAACAATTGTTGGTGTGTGTCCTAGCGGTGCCCCC
>NC_041386.1:76701922-76715672 GCF_002162155.2 Triticum dicoccoides | reverse complement strand
GGTTCGAGGGTATGGGAGGCAGCCAAGGGGGCACCCCAAGTAGGAGGAATCCTTCTTGGGGTCCTCCCAATTCGGCCTCCCCCCTTTCCTATTCCTATTCGGAGTAGGAAGGGAAGAGGGGGAAGGGGGAATCCTATTCCCTTTTTCCTTTCCTCCTTCCCCTTTTCTAATCCAATTTGGCCACCCCATATGAGGGGCGCACCCGCCCCTTAGGGGCTGGTCTATCCCTCTCTTGGCCCATTAGGCCCATATAGTTTGCCGGGGGTTGCCCGGAACCCCTTCCGGTGACCCGATACGTGCCTGGTACTCCCGGAACACTTCTGATGTCCGAATATTATTTTCCTATATATGAATCTTTACCTCTCGGCCATTTTGAGACTCCTCGTCATGTCTGTGATCTCATCTGGGACTTCTAACAACATTCGGTCACCAAATCACATAACTCATATAATACAAAATCATCATCGAACGTTAAGCGTGCAGACCCTACGGGTTCGAGAACTATATAGACATGACCGAGACACCTCTCCGGTCAATAACCATCAGCAGAACCTGGATGCTCATATTGTTTCCCACATATTCTACGAAGATCTTTATCGGTCGTACCGTAATGACAACATACATTATTCCCTTTGTCATTGGTATGTTACTTGCCCGAGATTCGATCGTCGGTATCTTCATACCTAGTTCAATCTCGTTACCGGCAAGTCTCTTTACTCATTCCATAATGCATCATCCCCCAACTAACTCATTAGTCACATTTCTTGCCAGGCTTATCATGATGTGCATTACCGAGAGGGCCCAGAGATACCTCTCTGATACTCAGAGTGACAAATCCTAATCTCGATCTATGCCAACCCAACAAACACCTTCGGAGATACCTGTGGAGCACCTTTATAATCACCCAGTTATGTTGTGATGTTTGATAGCACACAAGGTATTCCTCTAGTATCTGGGAGTTGCATAATCTCATAGTCGAAGGAATATTTATTTGACATGAAGAAAGCAATGGCAATAAAACTGAACGATCAATATGCTAAGCTAACGGATGGGTCTTGTCCATGACATCATTCTCCTAATGATGTGATCCCGTTCATCAAATGACAACACATGTCTATGGTTAGAAAACTTAACCATCTTTGATTAACGAGCTAGTCTAGTAGAGGCTTACTAGGGACATTGTGTTTTGTCTATGTATCCATGCATGTATCAAGTTTCCGACTAATACAATTCTAGCATGAATAATAAACATTTATCATGATATAAGGAAATATAAATAACAAATTTATTATTGCCTCTAGGGCATATTTCCTTCAATAAGAGTTAGGCAGTTCGCCATGTGGTCTGGCAGCCCAGGCACCACCGCTTTGATAACCAAACTTCTCTACACTCTCACTCTCCTCAACCGTCCATGACGGGAAAGAAGATTACGCTGGAGGGTCACAACTTTCTTCGATGGTGATCTTCACCCAGGGGGGTTGCATGATTAGTCCCTTTGGTGATTCGGTAAAGGAGCAGAAAGGATTTCAATATTGTCCCCAGAGGTGGCACTGTGTTATCGAACCCACGAGAGGATGGTGCCCTTTAAATTTCATATTTTGACCATATCAAAATCAAGCTGACACTGAAAACACTTATAATAAAAATAGGCATGGGTATGGGGACTTATGCTTACAACCATATATTGTATCAGGACCATTATGATTTTAATTTGTGATCTCGAAGTCACCCATCAAGATGTGCTTGCTATGTATCAAAGTGGGGGATGTGTCCAAATTATGTCTTGACCGACACACAACCTGCATGAAGAGTCAGTTGTCCAATTGAAGGCCCTATCCGTCATGCGGGGTTGCCCGATAATTAAGACAGAAATAATCGGACAAAAGCATTGGGTGTTTAATGACTACACCTCTTCAAACCCTAGAGATAGGGTTCGTATTATTGTACTATACCTTTATGTCACTGGTATTTAGAATAACACATCATGGCCTCTTTGCCCTTGGCCTTATCATGACTTGCTCTCCATAATGCTAGGTACCTGCAGGGATGAAGAACGTGAGCAAGACAAGAGGCAACTATGAAGCAACTTTATGCTACACATACGGGATGTTAATTCAAAGTACTTCCATCGATCCCTCCAACAAATACATCGGGTTGCAAGGCCCTTGCCTCAACCCATGACCTTTCCTAACCACTCACACATGAATATCATATCACACGAAGAACTCATTAAAGAAGACATCATGAAGATTGATTGATTGATAATATGTCTTACAGTGGATGCCTGATGTGGTACACGGTTACAAGTATGGCTAGATGACTAAGAACTATTGTGGTGTGAAGGTTTAGGCTATGGAGATGGGAAATGGCGGCTAGGGTTGATGGAGATGGCTTCTGTGAAGATGTCGATGGCTGGCTTGTTCTGCAAACCTCCGTTGCTCATTTGGCGTCGGGCCCTTTATAAAGGTTGTTCGGGTGGACCAGACACCTCAGTTGGCACTCCATACGACTGCCCATATGAGCAGGTGCGGTCATACGGAACGTCGTCTTTTGCTCAGGCTCCTCTGCCGCACCTCCCACTTCATCTCCTCTATCTCCAGTTTACTTCATTCCATGTATTGGTTTGATTTCGTCCATAAATAGCCCATTTCCTGTGTAAACATTATAAAGATCAGATATTTGGAATCATTTGCATTACTACCGCTCGTACTACTGACCCACTGGCGTGCAACCCGACACGAACATCGAGCCCCCAGAAGCAACTGTACTACACATGGCACTAGACCACGGTACTGCCGCTAACAAGCGGTACTACCACTCGCCTGAGCGGTACTACCGCTTGTGGCCCACAGGATCTATGCACAAGGAACAGAGGAGCAACTCCATCAATGTGGGAAAAGAACAAGGGTGCATATGAGAATGTGTACGTGATGATTCTACCCAAACCTTTCCGAAGCGGACCCCCTCTTAGTAGTACGGTTCTCCTACGACTCAAATCCACCGAAAAAGAAACGCGGAAAATAACCATCTTCACTTTTAAATTCCAAGGGGCACGAATTGTCTTATGCCATATGATAGATTATCTGAAATGCTCAATGCACATGATTAGTCCGCATATGCATTGTCGTCAACCACCAAATGACTAAGGGGGAAATATGCCCTAACAGTCACGGACCCTGGTCAAATGGTATCATTCTAGCTATCTTATGATTTATGCAAAGCAATATGTTAGTGAAGAATAACATTAGTTGTAGGTATGTTTCCTAATGTGGTTATACATATGCTTCTTGGTGTAGTTGTGTTTGTTCTTATTCATAGTTATCCAAGGAATTAGGTGCCCTTTGCATATCATTCATAGAACATGTCGTTCATAGGTTGCTTAGCTTTTTTATTGCAGTTGGCCTTTGTGCGAATGGCACGACGAATCACATATATGTATGAACAACCTAAGATTTACGATTATTATGTGTAAATTAGTAAATGCGTGTGTTTTGTATACATGATAAGTGTAAAAGGAATGGATATGGGTGAAGCTGGGCTGAGTCTCAAGCTCTTGCTGGTGGCTATTTTGGCTATGTGTTGGGATGTGTTAGCTTTTACTCTCTAAGTTTCAAAATATAACCTGTAGAATAAAAAAATTCTAAATCTGCCATGTGACCATTACACAAATTTCGGAAATTTTCATGATTTAGGAAATACAAACCTTATAAAATTGGCATGTGACAAAATGGAAAAGAATGTAAAAAAATTCCATGATTTAGAAGAAAAAAAATCCTAACATTGCATTGTGACCAATACAATTTTGCCATGGACGAGTAGTAACAATTTCAGAAATTTGCCATGCTTTATAAACATAACATGGCAATACTTGTTTATGAATTCATGGATATCATTACAAAAAATATATATCAAATTACCATGTTTTAGGAAAGACAATTGTATAAAATTGCCATGTGACAAAAAAAGAAAAAATTATCAAATTTGCCTGGATATAGAAAACAAAAAATGTATCCCTAAGATTGCCATATGACCAGTACATTTTCCCCTAAATTTGCCATATTTTAGTAAAAGAAATATTTTTGAATTTCTCCAGGTCTTTCATAATTTACCATGTCACTTTACAAAAACAAATGCCATGTTTTTTAGAACATTTTCTCATAATTTTGCCATGGACCGGAGCTAACAATTTCAGAAATTTGCCATGTTTTGTAGATGACATGACAAAACTTGTATAAGAATTCAGGGATACACATGGCAAACTTTAGCAAAACTTTCATATAAAACATGGCAAACGTATGATTACAAACATGAAACTGGAAATCCATGCCGCATTTGTAAGGATGTGGAGATAAAACTCCACCATTCAATCTTTTGACAGGAGTTTTGAACATTGTTCAACTCTCCTACCGATGCCACATAGAACACCCAAAAAATGGAAACGTGTGTGCGTCAAGATTCGTGCGCTCGATCTAACGCCCACCGAGTGTTTTGCGCGAAAAACGATCTGAGCGGACGTCGGAACTATATCATTTGGGTTCGGGATCTTTAGCCTCCTTTGGTTTGTAGGATTTTTATAGGAATTCTATAGGATGAGATTTCCAAAGGAAAATTTTCTTTAAAGCCCTTCGGTTTGTAGGAACAGATTCCTGTTCCTATATAGGATAGGAATCAATCCTTCACATTTTGAAGGAAAAAAACATTAGCCCAGACTCAATGAAAAAAATCCTACCCTATGAATGAAATGACATCTCTTTCTCTACAAGAATTGACATGCATGTTACCTCATTTTCTATAATTTTCCTATTCCTATAAAATTCCTATCCTATGAACCAAAAAAGGCCTTATTGTGCGCCTAGCCGTCATCCTAAATTTGTAATCTCGTAACGTGCGGATAACACACGTATCAGATCAACATTTGTGGTGTTTGCAGGGATCGCGATCCATGTGTTCCTTATGCGTGACGGGTGACAAACATCCGATGCGGCCATTGTTCTTACGCTCGGCGCGCGTCACCTGTTGCACTCAAATTCGCTCTTTGGATTTTGCGTACCACGTAGGCTCAGGACTTTAGTGGCAAAACACTATCGACATCTATCTTCGTGTCATGCATGCATTATGGTGTTTTGGACTTTGTACTTGTGTGACAGGCACGACATGCCGCTAACGTTCGGTTTGCTTAACTTAATTTGGAAGAAGAAATTATGACGAGCTTCATCTTCAAAGTGACTTTCGCTCCCGATTTCCCACGTGTTTTTCATTTTGTTTATATTTGTATAGGCGTATTTGGAGGGGTAAAAGTGGTATTTCCTGAGCCGCAGCATGATCTTTTGAAACACAGGTTCCACAATGAACTCATTCAGGTAGAGTGCTCTGAAACACGCCTCCCGTCCCGTTACTGTTTGTTTGTCAGCTGTTGAAGACGCCACTTTTTGTGCAGAAAAACACTTTTTTTGCCCTAAATTGTACTCCCTTCATTCCAAAATAGATGACCCTATTTTATACTCCCTCCATTCCTAAATGTAAGTCTTTCTAGAGATTCCATTATGAACCATATACGGATGTATATAGACGCATTTTAGAGTGTAGATTCACCCATTTTATTTCGTATGTAGTCACTTGTTGAAATCTCTATAATGACTTATATTTAGGAACGGAGGGAGTACTAAATTTATACTAAAGTTAATACAAAATTGGATCATTTATTTTGAACGAAGGGAGTACATGAACAATTTTTTCATGCCGTCAAATAGGGTAATTATCAGAAATGCTCTAACGTACATATGCATGCTGGTAATGAAAGTTACTTTCCGATGACCAGCATAACGCATGTTTCAGGTTTGCAGGGATTGCGATCGAATTGTTTCTTAAGCGTGACGGCTAACAAACATCCGACGCGGTTATTGTGATTACACTAGACGTTTCCTTCGTAGGGGAGTGCTTCGGTACAACCCCCCCTAAAACGTATAGCGGGTAGTATGGTAATTTCACATTAGGTATAGGAATACCCACCCGACGCCGTACGTCGCGCGCGACGTCGCACGCCTGCCCGCGTATGCCGCACCCATCGCTGTACGCCCGCCCGCCCGCGTACCCACACCCGTCGCCGTACGCCCTAACGTCTCGACGTTGGCGTGGACAGTTGTTGGAGGAAAAAAAGACACGGTAGCCGCCGACGCCCGCCGTCGAAACCCTGAACCCTAACGCATCCACGCCATCTCCACGTTGGCCCCCATCTGCACGAAGTCGCCGTCGCCCGAGTCGCGGCCCAAACAGGCCGCCGCGTGTGCCCCGGCGCCTTTACCACTGTCGGCGCGCGTGCCCGCCGCCGCATTCCATTCCCGTTGCCCAGATGGCCGCCCACCCGCGATCTACGTCGCCGCCTCCCTCCGCGCACTACGCCTACTACGACCAGCCATCGTCCTCACACCGTCGACACCTGCCTCCGCCGGCCAGCAACATCACGCTGTCATCACGTTCGTCATCGGAGGAAATGGATCCGGCTGAAATCCTCGCCGCCGTGCAAGAGGTTGGTTTGAGACATTGTTCTGCTTGATAAGATAGTTGTTTGAGGGATGATGTTACAATTTTTTTTAACTATATATAGTTAGAGGAGGAGGGAGATTATGATGGCGATGATTACGGCGAGGACAACGAAACCTCGTCACGGAATATGGATGAACCTCGTGAGGAGAAATACATGAGTTTGGATGAATCTTATAGTGGCAATGTAAGTGTGATCAATGTTGATAAAACAATAAATATGAGGGGGTAAATATGATAGACCGCACGGAAAATTTAATATTTTTTTTGCATGATGCAGCGACATGGCGATGATGATGATGATATGGATATAGATGATTCATTTGCTGAAAGTGCACTCCGGGTATGTTATTAATAAAATCAGAGAAGAAATGACATAATAACCATATGAGCGCTTACATGTTTTTTTTTGCAATGCGCGCAGATGGACGAGGACGGGGACTTTGTGAGGAATATTGTGGACGATGAAAGTGACAAATCGCACGTCGATGCATCTCATGATGACAGCTCCAGCAAAGTAAGCTTTGAAACTTACATCACTAAAGTACATTTTAAAATTATAACTGACTGACATAAATGGTTTAATGCATAATTTACAGGGAGATATAGATGGTACAAGCGGGAATGATGAGCATGTTGGTGATGATCTGTTTAATTTTGACATCAAATTTGATGAATATCAGCAAGAATCATTGGACATGCATTGGAAGGTCATGAGGAAGACGTTCAAGTCACTAGGAGATGCTTACAATTTCTATAATCAGTATGCGTACGAGTGTGGTTTCAGCGTAAGAAAGGACTCACTGAAATATTCAAAAGGTCCTGAGGCAACTAAGCGCTTGAGAAAGTATGTGTGTGCGAGAGCTGGGAAACGACAGGCAAAACGTTGTACAATGGAAGGCAGGACCCGCAGGCTGAGAGGGGAGACTCGTTGCTTCTGCGATGCGCATATAACTTTGAAACTTGATAAAGAGCGTGACGTTTGGTATGTCAGCAGTTTCAATGATGATCACAGTCACGTTCTAGCTAGACCGGATGAAGTCATGTTTCTTCGGTCTCACAATCAGATAAAAGAATATCAGAAGGCTGAGATCTTAACCATGGCAGGTGCTGGAATCAAGAAACATATGATTTATGATCAACTCGTTGCGCGCTCCGGGTCATATGCAAAGGCTGGTTTTGGGAGGAAGAAGCTTTATAACATGTGTTATAGAGAAAAATGAAGTTGCTTGCACAAGGTGATGCAGACACTGCCATTGGGATCATGATGACCAGAAAAGAGAGAGATCCAGATTTCTTCTTTGAGCACACCATCGATGATGAAGGAAGGCTGAAAAACATATTCTGGTGTGATTCTCAATCACGTCGAGACTATGTTGACTACGGTGATGTGACAGTCTTCGACAGCACATACAGGATGAATAGGTATGGCATGACATTTATACCTTTTGTCGGTCTGAACAACCACCGTTGCACCACGGTATTCGGTTGTGCTCTTGTGTCTGACGAGACGGAAGATACATATGTCTGGCTGCTTCAGATGATGAAGGAAGGCTGAAAAGCATGTCATAAACCATTTTTATTCGACAAGTTGAAGGCGGCTCTGAGGGACATAATAGATAATGATTACACTGAGGAGGATGAGCCTGGTGCGGAGGTACAGCTTGTGAACGACGATGCATTCGAGCCTAATCAAGATCATGGTCTTGTTCGTGATCCCGCAAAAGTTAACACCAAAGGCGCACCAAAACAGAATGTTAAAGGCCGCGGTAAGGATGGTCCTGATGTCACTAAAAATGGGCGACCAAAAGCTTTTGATGAGAAAAGCAAACGTCAATGTGGACTGTGCGGTGTTACGGGTCATTATAAGTCCACGTGCCCTCAAAATCCTAAGTATGATTTTCTTATGTTATTGTATATGTTATTGTTCAAACCGAATTTATTTGTTCATTGTGAATTAACACATATCTTATTGTTATGTAGGAACTTTGCTTAACTTGTGGAGTATGGAAGATTGGTTCACCCTTTGATTGAAGACAGTTTTATTATGGATGGCTATGGAAGATCGTTCCACCCTTTCATTGAAGACAGTTTTTTAATTTTCTATACATTTGATCTTTAATAATTGTTATAATATGTTATATGAACTTATTTTACTTCGTTGATGTCAGACTATTTTGTTTTGATGACAGACTATGTAATGCAAGAAGGAGTTTTACTTTGTTTATTTTGATATGTTATTTTTTACTGTTAATTTTGTGCAAGTCGCTGTTTTTTATTTTGACGTGCTCATTTTTGCATAGTACTGCCGTCGCTGTTTACTGTATATTTTCTGCATTGCACGGTCGCCGTCGCTTAGAACGCCGTCATTTTAAAAAAAAACACCCGACAAGTGCGCAGGCGGCACTATCCCAAAGTGGCAGCGTCGGCCGGCGGCACTGTCCCACAGGGCAGAGTCGGACGGCGGCAGCAGTACAAGGCAACGAAAGGAGTTCGATAGCCTATGTGCCGCCGGGTATATAAGCCGGTCGTCGCGCGCTCCGTCGGCCAAGGTGGGACTAAACATCCCAAGTCGCCCCGCGTGGAACTTGGGCCGTCGTCGCGCCGCGTGCTACTTGGGCCGTCGTCGCGCCGTGGGCGGAAACAATGATATTGGGCCGGCCCACGTGGTCACGCGCGTCGCTGCAGGCACGGCGGCTGCGATAGCTAAGTTTTAGTCCCACCTCGCCCGACGGAGCGCGCGACGACCAGCTTATATACCCGGCGGCGCAGTTGCAGTCGAGTGTCTTTGATTAGTTATGCTACCCGTCGTTCGACGTTGCCCTGTTGGACAGTGCCGTCGGTCCTGTCTGACGTCAGACTGGCCGGCGCACTTGTCGGCAATTTTTTTTGTAGAAAAGGAAATTAAGAACGTCGGTGTTATAATAAGCGACATCGACAGTGCTTTAAAGTGCATAATAAATACATGTACATTTTTTTTAACATTCAGCAGTACAGGAAAACAACTTGACGACTGCATAACTATAAATATGAAGATTTCAAATGTAAAGACAACGGCATGAAGACAACATAATAATCCAAATGTCATTCTCGACTTAAATATTCAAAATAGTAGTGTTTTCTTCATCACAAGACATGATAGTCGAAATAAATGTAAACATTATTTGAGCCTACAAAATTTTCTTTTACAAAAATGTTGGCACATTTATTTCTTCTTTGCAAGCCGGATAACTTTGTCCTTCACATCGTTGAGCGTATTTCTCTCCGAAAAAATAAGTTGCGCAATCATTAAGTCCCTCGATTTATCAATTGACCCCTGTTAGAACTTCATATTAGTACAATTCAAATAGTATTACATAATGAATTTAATTGAATATAAGCATTTGAAAAAAAAAAACTCCAATATTGAAAGCATCGAAGAACAAATATTCCACATGAATTGCTGGTCCGTACAAACAACAGTTCATAAGTTCGCATTTGAGGTAAGATATTAAAACAATATGAAAGTATTTACTCACCCGTCTTCTTGTTGTGGGATGTTATACGTTTTGATAGGCCAGGTAGACACATCCGGAAAATTCACAGCACCGCTCGCATTCGCATCACGTATGTCATATCTAAGTTGATTTTTCTGTTCATATACATAATAGCACGAAAAGAATTTAACATAGTTCAGTTACTAAATGATAATTTCAATATGCTCATGTAAATTTATGCCGTACCAGCTCCTCAAGTTTTTCTGTAATTTCACTGTCAAGTTCGGGTCCCATCAAAGAATCAAGAACCTGGAACTCTTCCTTCGGGCGATGCATGACAACCGAAACCCAGTGGGTATTTCCCTTATTAAGAGGAATATAATGCTGCATCACAACGAAAATATGATGCAATCAACATATACTATCTTATTATTTATATCCTATATATGCATATTTTAAGGCAGTTGAACTTACCTTATCTTTTTTAAAATACTCATCGGTGCATCTATTCAAGGGTCCATTCTTCTTCGCCACAACTTCGTTGTCATTTTTTCCTCCCTGGGTGTACGGTCTAAATTCAAGTAACCAATTGACCAGCCAGGTCGGCATTATATGACGATCTTCACCAACAACTCCTAACAGATACGACGAATAAGCATTGATAACCTGAAAATAATTTAAATGATGTATGATAATTCCAATTTGCATTGAATGCTAATAGAAAACAGAACAATAACTTACATCACTGGTTAGCCATTCATGGTCAAGAATCTTACAAGCCCTCTCTGCACTCAGACCTTCGCGCATGCCATCATTGAATATTTCCTTCTTTCTATGTTTTGCTGACCGCTGGTAAGCACGAACAAACTTAACACTAGCTTTAATCACATCGTATTCTTCTTCAAAGACTTCTTTCTCGAATAGTTCAGCAATACATGACGGTAATATGTTAATAATTCAATGATAAGTAGTAATTTCAGCTCGAAAATAATATGATAAAACTCACTTGCTTTTGTTGAACGCTTTGCACGCTTTGTAGGTATAACGGGAATATAAGGAGACCTTATAAGGTTTGATCGTCTCCGCTTCCGTTTCCCTACACCCTTCTCCTCTACCTCATCTTCTCCAATACAATCTATCGATCCACGTGATGCGATTTCATCTGTTCCTAAAGATGTAACGGATTTCTCATCAGATACCTCAGGAACTTCGATAGGATCTTCTTCATCACCCTTGAAACTATCGAAATATTCAGGTGTGCAATAATAAGGTGTCTTCTCTTCAGAATCATTAATACCATCTTCATCATCCTCTTGCACATTCTTTTTTCCCGGTGTTTCGAAATTGTCCATGTCAGGATTATATACAAATTCTTTACGAGGTTTTCCACCATAGTTTCTACTTTCACTATTTTCACCATACTCATTCTCTTCTTCTTTTTCACTATCACCGGCTTTGTAAAATACAGCGCTTTTGTTCAATTTCTCTATGACCCTCTGTGATTAAAAATTAGTTGTAATTAGTTATGTGACACATCGAAAACCATTGTGAACGGCAAAATCAGAAAACTTGTACCTGTGCGCATAGCTCCGGCAAACGAAGCATATCCTTACGAATGTGCTTCAGCTCAGTCAAAATCCGATCCGTAATAGGGTTCTGGGTAGCTGAAGCCTGAGATGTACTCACGCTTGTTCTCCTTCCAGTAATGTTAGACTTTCTCGTACTGGATTTCTTGTTCTTTTCAGCCTGTTCCATTCTTATTTTGTTTAAGCAGTACTCTTCAGTAATGGTGTCATCGATCTACAACATAAAGAATCATACAATCATATTTAATTAATAATTAATTGTAGACTTTAAAAGGAAAAATAAATATTTAACGTATTACCATTCCAACACCATGACCATTTTGAAAGTCGTACTTGTCTCTTTTCTCCGCTGCCGCTTCTGTCCAATTCCTCATCAAGGGGCTCAACAACGCTAAAGGATCATACTTTGGACCGGTGCTTGGCTGCACCTTCTCCCAATATAGATACTGCAAAACAAACACACAACCATTTAGCATGTGTTACACTATTATTACATAATACAACTATTCAATTTTAAAAATAAATCATACCTGCAGAAGTCCTAGGTTGCCACGTGGCCATTCCCTAACACGACCGGGCTGCAAGACCGTACCAATCTCCGACAAACAAAACCGCAAAGTGAATGCGTTCCAGTTGAACTTTTTTATCTGCCTGACATCTTGCACTAGTGCATAATAATTCTTCGGAATGTACTCATCAGACACTGGTGCAATTATAGTCCCTAACAGGACGAGAAACGCCATCCGAACAAATTCATCGTCCGCGTTTTTATTTTTCACAATCTTCTCAATAAGATCATCAATCAATATTTTACCATTCTTCTTGTTAACAAAAGTAGCTGGAATTTTTTTATTGCTTTGCCTTGGTCCATACTCAAAAAACTAGAAACATCAATTCCTTCATTCTTCAAACCAAATATAGCAAACACATCATCAGGCCTCAATGAAATCAACCTTTTTTTCCGGCTGCCTCTTGCACCATGAATTTTTTACTACTAGGATTGCACCATGAAATTATCACGCATCTTGACCGAAGGTATTCGTAACATGCCCTCCATCTCTGTATCGTAAAACGTAAATCGCTGACTTGATGTTAATTTATTAACAAGAGTAACCCATTTTTCTACAGAACATGCAATCACACCATCGATGTCCATACTGCATACAAAAATATCTATGTGACATTGCACGCAGCTAATGTGTTATATAATGTTGAAAATTTTAAAATATATACCTGCCCGACGACGACTACAGCGGGCGACGGCGATCACAGCGGCTGATGGTGGCGTCTGACGGCGTGTTCACAACCGGCGCTGACGGCGAGTGGTGACGTCGGCCGCTGACGACCGGCGCTGACGGAGGGTGCTGACATCGACTATTGCTGGGTGACGACGGGCGTTGACGACCGGCACTGACGGCGGGTGGTGACATTGACTAGTGCGGGCTGACGGCGGCGCGACGCTGTCGGGCGGGGAAGGACAGTGTGGGCGGCGGGCGGCGGGGATCAGATCGGGCGCGTCGTCGGCACGTACGACGCAAAAAGGGCATGTGCGACGTGACTGGGCGACGTGATTGGGCGACGTGCGCGTTTGTCGGGAATATTCCCTCGGATAGCGACGGCCCATGCAGATATTGGGTAGATATTTTGCTGCGTCGGGCCCGCGGCGATTATTAAGTGGGCGACGGCCAGTCTACAATATTGAATATGTATTTATTTATTTATTTGTATAATTTTGTCATTTAGTGTATTTTTTATAAACTTTGCACGAAAAACAAACATGTTTTGTGCCCAATTTTTTTTTCACGGGCCATAGTGACCATGCAGGGCACACACACAAAAATTTGTCGCGTTTCGAGGCCGTATGGATTTTCTATGATTTTCCGGGCCGAAAACCCCTAAAATACTGCCCGAACGTGGCACAACTTGCGTTCGTTGTCGGATTTCGTTCATTTTGGCCGTGGGGTGCCCGGGTGGGGCCCCACACGCGCTGCCAAAAGTTGGGTGCATTCCGTGAAACCGCTCAGGTACTTGCTGTGGAAGGGGGTGGTTGCGGTATGGCCGGAGGGGACCCTCGGTCGCACGTCTCCGCTTCACATCCGCCAAACGTGCCCAATTTTTTTCACGGGCCACAGTGACCATGCAGGGCAC
>NC_041386.1:76681677-76700587 GCF_002162155.2 Triticum dicoccoides | reverse complement strand
TAAAATACTGCCCGAACGTGACGCAACTTGCGTTCTTTCTCGGATTTCGTTCATTTTGGCCGTGGGGTGCCCGGGTGGGGCCCCACACGCACTGCCAAAAGTTGGGTGCATTTCGTGAAACCGCTCAGGTACTTGCTGTGGAAGGGGGTGGTTGCGGTATGGCCGGAGGGGACCCTCGGTCTCACGTCTCCACTTCGCATCCGCCAAACGTGCCCAATTTTTTTTCACGGGCCACAGTGACCATGCAGGGCACGCATGCAAAAATTTGCCGCTTTTCGAGTCCGCATGGATTTTCTACGATTTTCCGGGCCGAAAACCCCTAAAATTTTGTCACGTCTCGCGTTTCCAGAAAATTCATAAATGTTAATGAATTTAAAACTATTTCAGATAGTGTTAATGAATTTAAAAATTCTCGGATTCATAAATGTTAATGAATTTAAAAATATTTCAGAAAATGTTAATTAATGAATTAAAATATCTCACCTTTTTGATTATTTTTAATTTGTTAAATTTTTTATTTGTTAATTTTAATTTTTCATCCACCGGGCTTTACTATATGCACATATTTTAACAACATCTGAACATTTCTAAAACACTTTATAAACATTTAGAAACACTTTTGACTTTTTATTCAGTTTTCTTTTATATTTTATGTGTTTTCACGATTTTTCTGCTACAATTTTTAGATAATTGCATACCTTATTTTGTGCTATGTATATTCGATGGAAATTTTTTAAATATATTGTGAACATTTTTATGCATGGGTCGGAAAATTTTCAAATTTTTGTCAAAATAAGCGTTCAATATTTTGCTAATTTTTTGAACAAACTTTGAAGAGAAATTAAAACAACATTCGAACAAACTTGATTGAACATAGATATATTTTACATAGTCCATTAAACACTACGGAAACAAAATGAGTTCATCCGAGCATAAATGATTCATAGTTCATAGTTAGAACATTTAAAAAACAACTACTCGTCCTCGTCATCGCTACCCAGCAGATCGATGACCGCACTGTCACCGCCGCCGCCGTTGTCGTCGTCGTCGTCGTTGACCTGGGCTAGCCGCTCCCAGTCGATGTCATCTTCGTCCGACGACTCTGCCGCCTCCGCCTCCGCTTGCGGGACCACCGCAGAATCGCCGCCACCGCCTGGATCGCTGCCGCCTGCTCGGCGGCCTCCCTCGCAGCCGCCGCTGCAGCCATCGACGCCCACAGGGCGACGAGGTAACCCGGCGTGTCGTCGGGATCGCCGTCCTCCCGAAGAACCAACTGCTCCGGTGGCAGTTCCACCTCCGGCGGGGCGGGGGGATCGGCGGTCGCCGGCGCAGGTGGTGGAGGGGCCCGACAGCCGCGTGCTTCTGGACGGGGGCGCGGGACGAGGTCTGCTGTGCCGCCGGACTCCGCGAGCCGGCACGCGCGAATGACGGCGGCGTAGTCTTTGCCGTCCCAGAACACGGGACGGACGGCTTGTCGAGCTTCCAGTCGTGCGGCAGACGGCAACCCGGTGGCACGAGGAGCCCAAACCGGTACAGCTCCTCTGTCTCCGGCATGCTCAGGCTCGACGGCCACGCGCTTGGTCCGTCGCCGCCGCCGGTGCCAGAGCTGCTACCGCAGTGGAACGACATCTCGCCGGCGAGCTTTTCAGAGGTGGATGTGACGACGGGTCGGGGTAAGGAATGGTGTGAGCGGCGATGGGCGGACGGGGGTGGTTTTTATAGGGCAGACGGCGGGGACGGCGGGCGGACGGGCAGTAATGGCGACAGGCGGGTGGGTCGACGACATTGATGCGCACGGGATACGACGGGGCGGCAGGCGGCGAGACGGCAGTCGAGGGCGGCATTGCGGCAGTCGAGGGGACGGACGGGACAGCGGGGCTGCTATCCACGCGCCACGATGCATTTTCCGCGGGTGACGCATCGCGGATTGACCACCGACGCTGTTTGACCACCGACGGGCGTGTATGTACGTCGCCCCACTGTACAAAAATACGCCGTCCTTGCACGAGTGTAAAAAAAAGCCGTCGCCCCACTGTACAAAAATACGCCGTCTTTGCGCGAGTGTAAAAAAAAGCCGTCGCCTCGCGCGCGGGTACGTCGCGGGAGCAGGGCTGGGGGGAGGGTGATGGGGAATGACCATCCTACCCTTTTTTAAATTTTTACATGAAGGGGTATAAGACGATCTTAACCGTTGATGTGTCTAGGGGGGATGCTTGTTCAAGTAAGAACAGCACCCAAGCACCAGTCCACCCACATATCAAATTATCAAAGTATCGAACGCGAATCATATGAACGTGATGAAAACTAGCTTGACGATATTCCCATGTGTCCTCGGGAGCGCTTTTCCTATTATAAGAGTTTGTTCTGGCTTGTCCTTTGCTACAAAAGGATTGGGCCATCTTGCTGCACTTTATTTACTTTTGTTACTTGTTGCTCGTTACAATTTATCCTATCACAAAACTATCTGTTACCACTTATTTCAGTACTTGCAGAGAATACCTCGCTGAAAACCGCTTATCATTTCCTTCTGCTCCTCGTTGGGTTCGACACTCTTACTTATCGAAAGGACTACGATAGATCCCCTATATATATCTAATTGGATGTAAGGGAGCATGAACCATTATTGTTGACATTACCCTTGAGGTAAAAGGTTGTGGGGCAAAACTATTAGCCCCTATCTTTCTCTGTGTCCGATTAAAACTCCGTAACCACAAGTATCGCGTGAGTGTTAGCAATTATGGAGGACTAAATGTTAGTTGAGTATGTGGACTTGCTTTTTAGCTCTGACATAGAATCTTTCCGGTGTTATGATAAATTGCAATTGCTTCAATGACTGAGATTATAGTTTGTCGGAGCCCAATAAGGTTTATGATTTATACTTTTGCATTGTGAATAGATCATCACTTGAACATAAGTAATCATATGACAAAATCTATATATGTTGCTGTTATGAGAATAATCATGATGCCTTCATGTCCATATTTTATTTTTATCGATGCCTCTACCTCTAAACATGAGGACATATTTATTGTTATCGGCTTTTCGCTTGAGGACAAGCGAGGTCTAAGCTTGGGGGAGTTGATACGTCCATTTTGCATCATGCTTTAATGTCGATATTTATTGCATTATGGACTGTTATTTCACTTTATGTCACAATACTTATGGCTATTCTCTTATTTTACATGGTTTACATAAAGAGGGAGAATGCCGGCAACTAGAATTCTGGGCTGGAAAAGGAACAAATATTAGAGACCTATTCTGCGCAACTCCAAAAGTCCTGAAACTCCACGGAACATCTTAAAAGAAATAAAGAAAAATCCTCGCCAAAGATGAAGGCCAGGGGGCCCACACCCTGCTTACGAGGGTGGGGGCGCCCCCCTAGGGCGCCCCCCTACCTCGTGGGCCCCTGGTGGCTCTCAGACGTCCATCTTTTCCTATATGAAGTCTTTCGATGAGAAAAAAATAGGAAGGAACTTTTCGGGACGAGACTCCGCCGCCACGAGGCGGAACCTTGGCGGATCCAATCTAGAGCTCCGGCAGAGCTGTTCTGCCGGGGAAACTTCCCTCCGGGAGGGGGAAATCATCACCATCATCATCACCAACACTCCTCTCATCGGGAGAGGGCAATCTCCATCAACATCTTCACCAGCACCATCTCATCTCCAAATCCTAGTTCATCTCTTGCATCCAATTCTTGTCTCAAAGTCCGGGATTGGTGCTAGTAGGTTGCTAGTAGTGTTGATTACTCCTTGTAGTTAATGCTAGTTGGTTTAATTGGTGGAAGATCATATGTTCAGATCCTATATGCATATTATTACCCCTCTGATTATGAACATGAATATGCTTTGTGAGTAATTACGTTCGTTCCTGCGGACAAGGGAGAAGTCTTGCTATGAGTATTCATGTGAATTTGGTATTCGTTTGATATTTTGATAAGATGTATGTTGTCTAGCCTCTAGTGGTGTTATGTGAACGTCGACTACATAACACTTCACCATTATTTGGGCCTAGAGGAAGGCATTGGGAAGTAATAAGTAGATGATGGGTTGCTAGAGTGACAGAAGCTTAAACCCTAGTTTATGCATTGCTTCGTAAGGGGCTGATTTGGATCCATATGTTTCATGCAATGGTTAGGTTTACCTTAATACTTTTGTTGTAGTTGCGGATGCTTGCAATAGAGGTTAATCATAAGTGGGATGCTTGTTCAAGTAAGAACAACACCCAAGCACCGGTCCACCCACATATCAAATTATCAAAGTATCGAACGCGAATCATATGAACGTGATGAAAACTAGCTTGACGATATTCCCATGTGTCCTCGGGAGCGCTTTTCCTATTATAAGAGTTTATTCTGGCTTGTCCTTTGCTACAAAAGGATTGGGCCATCTTGCTGCACTTTATTTACTTTTGTTACTTGTTGCTCGTTACAATTTATCCTATCACAAAACTATCCGTTACCACTTATTTCAGTACTTGCAGAGAATACCTCGCTGGAAACCGCTTATCATTTCCTTCTGCTCCTCGTTGGGTTCGACACTCTTACTTATCGAAATGACTACGATAGATCCCCTATACTTGTGGGTCATCACGCGCAGTGTTGTCTTCGGCATTGCAAGGCGGGTTCCTCCTCCGAACACATCACAGAAGAATTTGAATACAAGGATAGTGTCCGACCCTGCAAAATAAGTTCCACATACCACCGTAGAGAGAATAATATTTCCACAAATCTTAATCTGCTGACACGTTTTGGCAACATGACATCATGCCATGGCTCGGTGATTATTCGAACCATTCTTCTTTAACCAGCTCCACACATAACGCGAGGCGGTTTCTTGACACGTCTTGTCAAAGCAGAGATCGTGTTCCCCTAATTACGGGATTCTCATCAATACGGTCATGGGTAACCCAACCGCGCCATCGATTATGGCGCTTGGGGGATAAGCGAGTTTTACCAGGCTAGTGGGGACGCATAGTTTCGTCCGCCCATATGAAGGGATAAGGATTCACCTTTTCATCCACGCCTTCTTCCTCCTTTGCTCATCCATTTTCGCGCACTCGAGCTCAAGTGCCCAAGTCCGCACTTCCCACTTCAACCTTCTCCAACCATGTCCGGAGCGGGAGGCAGGTGGATGGTCTCCTCTATCATGGAGGGACACATCAAGAAGCTGAGGAGAGCCAGATACCTGCCCGACGACATCGCGCACCGGCTCCCAGATGAGGGGCAGCTCATCCCCACCCCCAGGCCCCATGAGAGGGTAGTGTTCCTTACCCATTTCCTCCGCGGACTGGGATTCCCTCTCCACCCATTCGTCCGGGGGCTCATGTTCTACTACGGCCTGGATTTCCACGATCTGGCCCCGAACTTCATCCTCAACATCTCGGCGTTTATCGTCGTGTGCGAGGCCTTCCTCCGCATCAAGCCCCACTTCGGCTTATGGCTGAAGACCTTCAATGTCAAGCTGAAGGTAGTGAGCGGCCTCCAGGCGGAGTGCGGAGGCGCCATGGTGGGCAAGATGCCCACTGTCACATGGCTCGAGGGCTCCTTCATGGAGACCGTAAAGGGGTGGCAATCGGGGTGGTTCTACATCACCGAGCCGCGTGACCCTAAATGGGCAGCGGCCCCCGAGTTCCGATCTGGCATCCCCACGCGGCTCACCTCCTGGCAAGAGAAGGGCCTGTCCTGGGGTAGTTCGGGAGAGCTGACCGGACTCCAAACATGTATTCAAAATATGGTGAACAAGAAGCTCAAACTCGTCAACGTAGTCCAGGTCATGCTCATCCGCCAGATCCACCCGTGCCAACAACGGGCTTTCAACTTGTGGGAGTTCGACCCAGCCCAGCACCGAACTCTGAACAGGCTCTTCGACACAACTCATAAGGATGCCTGGAAGGTGCTATTCAAGGGTGCCGAGGTTCCCCCTCCCACTAACGAGGACCGTGGATTCTACGTGAAGCGCCAAGCCAGCGCGGTAAGCTGTTTTACCTCTCACAAGATACTTGTTTTTCATAGTTTGACTCTATGCGGGATCTAAGCTCCCGTACCTTTGACAGGACTGGAAGGAGACGACCGGACAGATCAACTGTCCGGCTCCTTTACCCGAAGGCCCAGCAGACGCTCTCCTGATGAAGATGCTGACTCCGGCTCCTTACAAGGTGCCGGAGAAGACCAAGAAGGCCAAGGGAACCCGAAAGAGTTCCCGACGCCAGGCGTCATCGGACTCATCGTCCGATAACTCTGCGACACACTCCTCCCCCGAAGACGAGGAGGAAGAAGAAAATGCTCCCCCTTCAGTTGGGGGAGACAAGAAAAGGAAGGCTACCCCAACTGGGGAGGCCGATGGGTCCAAGAAGGGATGACTCTTCTTCCGGACAGTTCCACCACCCCCGCCGAAGGCAAAGACGAGTGGCTGCTCAGGGCCAAGCCCCTGGCTTTGAGGTAAGTGTTTAAAATATAGGAAAAATATTACCGCATAGATAGTAGCCCCTGATGCTCTGTTCGATGTTCACAAAGAAAAGCCGAACAGAGGATCAAACAATATCGCAGGAGTCTAATATAAGTATGTCAATATGCGTATGCAGGCTTCGCTGCTGGCATCTGCCGCACTGACTGCGGAGGTCGCCGCACTGAAGCAGGACCTCGAGGGGTCCAAGAAAGAGCTCGGCCTTGCCAAGAGGCAACTCGAGGAGAACAAGGGTAAGTAATACCCTGTCTATAGATATGTATATATAAAAGAATACGCGATTGCAAAATGACAGGATCATCGTATATTTGCCAGGGGCCATGACCGAAGTGGCGACCCTAAAGCAAGCGCTGTCCGAGGCCGAAGATAAAGCGGCCAAGGAGCACACCGAGCGGGAAAGGCAAGAGGCTCGGGTGGGCGAGGTGCAGCAAGAGCTCCAGGCTCTCGTGACGAAGCACGAGTCGTTGGAGCTTGACTCGAAGACATGAGAGTCTGAACTTGCCACGGCCCTCAAGAGTGCAAAGAGTGCCAAGGCCGAAGCCCAAAAGGCCCTCCAAGAGATTGATGCGATGAAGAAAATAGCGGCGGCTAAGGCATTATATATGCAAAGCAAGCATGTGAGAGTAAATTACCTATTACTTACCCGAATCCGAAGCTCTCCAGGAGCATTCGCAAATTTGCCCCGCAGCGTGTCGGATGCCGCACAGTTTTACCAGGCCGAGGAGGGAAGCTCAACGGAGAAGCTGTTCTGGTCTCAGTATACTGGGACCGAACACCCGATGCCTCTGAGCGACCAGCTAAAGCAGTTGGTCGAGCTACACAAGGCAGCCGAACAGGCCATGAAGGGCCTTATAGTCCGGCTGTGGCCTGGCGACGCCCTTCCGAACAGCTACTTCGGCCTGGTGAGGTGGCTGGTGGATGCCTGCCCACGGCTGAAAGTCGTCAAGCGGTCCATCTGCATCGAAGGTGCACGCCGGGCTTTCGCCCGTGTGAAGGTGCAATGGGCCAAGCTAGACGCCGTGAAGCTGATCAAGGAAGGACCACCGCAGGGCAAGGAGCATCGCACCCCCAAAATTTATTATGAGGGTGTCCTGAAGGGTGCCCGTCTTGTAGCGGACGAATGTCCAAAGGATGTAATATTTGAGTAAACTTGCTCGTGTGATCCTGTATGATGAAAACTTGTTTCATATGTGCTATGCAACGCTTGTTTGAATTTAAAATATTACCTTCTGTTTGGCTGTTTATCCAATCTGAGAGATGGCTAGTCCTCGGCCTCTGCCCCCATGCCGCGAGTGCTGGGGTGTTCGGGATAAACCTGAGCACTCTTGTTCCCATTTTTGGGTCCTTCGAGGGAGGTGCTCAGCACAGCAAACAAGGCAACCGGACTAATAATGCTTTATCACTCTCACTTAGCCATAGAATTCTATAATTTTAAATTTCGGCGAAGCCCCTGGTATTCGAAAGGCCGAATTCGGGGCGCGATACACGCCTTTAAGCTGGACAGGACCGGCTCCTCGCTCTAAGCGGCATAAGTCTTTAGGGACTCGGAACCTCGCCGAATAGCAACCAGTCTCTCGCCTTATCATGACAATCTGTTTTAGCTTTCTCTACTGAGGTGCTTAGCCTAGAAGAACCGGGGCACAATCGCAGTAGTTCTCCTAGTGCTGCCTTAGCCGATAGAGCGGAACGTAAGGTACCAAAACATAGGAGCCGGGCAAACCCAACATTTGACCAAAGACATGATTCGGACCTGATGCATATAATGCTATAAGTTCGGGGTGCCGCACTTGTGAAAGTGTTCGGACTTCTCACACCATAATGTGGGGTACTTAAGCCCCTGGTGTATTGGCCGTACCAAGGTGTACGGTTGCAAGGCGTCATTAATGAACACATATATAAAAAACAAGAATGCAATAATAGTCGTAATGTTATGCATTGTTTATTCGAAAAGGTGCGTTAAAGCAGAATGACACAGATAGTGCGATAAGCAAAAAGTAGGACTATGTCCCTTCCAAGGGCAAGTTGAGGAATAGTATTAAAGCAAATATTTCACTCGTTATCGTAATCCACCTGGGAGTTCCGTGGTGTGACGTAGCTTTCTGCCTCCTTGGTTGCTGCATCATGTGTTCGGCAATCATGCTGCCGGACAGGGTTTCTAGAGATTAAAGTCCTGAAAGAGAAAAATAACAAAGCGGGAAGCCCCTAGTGCGGATTAAGCCGCGTATTGGGGCGTGCCGTGGTTGTGCCCCCTCTCCGCCTGTGCCCATGGTATTATTAATGCGTAATTATGTACGCGTGGCACAAATTTCACCGTTTGGCTTGGGCCGGGGTGGGGGCCGCATTGCTACGCAAGATCAGATCATGCCAGGCGGTCTAGTTGCCGATTACTCGGAGCGCGCTTGAAGGTGTCCGGGTCTTGAAACGCCGAACTGGTGGATTGCCTTGAGAGGCTGCTTTGCACTTCTGCTGCGAGGGCCGCAGTGTGCTCCTCCTTGCGAAGAGAGCGCTCTGTGTTTCCATTAACTATGATGACCCCCCGAGGTCCTGGCATCTTGAGCTTGAGGTATGCATAATGTGGTACCGCATTGAATCTCGCAAATGCGGTTTGCCCGAGCAGTGCATGATAGCCACTGCGGAACGGGACTATATCAAAGATTAATTCTTCGCTTCGGAAGTTATCCGGGGATCCAAAGACCACTTCCAGTGTAACTGAGCCTGTGCAATGGGCCTCTACACCTGGAATGACACCTTTAAAGGTCGTTTTTATGGGTTTGATCCTTGAGGGGTCTATACCCATTTTGCGCACTGTGTCCTGGTAAACTAGGTTCAGGCTGTTGCCGCCATCCATAAGGACTCGAGTGAGGTGAAATCCGTCGATGATTGGGTCTAGGACCAGTGCGGCGTATCCGCCATGACAGATACTAGTGGGGTGATCCCTGCGATCGAAGGTTATCGGACAGGAGGACCATGGGTTGAACTTTGGGGCGACTTGCTCCAATGCATATATGTCCCTGAGCGCACGCTTCCGCTCCCTCTTGGGGATGTGGGTTGCGTATATCATGTTCACCGTCCGCACTTGTGGGGGGAACCTCTTCTGTCCTCCGATGTTCGGCTGCCGGGGCTCTTCCTCGTCATCGCTATGTGGCCCCTTATCTTTGTTTTCGGCAATTAACTTGCTGGCCTGCTTGAAGACCCAACAATCCCTATTGGTGTGGTTGGCTGGCTTGTCGGGGGTGCCGTGTATTTGGCACGAGCGATCGAGTATGCGGTCCAAACTGGACGGGCCCAAAGTTCTTTGTTTGAATGGCTTTTTCCGCTGACAGGGTTTAGAGCCTTTGAATCCGGCATTTACTGCCGTATCTTCAGTATTATCGCTGTCAATGCGGCGCTTATGTTTGTTGCGACGTGACCTGCTATTGCTGTCCTTGGTATCCAAAGTACCATGGTTCTTTGATATGTTATTACTGTGAGCCCGCCAGCTGTCTTCTCCCGCACAAAAGTGGGTCATCAGTGTCATGAGGGCTGCCATAGATTTCGGCTTTTCCTGACCAAGGTGCCGGGCTAGCCACTCATCGCGGATGTTGTGTTTGAAAGCTGCTAGGGCCTCTGCATCCGGATAGTCGATGATTTGATTTTTCTTTGTTAGGAACCGAGTCCAGAATTGCCTGGCCGATTCTTATGGCTGCTGAATTCTGTGGCTCAAGTCATCGGCATCTGGTGGTCGCACATAAGTGCCCTGAAAGTTGTCGAGGAATGCGGCCTCTAGATCTTCCTAGCAGCTAATGGACTCTGCTGGCAAACTGTTAAGCCAATGCCGCGCTGGTCCTTTGAGCATTAGTGGGAGGTATTTGATGGCGTGTAAGTCATCACCGCGGGCCATGTGGATGTGGAGGAGGAAATCCTCGATCCATACCGCAGGATCTGTTGTGTCGTCGTATGATTCAATATTTACGGGTTTGAAACCCTCTGGGATTTGATGATCCATTACTTCGTCCGTGAAGCATAGGGGGTGTGTGGCGCCTCTGTACTGGGCTATGTCGCGACGCAGCTCGAATGAGTCGTGTCCGCTATGGTCGGCCCGGCCAGACTTACATTTACTGTATCCGGAGTGACGTTTATCGTCTTGCATAGTGGTGCGCCCTCGTGATCCATAGATTGATCTTGCATGTTTTGCTTTGTCCTCCAATACGTCTCGCAGGTCTGGCGTATTTCCCCATGCCTTTTTATTTGAATGGCGTCGGGGTGCAGGCTGAGTATTTGGCTGGAATGCCTCTCGATCGCGGCCACGAGGTGGCCGATCAGCCGCGTCATACGCTTCTTCCTCCGGTCGGGGTAGCAACCTGCATTTTGGGTAACTCTTGGAGGGCGCTCGAGTTTATTCCTCGGCCGCGAGGACTTCAGTCCATCTATCAGCTAGCAGATCTTGATCAGCTTGAAGCTGCTGCTGCTTTTTCTTAAGGCTGTTTGACGTGGTTATAAGCCGGCGCTTGAAGCGCTCTTGTTCGACGAGATCCTCTGGCACGATGAATTCGGCATCGTCAAGGCTTGCCTCGTCTTCGGAGGGGGCATGTAATTATCATCCTCCGCCTCTCCATCTGCCGCTCTCTCTGGAGGGCTGGCCTTTCCATCCTCCTGTCCTAGATCGTGTTGGAGGGGATTGCTGCCATCTTCGGCACTATCCGGAGTTTTATTATCTCCTGTGCTGATATTACCACTTTTGCTTTGGCGGGACTTAGAGTGGCGCCGCTGACGTCGGCGCTTGGGTTGCTTCTTGGAGGGGTCATCCTCCACTGTCTCGTCGCCGTTGCCTTCTTTGGGTGCGTCCACCATGTATATATCATATGATGAGGTGACTGTCCAGTGCCCTGTGGGAAGTGGTTCCTGTTAGTCTCCCGCATCGTCGTCCATACCGTCGATGTCTTCGGAGTCAAAGTCGAGCATGTCGGTTAGGTCATCAACAGTGGCTACTAAGTGGGTGGTGGGTGGGCCGCGAATTTCTTCGTCGTCCGCATCCCAATCCTGCCGGACATAGTTCGGCCAGGATCCTCCTGACAAGGAGAGAGACCTTAATGAGTTCAGTATGTCGCCAAAGGGCGAGTGCTGAAAAATATCCATGGAGGTAAACTCCATGATCGGCACCCAATCGGATTCGCTAGGAACGGGCGCAGGTGGTTCGGAGTCCGTGGCCGGAGAAGGATCCGGCAGTTTGACAACACGGCTCTCATGCAGGGTAAGGTCGATGTTCGGCTCGATCGCCGATGAGGATAAGATTTCCGTGGCGAGGTCCATCCACCCGTTCATGGACGGCGCAACTGGCTCCGAATTGAGGGTTGGAGCGGCTGCCGGTGCGATCTCCTGAACACTGTCTGATGGTAGAGCTAAATCGTACTCATCGTGACCGCCTGACGCACAAGGCAGAGGCTCGAATTCGTCGAAGATCAAGTCTCCGCAGATATCGGCCGTGTAGTTTAAGCTTCCAAACCTGACCTGGTGGCCAGGGGCGTAACTTTTCGATTTGCTCCAGATGGCCAAGCGAGTTGGCCCGTAGTGCAAAGCCGCCGAACACAAAGATCTGTCCGAGGAGAAAAGTCTCACCCTGGACTGCATCGCTATCGATGATAGAAGGAGCCATCAAGCCTAATGGCGACGACACAGAGGAACTCTCAATGAAAGCACCAATGTCAATGTCAAAACTGGCGGATCTCGGGTAGGGGGTCCCGAACTGTGCGTCTAAGGCGGATGGTAACAGGAGGCAGGGGACACGATGTTTTACCCAGGTTCGGGCCCTCTTGATGGAGGTAAAACCCTACGTCCTGCTTGATTTATTCTTGATGATATGAGTATTACAAGAGTTGATCTACCATGAGATCGGAGAGGCTAAACCCTATAAGCTAGCCTATGGTATGATTGTATGTTGTCCTACGGACTAAAACCCTCCGGTTTATATAGACACCAGAAAGGGTAGGGTTACACAAGGTCGGTTACAAAGGAGGAGATACACATATCCGTATTGCCTAGCTTGCCTTCCATGCCAAGTAGAGTCCCATCCGGACACGAGACGAAGTCTTCAATCTTGTATCTTCATAGTCCAACAGTCCAGCCAAAGGATATAGTCCGGCTGTCCGGAGACCCCCTAATCCAGGACTCCCTCAGTCATCACCGGTAAGTATCCCGATTATTGTCACTTCGGGGTTAACGGATCATAACACATAATAGGTGACTATAGACTTGCAAGATAGGATCAAGAACTCTCATATATTGATGAAAACATAATAGGTTCAGATCTAAAATCATGGCACTCGGGCCCTAGTGACAAGCATTAAGCATAGCAAAGTCATAGCAACATCAATCTCAGAACATAGTGGATACTAGGGATCAAACCCTAACAAAA
Organism: Triticum dicoccoides; assembly: GCF_002162155.2. Taxonomy (NCBI): domain Eukaryota; kingdom Viridiplantae; phylum Streptophyta; class Magnoliopsida; order Poales; family Poaceae; genus Triticum; species Triticum dicoccoides. The sequence goes on along the minus strand of NC_041386.1, from coordinate 76,687,735 downwards.
GTAACTCGATTACATGGTAAATCTCATCCAACCCATCACCGTCCAGCAAGCCAACAATGGAATTACTCACGCACGGCGGTGAGCATCATGAAATTGGCGATGGAGGATGGTTGATGATGATGACGACGGCGAATCCCCCTCTCCGGAGCCCCGAACGGACTCTAGATCAGCCCTCACGAGAGGTTTTAGGGCTTGGCGGCGGCTCTGTATCGTAAAATGTGATGATTTCTTCTCTCGTATTTTTTTCTCCCCGAAAGCAGTTATATAGAGTTGGAGTTGGAGTCGGGAGGTCTCTAGGGGGCCCACGAGGTAGGGGGCGCGCCCTAGGGGGGCGCCCCCCACCCTCGTGGCAAGGGTGTGGGCCCCCTAGTCTTCATCTTTGGCAAGGATTTTTTATTATTTATTGTAAGATATTCCGTGGAGTTTCAGGTCATTCCGAGAACTTTTATTTTCTGCACATAAAACAACATCATGGCAATTCTGCTGAAAACAGCGTCAGTCCGGGTTAGTTCCATTCAAATCATACAAATTAGAGTCCAAAACAAGGGCAAAAGTGTTTGGAAAAGTAGATACGACGGAGACGTATCAACTCCCCCAAGCTTAATCCCTTGCTTGTCCTCAAGCAATTCAGTTGACAAACTGAAAGAAATAAAGAAAAACTTTTACAAACTCTGTTTGCTCTTGTTGTTATAAATATGTCAAGCTAGAATTCAAGTTTTCAACAAAGATTATAACTAACCCCATTCGCAATAACGCATAGGTCTCAAGTTTACTCATATCAATAGCATAATCAACTAGCGTGCCATAATAATAAAACTCGGATGACAACACTTTTCAAAACAATCATAATATGATATAACAAGATGGTATCTCGCTAGCCCTTTCCGAGACCGCAAAACATAAATGTAGAGCACCTTTAAAGATCAAGGACTGACTAGACATTGTAATTCATGGTAAAAGAGATCCAATCGTAGTCACACCCAATATAAATTAACAGTAATGAATGCAAAAGACAGTGGTGCTCTCCAACTGGTGCTTTTAATAAGAGGGTGATGACTCAACATAAAAGTAAATAGATAGGCCCTTCGCAGAGGGAAGCAGGGATTTGTAGAGGTGCCAGAGCTCGGTTTTGAAATAGAGGTGAATAATGTTTTGAGCGGTGTACTTTCATTGTCAACATAACAACCAAGAGATGGCGATATCTTCCATGCTACACACATTATAGGCGGTTCCCAAACAGAATGGTAAAGTTTATACTCCCCCTCCACCAACAAACATCAATCCATGGATTGCTCGAAACAACGAGTGCCTCCAACATACATCAGGTCCCAGGGGGAGTTTTGTGTGCAATTATTTTGATTTAGTTTGCATAAAGCATGGGACTGGGCATCCCGGTGACCAGCCATTTATCTCGTGAGTGAGGAGCGGAGTCCACCCCTCTTGAGAATAACCCGCCTAGCATGGAAGATATAGGCAGCCCTAGTTGATACATGAGCTATTCGAGCATACAAAAAGGATGATTATTTGAAGGTTTAGAGTTTGGCACATACAAATTTACTTGGAACGGCAGGTAGATACCGCATATAGGAAGGTATAGTGGACTCATGTGGAATAACTTTGGGGTTTAAGGAGTTTGGATGCACAAGCAGTATTCCCGCTTAGTACAGGTGAAGACTAGCAAAAGACTGGGAAGCGACCAACTAGAGAGCGACAACAACCATGTACATGCATTAAAATTAATAAACATTGGATGCAAGCATGAGTAGGATATAAGCCACCATGAACATAAATATCGTGAAGGCTATGTTGATTTGTTTCAACTACATGCATGAACATGTGCCAAGTCAAGTCACTTAAATCATTCAGAGGAGGATACCACCCTATCATACCACATCATAACCATTTTAATAGCATGTTGGCACGCAAGGTAAACCATTATAACTCATAGGTAATCAAGCATGGCACAAGAAACTATGATCTCTAATTATCATTGCAAACATGTTTATTCATAACAAGCTAAATCAAGAACGATGAACTCATCATATTTACAGAAACAAAAGAGGTCGAGTTCGTACCAGCTTTTCTCATCTCAGTCAGTCCATCATATATCATCATAATTGCCTTTCACTTGCACGACCGAATGATGTGAATAATAATAAGAGTGCACATGCATTGGACTAAGCTGGAATCTGCGAGCATTCAATAAACAGGAGAAGACAAAGCAATATGGGCTCTTGGTTAAATCAACAATAAAGCATATAATAGCCACTTCAACAATTTAATCATGGTCTTCTCCTACTGACCCCCAAAGAAAAGAAAAGAAATAAAACTATTTACACGGGAAAGCTCCCAACAAGCAAAAGAAGAACGGGAAATCTTTTTGGGTTTTCTTTTTAATTACTACTAGAAGCATGGAAAGTAAATTAATTAAAAGCTACAACTAATTTTTTGGTTTTTTCTTAAGGTTTATTAATCACACAAGAAGAAAGCATAAAATGAAATAAACTAGCATGGATGATACAATGAAAAAGTATGAGCACCGACATCTAGCAATGAGTGTGTGTGAACATAAATGTAATGCCGGTGAGAAATACGTACTCCCCCAAGCTTAGGCTTTTGGCCTAAGTTGGTTTATGGCCACGGCTGGCCTGGCTGATATCCATAATAATAGTTGGGGTCGTACTGCGATGAGGAAAAAGAAGGCTCCGATTGCCACTGGCTGGCAATCATCTCCGGATCCCACTGATAGTTAGACTGTCGTGAAGGATCAAATTGTGGTTCCAGTTTTGGCTCCTCGGCTGGTGCAGGGTTCCGGTAGGCGTGGATAGCCGTCAACGGAACAAGGTACGTGCTGATCGCATTGGTCGTGGAGGAAAGCAGTGAGGCCTGCATTATGAGCCAACTCGTGAAAATCTTCAAAAATCACTACTGCTCCTCGGAAGGCCATTCACGCGCCCGAACCTCCGCGGTGCGCGGCAAATTATACTTAGGCTTCGGTGCCTTTTCCTTCGAGCTTTGGCTCGATGAGCCCGTCAATAATCTCCTCATCATTTTCTGGAAAATTCTGAAATTTTTAGTAACTTCAAAATAAAAGTAAACCAAACTCAATAATATTGATAGCAACTACTCCTACAAGTGCCTAGAGCCTATATCATGCATCAAAACTACTTTTGACCATATAAATTTGACATGCAAGCACAAGAATAGGGTCACCTAAGCAGCAAAAACTTGCAATGAATAAAGCACTAGAACAAAAACTAATTGGACCAATGGAGGAGTCACATACCAAGGAACAATCTCCCCAAGCAGTTTTGTGAGAGGTGCTTTGAGCAAGGAGATCGAAAATGGTAGCAAAACGAGCTTGGACTCGGGTTTGAGCTGGTTTTTCGTGTTTGTGGGAGGAAGAAGAAGAGGATGGGTGCAGGAATAAGTGGAGGAGGGCCACCACGGGCCCACGAGGCAGGGGGCATGCCCTAGGGGGGTGGGCGCGCCCTCCACCCTCGTGGCAAGGTGGTTGGCCCCCTGGTGTGTTCTTTGTTCCATAAATCCTCAAATATTCTAGAAAAGTCATATTTAATTTTCAGGGCATTTGGAGAACTTTTATTTTCGAGGTATTTTTATATTGCACGGATAATCAGATAACAGATAGACAAATAATTATTTTTATTTTATTTAATATAAATAACAGAAAGTAAAAGTGGGGTACAGAAGGTTGTGCTTCTAGTTTCATCCATCTCATGATCATCAAAAGGAATCCACTAACAAGGTTGATCAAGTCTTGTTAACAAACTCATTCCGATTAACATGAAACCAGAGAAATTTCGAATAACACTAGGTTACCTCAACGGGGATATGCACATCCCCAATAATAAGTATATCATATTTCTTCTTGACAATAGGAAGAGGAAATTCTAAACCTCCAAATATAATCGATGGAATTTTTCCGGTAGAATTGATACTATGAACTTGAGGGTGTTTCCTCGGAAAGTGTACCGTATGCTCATTACCTTTAACATGAAAAGTGACATTGCCTTTGTTGCAATCAATAACAGCCCCTGCAGTATTAAGAAAAGGTCTTCCAAGAATAATAGACATAATATCGTCCTCGGGAATATCAGGAATAACAAAGTCCGTTAAAATAGTAACGTTTGCAACTACAACAGGCACATCCTCACAAATACCGACAGGTATAGCAGTTGATTTATCAGCCATTTGCAAAGATATTTCAGTAGGTGTCAACTTATTCAAGTCAAGTCTACGATATAAAGAGAGAACACTAACACCGGCTCCAAGATCACATAAAGCGGTTTTAACATAGTTTCTTTTAATGGAGCATGGTATAGTAGGTACGCCTGGATCTCCAAGTTTCTTTGGTATTCCACCCTTAAAAGTATAATTAGCAAGCATGGTGGAAATTTCAGCTTCTGGTATCTTTCTTTTATTTGTAATAATATCTTTCATGTACTTAGCATAAGGATTTGTTTTAAGCATATCAGTTAATCGCATACGTAAAAAGATAGGTCTAATCATTTCAGCAAAGCACTCAAAATCCTCATCATCCTTTTTCTTGGATGGTTTGGGAGGAAAAGGCATGGGTTTCTGAACCCAAGGCTCTCTTTCTTTACCATGTTTCCTAGCAAGAAAGTTTTTCTTATCATAACATTGATTCTTTGATTGTGGGTTATCAAGATCAACAGCAGGTTCAATTTCTACATCATTATCATTACTAGGTTGAGCATCATTATGAACATCATCATTAACACTTTCATTAGGTTCATGTTCATTACCAAATTGTGTTTCAGCATCAGACATAGAGATATCATTTGGATTATCAGGTGGTTTAGCAATAGGTTCACTAGAAGTTTGCACAGTTCTATCATTTTTCTTTTTCTTCTTTTTAGAAGAACTAGGTGCATCAATATTATTTCTCTGATAATCTTGCTCAATTCTCTTAGGGTGGCCTTCAGGATACAAAGGTTCCTGAGTCGTTCTACCAGTTCTAGTAGCCAGTTTAACAACATAATCATTTTTCTTACTATTCATCTCATTGAGCAATTCTTTTTGAGCTTTAAGTACTTGTTCTACTTGAGTGGTAACCATAGAAGCATGTTTACTAATAAGTTTAAGTTCACCTTTGACATTAGCCATATAATCACCCAAGTGTTCAAGCATATTTGAATTGTATTTCAATTGTCTACCAAAATAAGCATTAAAATCTTTCTTGCTTAGCCATAAATTTATCAAACTCATCTAAGCATGGGCTAGCAAACTTAGTAAATGGGATTACAGCTTTATCATATCTATAGAGAGAATTTATCTTTACTACCTGTGTCGGGTTATCAAGACCATGAGTTCCTTCAATAGGTAATGAATTAAGATTATATGTTTCTTCAACAGGCGGTAAATTAAGACCGTGTATTTCTTCAATAGGAGGTAAATTCTTAACATCTTCAGCTTTAATACCCTTTTCTTTCATAGATTTCTTTGCCTCTTGCATATCTTCAGGACTGAGAAATAGAATACCCCTCTTCTTCGGAGTTGGTTTAGGAATAGGCTCAGGAATTGGCTCCGGAGGTGTCCAATTATTTTCATTTGTCAACAAATTATTCAATAGAATTTAAGCCTCATCTGGTGTTCTTTCCCTGAAAACAGAACCAGCACAACTATCCAGGTAATCTCTGGAGGCATCGGTTAGTCCATTATAAAAGATATCAAGTATTTAATTTTTCTTAAGAGGATGATCAGGCAAAGCATTAAGTAATTGGAGAAGCCTCCCCCAAGCTTGTGGGAGACTCTCTTCTTCGATTTGCACAAAATTATATATATATATATATATATATATATATATATATATATATATATATATATATATATATCCCTTAAAGCAGCTTGTTTCTTATGAGCAGGGAAATATTTAGCAGAGAAGTAATAAATCATATCCTGGGGACTACGCACACAACCAGGATCAAGAGAATTAAACCATATCTTAGCATCACCCTTTAATGAGAACGGAAATATTTTAAGGATATAAAAGTAACGAGTTCTCTCATCTTTAGTG
>NC_041386.1:76677734-76681318 GCF_002162155.2 Triticum dicoccoides | reverse complement strand
ACTCTCTTCTTCAATTTGCACAAAATTATATATATCCCTTAAAGCAGCTTGTTTCTTATGAGCAGGGAAATATTTAGCAGAGAAGTAATAAATCATATCCTGGGGACTACGCACACAACCAGGATCAAGAGAATTAAACCATATCTTAGCATCACCCTTTAATGAGAACGGAAATATTTTAAGGATATAAAAGTAACGAGTTCTCTCATCTTTAGTGAACAGGGTGGCTATATCATTCAATTTATTAAGATGTGCCACAACAGTTTCAGATTCATAACCATGAAAAGGATCAGATTCAACCAAAGTAATTATATGAGGCTCAACAGAGAATTCATAATCCTTATCAGTAACAAAGATAGGTGAAGTAGCAAAAGCAGGGTCAGGTTTCATTCTAGCATTTGGAGATTGCTTAATCCATTTAGCTAATAATCTTTTGAGTTCATTTCTATTTTTGCAAGCTAAAATAGCTAAAGAAGCTTATTGATCAAAAACACAACCCTTAGGAATAACTAGTGATTCTTCATCATCACTTTCATCAGTATCATCAGATTCAATATTTTCAATTTCTCTAGCTCTGGCAAGTTGTTCATCAAGAAAATCACTAAGTGGCACAGTAGTATCAGGCATAGAGGTAGTTTCATCATAAGTATCATGCATAGCAGAAGTGGCATCATCAATAACATGCGACATATCAGAACGAATAGAATAAGCAGGTGTAGGTGTCGCAAGCTTACTTAAAACAGAAGGTGAATCGAGTGCAGAGCTAGATGGCAGTTCCTTACCTCCCCTCGTAGTTGAGGGATAGATCTTGGTTTTTGGATCTCTCAAGTTCTTCATAATGATAAGCAGATATAAATCCCAAGTGACTCAAAGAATAGAGCTATGATCCCCAGCAACGACGCCGGAAAATAGTCTTGATAATCCACAAGTATAGGGGATCGCAACAGCTTTCGAGGGTAAAGTATTCGACCCAAATTTATTGATTCGACACAAGGGGAGCCAAAGAATATTCTCAAGTATTAGCAGCTGAGTTGTCAATTCAACCACACCTAGAAACTTAATATCTGCAGCAAAGTGTTTAGTAGCAAAGTAATATGATAGTGATGGTAACGGTAACAAAAGAGTAACAAAAGCAAAGTAATGTTTTTGATATTTTGTAGTGATTGTAATAATAGCAACGGGAAAGTTAATAAGCGTAAACCAGTATATGGAAAGCTCGTAGGCATCGGATCAATGATGGATAATTATGCCGCATGCGGTTCATCATGTAACAGTCATAACATAGGGTGACACAGAACTAGCTCCAATTCATCAATGTAATGTAGGCATGTATTCTGAATATAGTCATACGTGCTTATGGAAAAGAATTCGCATGACATCTTTTGTCCTACCCTCCCGTGGAAGCGGGGTCCTAATGGAAACAAAGGGATATTAAGGCCTCCTTTTAATAGAGAACCGGAACAAAGCATTAGCACATAGTGAATACATGAACTCCTCAAACTACGGTCATCACCGGTAAGTATCCCAATTATTGTCACTTCGGGGTTAACGGATCATAACACATAATAGGTGACTATAGACTTGCAAGATAGGATCAAGAACTCTCATATATTGATGAAAACATAATAGGTTCAGATCTGAAATCATGGCACTCGGGCCCTAGTGACAAGCATTAAGCATAGCAAAGTCATAGCAACATCAATCTCAGAACATAGTGGATACTACGGATCAAACCCCAACAAAACTAACTCAATTACATGGTAAATCTCATCCAACCCATCACCGTCCAGCAAGCCTACGATGGAATTACTCACGCACGGCGGTGAGCATCATGAAATTGGTGATGGAGGATAGTTGATGATGACGACGGCGACGAATCCCCCTCTCCGGATCCCCGAACGGACTCCAGATCAGCCCTCCCGAGAGGTTTTAGGGCTTGGCGGCGGCTCCGTATCGTAAAACGCGATGATTTCTTCTCTCGTATTTTTTTCTCCCCGAAAGCAGTTATATAGAGTTGGAGTTGGAGTCAGGAGGTCTCCAGGGGGCCCACGAGGTAGGGGGCGCGCCCTAGGGGGGGCGCCCCCACCCTCGTGGCAAGGGTGTGGCCCCCTTGGTCTTCATCTTTGGTGAGGATTTTTTATTATTTATTGTAAGATATTCCGTGGAGTTTCAGGTCATTCTGAGAACTTTTGTTTTCTGCACATAAAACAACATCATGGCAATTCTGTTGAAAACAGCGTTAGTCCGGGTTAGTTCCATTCAAATCATACAAATTAGAGTCCAAAACAAGGGCAAAAGTGTTTGGAAAAGTAGATACGACGGAGACGTATCATCCTGTAGTAGTGTAGGATAGATCGAATGGAAACAATAGCTTTGTGTTATTTTAGTACGAACTCTTGAATAGATTGAACAGAAAGAATAGCTTTGAAATGGTTTCGTACCCTACAAACAATTTCTATCTTTTTTTCTCCGCTAATAGGAACTCGGGAGTGATTCTTTATTTCACTTTGAGGGATAATCATATGATCCAACTATGTTAGCATTGTTGAGAGATTGCACTAGCAAGTACGGACCCTAGGCCTTGTTTTTAAGCGTTGCAATACCGTTTTTGTGCCCATTTACTATTTTCTACCTTGCTGTTTTTATTTATTCACATTATAAAAAAATATTTCTACCATCCGTATTACACTTTTATCACCATCTCTTCGCCGAACTAGTGCACCAATACAATTTGCCATTGTATTGGGTGTGTTGGGGACACAAGAGATTTCTTGTATTTGGTTGCAGGGTCGTTGGAGAGAGACCATCTTCATCCTACACCTCTCACAAATTGATAAATCTTAGGTCATCCACTTGAGGGAAAATTCCTATTGTCCTACAAAACTCTGCGCTTGGAGACCCAACACGTGTCTACAAGAATAAAGTTGCGTAGTAGACATCAGCTATCAAACATCACAACGTAACTGGGTGATTATAAAGATGCTCTACAAGTATCTCCAATGGTGTTTGTTGAGTTGGCATAGATCGAGATTAGGATTTTTCACTCCGTGTATTGGAGAGGTATCTCTGGGCCCTCTCGGTAATGCACATCACTATGAGCCTTGCAAGCAATGTGACTAATGAGTTAGTTAAGGATGATGCATTACGGAACGAGTAAAGAGACTTGCCGGTGACGAGATTGAACTAGGTATGAGGATACCGACGATCGAATCTCAGGCAAGTAACATACCGATGAAAAAGGGAACAACGTATGTTGTTATGCAGTTTAACTGATAAAGTGATCTTCATAGAATATGTAGGAACTAATATGAGCATCCAGGTTCCGCTATTGGTTATTGACCAGAGATATGTCTTGGTCATGTCTACATAGTTCTCGAACCCGTAGGGCCCGCACGCTTAACGTTCGATGACAATTTGTATTATGAGTTATGTGATTTGATGACCGAAGTTTGTTCGGAGTCTTGGACGAGATCACAGACATGACGAGGAGTCTCGAAATGGTCGAGAGGTAAAGATCAATATATTGGTAGGTTATATTCGGACACCGGAATGGTTCCAAAGTGTTTTGGGTATTTTCCAGAGTA
>NC_041386.1:76663105-76677576 GCF_002162155.2 Triticum dicoccoides | reverse complement strand
GGGTGGCCGCACGCCCCCCAATGGCTGGTCTGAATTGGACTAGGAGGGGGAGACGCCCCCCTCTCTTTCCTTCTCCCTTCTTCCTCCTTCCCCCTTCTCCTAGTTGGAATAGGAAAGGGGGGCAAATCCTACTTGGACCGGGAGTCCAGGTAGGACTCCCCCCTTGGCGCGCCCCCTCTAGGGACGGCCTCCTCTTCCCCCTCCTTTACATACGTGGGAGGGGGGCACCCCAAAGGGACACCAAGTCTTCTCTTAGCCGTTTGTGGTTCCCCCCTCCACATGTACACACCTCGGTCATATCGTCGTAGTGCTTAGGTGAAGCCCTGCGCCGGTAAATTCATCATCACCGTCAACACGCCGTCGTGCTGACGAAACTCTCCCTTGTCCTCAACTGGATCAAGAGCTTGAGGGACGTCATTGAGCTGAACGTGTGCTGAACATGGAGGTGCCGTATGTTCGGTGCTAGGATCGGTTGAATCGCGAAGACGTGTGACTACATCAACCGCATTACTAAACACTTCCGCTTTCGGTCTATGAGGGTACGTGGACACACTCTCCCTGCTCATTGCTATGCATCTCCTAGATAGATCTTGTGTGATTGTAGGTAAATTTTTTGAAATACTGTGTTCCCTGACAATGACCGGAGGAGTAAACTGTGGAGGAGGCGCCGCACACGGCTAACAATTGTTGGTGTGTGTTCTAGCGGTGCCCCCCCTCATATATATATATATATATATATATATATATATATATATATATATATATATATATATATATATATATATATATATATATATATATAGGTTGGAGGGTATGGGAGGCAGCCAAGGGGGCACCCCAAGTAGGAGGAATCCTTCTTGGGGTCCTCCTAATTCGGCCTCCCCCCTTTCCTATTCCTATTCGGAGTAGGAAGGGAAGAGGGGGAAGGGGGAATCCTATTCCCTTTTTCCTTTCCTCCTTCCCATTTTCTAATCCAATTTGGCCACCCCATATGAGGGGCGCACCCACCCCTTAGGGGCTGGTCTATCCCTCTCTTGGCCCATTAGGCCCATATAGTTTGCCGGGGGTTGCCCGGAACCCCTTCCGGTGACCCGATACGTGCCTGGTACTCCCGGAACACTTCTGATGTCCGAATATTATTTTCCTATATATGAATCTTTACCTCTCGGCCATTTTGAGACTCCTCGTCATGTCTGTGATCTCATCTGGGACTTCTAACAACATTCGGTCACCAAATCACATAACTCATATAATACAAAATCATCATCGAACGTTAAGCGTGCAGACCCTACGGGTTCGAGAACTATATAGACATGACCGAGACACCTCTCCGGTCAATAACCATCAGCAGAACCTGGATGCTCATATTGTTTCCCACATATTCTACGAAGATCTTTATCGGTCGTACTGTAATGACAACATACGTTATTCCCTTTGTCATTGGTATGTTACTTGCCCGAGATTCGATCGTCGGTATCTTCATACCTAGTTCAATCTCGTTACCGGCAAGTCTCTTTACTCATTCCATAACGCATCATCCCCCAACTAACTCACTAGTCACTTTTCTTGCAAGGCTTATCATGATGTGCATTACCGAGAGGGCCCAGAGATACCTCTCTGATACTCAGAGTGACAAATCCTAATCTCGATCTATGCCAACCCAACAAACACCTTCGGAGATACCTGTAGAGCATCTTTATAATCACCCAGTTATGTTGTGATGTTTGATAGCACACAAGGTATTCCTCTGGTATCTGGGAGTTGCATAATCTCATAGTCGAAGGAATATTTATTTGACATGAAGAAAGCAATGGCAATAAAACTGAACGATCAATATGCTAAGCTAACGGATGGGTCTTGTCCATGACATCATTCTCCTAATGATGTGATCCCGTTCATCAAATGACAACACATGTCTATGGTTAGAAAACTTAACCATCTTTGATTAACGAGCTAGTCTAGTAGAGGCTTACTAGGGACATTGTGTTTTGTCTATGTATCCATGCATGTATCAAGTTTCCGACTAATACAATTCTAGCATGAATAATAAACATTTATCATGATATAAGGAAATATAAATAACAAATTTATTATTGCCTCTAGGGCATATTTCCTTCAATAAGAGTTAGGAAGTTCGCCATGTGGTCTGGCAGCCCGGGCACCACCGCTTTGATAACCAAACTTCTCTACACTCTCACTCTCCTCAACCCGCCATGACGGGAAAGAAGATTACGCTGGAGGGTCACAACTTTCTTCGATGGTGATCTTCACCCAGGGGGGTTGCATGATTAGTCCCTTTGGTGATTCGGTAAAGGAGCAGAAAGGATTTCGACTTTGTCCCCAGAGGTGGCACTGTGTTATCGAACCCACGAGAGGACGGTGCCCTTTAAATTTCATCTTTTGACCATATCAAAATCAAGCTGACACTGAAAACACTTATAATAAAAATAGGCATGGGTATGGGGACTTATGCTTACAACCATATATTGTATCAGGACCATTATGATCTTAATTTGTGATCTCGAAGTCACCCATCAAGATGTGCTTGCTATGTATCACAATGGGGGATGTGTCCAAATTATGTCTTGACCGGCACACATCCTGCATGAAGAGTCAGTTGTCCAATCGAAGGCCCTATCCGTCATGCGGGGTTGCCCGATAATTAAGACAGAAATAATCGGACAAAAGCATTGGGTGTTTAATGACTACACCTCTTCAAACCCTAGAGATAGGGTTCGTATTATTGTACTATACCTTTATGTCACTGGTATTTAGAATAACACATCATGGTCTCTTTGCCCTTGGCCTTATCATGAGTTGCTCTCCATAATGCTAGGTACCTGCAGGGATGAAGAACATGAGCAAGACAAGAGGCAACTATGAAGCAACTTTATGCTACACATACGGGATGTTAATTCAAAGTACTTCCATCGATCCCTCCAACAAATACATCGGGTTGCAAGGCCCTTGCCTCAACCCATGACCTTTCCTAACCACTCACACATGAATATCATATCACACGAAGAACTCATTAAAGAAGACATCATCAAGATTGATTGATTGCTAATATGTCTTACAGTGGATGCCTGATGTGATACACGGTTACAAGTATGGCTAGATGACTAAGAACTATTGTGAAGATGTCGATGGCTGGCTTGTTCTACAAACCTCCGTTGCTCATTTGGCGTCGGGCCCTTTATAAAGGTTGTTCGGGTGGATCAGACACCTCAGTTGGCACTCCATACGACTGCCCATACGAGCAGGTGCGGTCATACGAAACGTCGTCTTTTGCTCAGGCTCCTCTGCCGCACCTCCCACTTCATCTCCTCTATCTCCAGTTTACTTCATTCCATGTATTGGTTTGATTTCGTCCATAAATAGCCCATTTCCTGTGCAAACAAAATAAAGATCAGATATTTGGAATCATTTGCATTACTACCGCTCATACTACTGACCCACTGGCGTGCAACCCGACACGAACATCGAGCCCCCAGAAGCAACTGTACTACACGTGGCACTAGACCACGGGACTGCCGCTAACAAGCGGTACTACCGCTCGCCTGAGCGGTACTACCGCTTGTGGCCCACAGGATCTATGCACAAGGAACAGAGGAGCAACTCCATCGATGTGGGAAAAGAACAAGGGTGCATATGAGAATGTGTACGTGATGATTCCACCCAAACCATTCCGAAGCGGACCCCCTCTTAGTAGTACGGTTCTCCTACGACTCAAATCCACCGAAAAAGAAACGCAGAAAATAACCATCTTCACTTTTAAATTCCAAGGGGCACGAATTGTCTTATGCCATATGATAGATTATCTGAAATGCTCAATGCACATGATTAGTCCGCATATGCATTGTCGTCAACCACCAAATGACTAAGGGGGAAATATGCCCTAACAGTCACGGACCCTGGTCAAATGGTATCATTCTTGCTATCTTATGATTCTGCAAAGCAATATGTTAGTGACGAATAACATTGGTTGTAGGTATGTTTCCTAATGTGGTTATACATATGCTTCTTGGTGTAGTTGTGTTTGTTCTTATTCATAGTTATCCAAGGAATTAGGTGCCCTTTGCATATCATTCATAGAACATGTCGTTCATAGGTTGCTTAGCTTTTTTATTGCAGTTGGCCTTTGTGTGAATGGCGCGACGAATCACATATATGTATGAACAACCTAAGATTTACGATTATTATGTGTAAATTAGTAAATGCGTGTGTTTTGTATACATGATAAGTGTAAAAGGAATGGATATGGGTGAAGCTGGGCTGAGTCTCAAGCTCTTGCTGGTGGCTATTTTGGCTATGTGTTGGGATGTGTTAGCTTTTACTCTCTAAGTTTCAAAATATAACCTGTAGAACAAAAAAATTCTAAATCTACCATGTGACCATTACACAAATTTCGGAAATTTTCATCATTTAGGAAATACAAACCTTATAAAATTGGCATGTGACAAAATGGAAAAGAATGTAAAAAAATTCCATGATTTAGAAGAAAAAAAATCCTAACATTGCATTGTGACCAATACAATTTTGCCATGGACGAGTAGTAACAATTTCAGAAATTTGCCATGCTTTATAAACATAACATGGCAATACTTGTTTATGAATTCATGGATATCATTACAAAAAATATATATCAAATTACCATGTTTTAGGAAAGACAATTGTATAAAATTGCCATGTGACAAAAAAAGAAAAAATTATCAAATTTGCCTGGATATAGAAAACAAAAAATGTATCCCTAAGATTGCCATATGACCAGTACATTTTCCCCTAAATTTGCCATATTTTAGTAAAAGAAATATTTTTGAATTTTTCCAGGTCTTTCATAATTTGCCATGTCACTTTACAAAAACAAATGCCATATTATTTAGAACATTTTCTCATAATTTTGCCATGGACCGGAGCTAACAATTTCAGAAATTTGCCATGTTTTGTAGATGACATGACAAAACTTGTATAAGAATTCAGGGATACACATGGCAAACTTTAGCAAAACTTTCATATAAAACATGGCAAACGTATGATTACAAAGATGAAACTGGAAATCCATGCCGCATTTGTAAGGATGTGGAGATAAAACTCCACCATTCAATCTTTTGACAGGAGTTTTGCACATTGTTCAACTCTACTACCGATGCCACATAGAACACCCAAAAAATGGAAACATGTGTGCGTCAAGATCCGTGCGCTCGATCTAACGCCCACCGAGCATTTTGCGTGAAAAACGATCTGAGCGGACATCGGAACTATATCATTTGGGTTCGGGATCTTTAGCCTCCTTTGGTTTGTAGGATTTTTATAGGAATTCTATAGGATGAGATTTCCAAAGGAAAAATTTCTTTAAAGCCCTTCGGTTTGTAGGAACGGATTCCTGTTCCTATATAGGATAGGAATCAATCCTTCACATTTTGAAGGAAAAAAACATTAGCCCAGACTCAATGAAAAAAATCCTACCCTATGAATCAAATGACATCTCTTTCTCTATAAGAATTGACATGCATGTTACCTCATTTTCTATAATTTTCCTATTCCTATAAAATTCCTATCCTATGAACCAAAAAAGGCCTTATTGTGCGCCTAGCCGTCATCCTAAATTTGTAATCTCGTAACGTGCAGATAACGCATGTATCAGATCAACATTTGTGGTGTTTGCAGGGATCACGATCCATGTGTTTCTTATGCGTGACGGGTGACAAAAATCCGATGCGGCCATTGTTCTTACGCTCGGCGCGCGTCACCTATTGCACTCAAATTCGCTCTTTGGATTTTGCGTACCACATAGACTCAGGACTTTAGTGTCAAAACACTATCGACATCTATCTTCGTGTCATGCGTGCATTATGGTGTTTTGGACTTTGGACTTGTGTGACAGGAACGACATGCCGCTAACGTTCGGTTTGCTTAACTTAATTTGGAAGAAGAAATTATGACGAGCTTCATCTTCAAAGTGACTTTCGCTCCCGATTTCCCACGTGTTTTTCATTTTGTTTATATTTGTATAGGCGTATTTGGAGGGGTAAAAGTGGTATTTCCTGAGCCGCAGCATGATCTTTTGAAACACAGGTTCCACAATGAACTCATTCAGGTAGAGTGCTCTGAAACACGCCTCCCGTCCCGTTACTGTTTGTTTGTCAGCTGTTGAAGACGCCACTTTTTGTGCAGAAAAACACTTTTTTTGCCCTAAATTGTACTCCCTTCATTCCAAAATAGATGACCCTATTTTATACTCCCTCCATTCCTAAATGTAAGTCTTTCTAGAGATTCCATTATGAACCATATACGGATGTATATAGACGCATTTTAGAGTGTAGATTCACCCATTTTGTTTCGTATGTAGTCACTTGTTGAAATCTCTATAATGACTTATATTTAGGAACGGAGGGAGTACTAAATTTATACTAAAGTTAATACAAAATTGGATCATTTATTTTGAACGAAGGGAGTACATGAACAATTTTTTCATGCTGTCAAATAGGGTAATTATCAGAAATGCTCTAACGTACATATGCATGCTGGTAATGAAAGTTACTTTCCGATGACCAGCATAACGCATGTTTCAGGTTTGCAGGGATTGCGATCGAATTGTTTCTTAAGCGTGACGGCTGACAAACATCCGACGCGGTTATTGTGATTACACTAGACATTTCCTTCATAGGGGAGTGCTTCGGTACAACCCCCCCCCCTAAAACGTATAGTGGGTAGTATGGTAATTTCACATTAGGTATAGGAATACCCACCCGACGCCGTACGTCGCGTGCGACGTCGCACGCCTACCCGCGTATGCCGCACCCGTCGCTGTACGCCCGCCCGCCCACGTAACCACACCCGTCGTCGTACGCCCTAACGTCTCGACGTTGGCGTGGACAGTTGTTGGAGGAAAAAAAGACACGGTAGCTGCCGACGCCCGCCGTCGAAACCCTGAACCCTAACGCATCCACGCCGTCTCCACGTTGGCCCCCATCTGCACGAAGTCGCCGTCGCCCGAGTCGCGGCCCAAACAGGCCGCCGCGCGTGCCCCGGCGGCTTTACCGCTGCCGGCGCGCATGCCCGCCGCCGCATTCCATTCCCGTCGCCCAGATGGCCGCCCACCCGCGATCTACGTCGTCGCCTCCCTCCGCGCACTACGCCTACTACGACCAGCCATCGTCCTCACGCCGTCGACACCTGCCTCCGCCGGCCAGCAACGTCATGCCGTCATCACGTTCGTCATCGGAGGAAATGGATCCGGCTGAAATCCTCGCCGCCGTGCAAGAGGTTGGTTGAGACATTGTTGTGCTTGATAAGATAGTTGTTTTAGGGATGATGTTACACGGCGTTTGATTCATCGTACAATTTTTTTTAACTATATATAGTTAGAGGAGGAGGGAGATTATGATGGCGATGATTACGGCGAGGACAATGAAACCTCGTCGCGGAATATGGATGAACCTCGTGAGGAGAACTACATGAGTTTGGATGAATCTTATAGTGGCAATGTAAGTGTGATCAATGTTGATAAAACAATAAATATGAGGGGGTAAATATGATAGACCGTACGGAAAATTTAATATTTTTTTTGCATGATGCAGCGACATGGCGATGATGATGATGATATGGATATAGATGATTCATTTGCTGAAAGTGCACTCCGGGTATGTTATTAATAAAATCAGAGAAGAAATGACATAATAACCATATGAGCGCTTACATGTTTTTTTTTTGCAATGCACGCAGATGGACGAGGACGGGGACTTTGTGAGGAATATTGTGGACGATGAAAGTGACAAATCGCATGTTGATGCATCTCATGATGACAGCTCCAGCAAAGTAAGTTTTGAAACTTACATCACTAAAGTACATTTTAAAATTATAACTGACTGACATAAATGGTTTAATGCATTAATTTACAGGGAGATGTAGATGGTACAAGCGGGAATGATGAGCATGTTGGTGATGATCTGTTTAATTTTGACATCGGATTTGATGAATATCAGCAAGAATCATTGGACATGCATTGGAAGGTCATGAGGAAGACGTTCAAGTCACTAGGAGATGCTTACAATTTCTATAATCAGTATGCGTACGAGCGTGGTTTCAGCGTAAGAAAGGACTCACTGAAATATTCAAAAGGTCCTGAGGCAACTAAGCGCTTGAGAAAGTATGTGTGTGCGAGAGCTGGGAAACGACAGGCAAAACGTTGTACAATGGAAGGCAGGACCCGCAGGCTGAGAGGGGAGACTCGTTGCTTCTGCGATGCACATATAACTTTGAAACTTGATAAAGAGCGTGACGTTTGGTATGTCAGCAGTTTCAATGATGATCACAGTCACGTTCTAGCTAGACCGGATGAAGTCACGTTTCTTCGGTCTCACAATCAGATAAAAGAATATCAGAAGGCTGAGATCTTAACCATGGCAGGTGCTGGAATCAAGAAACATATGATTTATGATCAACTCATTGCGCGCTCCGGGTCATATGCAAAGGCTGGTTTTGGGAGGAAGAAGCTTTATAACATGTGTTATAGAGAAAAGTGAAGTTTCTTGCACAAGGTGATGCAGACACTCCCATTGGGATCATGATGACCAGAAAAGAGAGAGATCCAGATTTCTTCTTTGAGCACACCATCGATGATGAAGGAAGGCTGAAAAACATATTCTGGTGTGATTCTCAATCACGTCGAGACTATGTTGACTACGGTGCTGTGATAGTCTTCGACAGCACATACAGGATGAATAGGTATGGCATGCCATTTATACCTTTTGTCGGTCTGAACAACCACCATTGCACCATGGTATTTGGTTGTGCTCTTATGTCTGACGAGACGGAAGATACATATGTTTGGCTGCTTCAGATGATGAAGGAAGGCTGAAAAGCATGTCATAAACCATTTTTATTCGACAAGTTGAAGGCGGCTCTGAGGGACATAATAGATAATGATTACACTGAGGAGGATGAGCCTGGTGCGGAGGTACAGTTTGTGAACGACGATGCATTCAAGCCTAATCAAGATCATGGTCTTGTTCGTGATCCCGCAAAAGTTAACACCAAAGGCGCACCAAAACAGAATATTAAAGGCCGCGGTAAGGATGGTCCTGATGTGACTAAAAATGGGCGACCAAAAGCTTTTGATGAGAAAAGCAAACGTCAATGTGGACTGTGCGGTGTTACGGGTCATTATAAGTCCACGTGCCCTCAAAATCCTAAGTATGATTTTCTTATGTTATTGTATATGTTATTGTTCAAACCGAATTTATTTGTTCATTGTGAATTAACACATATCTTATTGTTATGTAGGAACTTTGCTTAACTTGTGGAGTATGGAAGATTGGTTCACCCTTTGATTGAAGACAGTTTTATTATGGATGGCTATGGAAGATCGTTCCACCCTTTCATTGAAGACAGTTTTTTAATGTTCTATACATTTGATCTTTAATAATTGTTATAATATGTTATATGAACTTATTTTACTTCGTTGATGTCAGACTATTTTGTTTTGATGACAGACTATGTAATGCAAGAAGGAGTTTTACTTTGTTTATTTTGATGTGTTAATTTTTACTGTTAATTTTGTGCAAGTCACTGTTGTTTATTTTGACGTGCTCATTTTTGCATAGTACTGCCGTCGTTGTTTACTGTATATTTTCTGCATTGCATGGTCGCCGTCGCTTAGAATGCCGTCATTTAAAAAAAACACCCGACAAGTGCGCTGGCGGCACTATCCCACAGTGCCAGCGTCGGCCGGCGGCACTGTCCCACAGGGCAGAGTCGGACGGCGGCAGCAGTACAAGGCAACGAAAGGAGTTTGATAGCCTTTGTGCCGCCGGGTATATAAGCCGGTCGTCGCGCGCTCCGTCGGCCAAGGTGGGACTAAACATCCCAAGTCGCACCGCGTGCTTGGGCCGTCGTCGCGCCGTGGGCGGAAACAATGATATTGGGCCGACCCACGTGGTCACGCGCGTCGCTGCAGGCACGGCGGCTGCGATAGCTAAGTTTTAGTCCCACCTCGCCCGACGGAGCGCGCGACGACCAGCTTATATACCTGGCGGCGCACTTGCAGTCAAGCGTCTTTGATTAGTTATGCTACCCATCGTTCGACGCTGCCCTGTTGGACAGTACCGTCGGTCCTGTCTGACGTCAGACTGGCCGGCGCACTTGTCGGCAATTTTTTTTATAGAAAAGGAAATTAAGAACGTCGGTGTTATAATAAGCGACATCGACAGTGCTTTAATGTGCATAATAAATACATGTACATTTTTTTAACATTCAGCAGTACAGGAAAACAACTTGACGACTGCACAACTATAAATATGAAGATTTCAAATGTAAAGACAACAGCATGAAGACAACATAATAATCCAAATGTCATTCTCGACTTAAATATTCAAAATAGTAGTGTCTTCTTCATCACAAGACATGATAGTCGAAATAAATGTAAACATTATTTGAGCCTACAAAATTTTCTTTTACAAATTTTTTGGCACATTTATTTCTTCTTTGCAAGCTGGGTAACTTTGTCCTTCACATCGTTGAGCGTATTTCTCTCCGAAAAAATAAGCTGCGCAATCATTAAGTCCCTCGATTTATCAATTGACCCCTGTTAGAACTTCATATTAGTACAATTCAAATAGTATTACATAATGAATTTAATTGAATATAAGCATTTGAAAAAAAATCAGACCTGAGAAAAATGGCTTGTCCATTTTTCACCGTTCCAATATTGAAAGCATCGAAGAACAAATATTCCACATGAATTGCTGGTCCGTACAAACAACAGTTCATAAGTTCGCATTTGAGGTAAGATATTAAAACAATATGAAAGTATTTACTCACCCGTCTTCTTGTTGTGGGATGTTATACGTTTTGATAGGCCAGGTAGACACATCCGGAAAATTCACAACACCGCTCGCATTCGCATCACGTATGTCATATCTAAGTTGATTTTTCTGTTCATATAAATAATAGCACGAAAAGAATTTAACATAGTTCAGTTACTAAATGATAATTTCAATATGCTCATGTAAATTTATGCCGTACCAGCTCCTCAAGTTTTTCTGTAATTTCACTGTCAAGTTCGGGTCCCATCAAAGAATCAAGAACCTGGAACTCTTCCTTCGGGCGATGCATGACAACCGAAACCCAGTGGGTATTTCCCTTATTAAGAGGAATATAATGCTGCATCACAACGAAAATATGATGCAATCAACATATACTATCTTATTATTTATATCCTATATATGCATATTTTAAGGCAGTTGAACTTACCTTATCTTTTTTAAAATACTCATCGGTGCATCTATTCAAGGGTCCATTCTTCTTCGCCACAACTTCGTTGTCATTTTTTCCTCCCTGGGTGTACGGTCTAAATTCAAGTAACCAATTGACCAGCCAGGTCGGCATTATATGACGATCTTCACCAACAACTCCTAACAGATACGATGAATAAGCATTGATAACCTGAAAATAATTTAAATGATGTATGATAATTCCAATTTGCATTGAATGCTAATAGAAAACAGAACAATAACTTACATCACTGGTTAGCCATTCATGGTCAAGAATCTTACAAGCCCTCTCTGCACT
The DNA here is from genome assembly GCF_002162155.2 of Triticum dicoccoides. NCBI lineage: Eukaryota > Viridiplantae > Streptophyta > Magnoliopsida > Poales > Poaceae > Triticum > Triticum dicoccoides. Next base: position 76,666,005 of record NC_041386.1, on the reverse strand, counting down.
TAGACCTTTGCGCATGCCATCATTGAATATTTCCTTCTTTCTATGTTTTGCTGACCGCTGGTAAGCACGAACAAACTTAACACTAGCTTTAATCACATCGTATTCTTCTTCAAAGACTTCTTTCTCGAATAGTTCAGCAATACATGACGGTAATATGTTAATAATTCAATGATAAGTAGTAATTTCAGCTCGAAAATAATATGATAAAACTCACTTGCTTTTGTTGAACGCTTTGTAGGTATAACGGGAATATAAGGAGACTTTATAAGGTTTGATCGTCTCCGCTTCCGTTTCCCTACACCCTTCTCCTCTACCTCATCTTCTCCAATACAATCTACCGATCCACGTGATGCGATTTCATTTGTTCCTAAAGATGTAACGGATTTCTCATCAGATACCTCAGGAACTTCGATAGGATCTTCTTCATCACCCTTGAAACCATCAAAATATTCAGGTGTGCAATAATAAGGTGTCTTCTCTTCAGAATCATTAATATCATCTTCATCATCCTCTTGCACATTCTTTTTTCCCGGTGTTTCAAAATTGTCCACGTCAAGATTATATACAAATTCCTTACGAGGTTTTCCACCATAGTTTCTACTTTCACTATTTTCACCGTACTCATTCTCTTCTTCTTTTTCACTATCACCGGCTTTGTAAAATACAGCGCTTTTGTTCAATTTCTCTATGACCCTCTGTGATTAAAAATTAGTTGTAATTAGTTATGTGACACATCGAAAACCATTGTGAACGGCAAAATCAGAAAACTTGTACCTGTGCGCATAGCTCTGGCATACGAAGCATATCCTTACGAATGTGCTTCAGCTCAGTCAAAATCCGATCCATAATAGGGTTCTGGGTAGCTGAAGCCTCAGATGTAATGTTAGGCTTTCTCGTACTGGCTTTCTTGTTCTTTTCAGCCTGTTCCATCTTATTTTGTTTAAGCGGTACTCTTCAGTAATGGTGTCATCGATCTACAACATAAAGAATCATACAATCATATTTAATTAATAATTAATTGCAGACTTTAAATGGAAAAATAAATATTTAACGTATTACCATTCCAACACCACGACCATTTTGAAAGTCGTACTTGTCTCTTTTCTCCGCTGCCGCTTCTGTCCAATTCCTCATGAAGGGGGTCAACAACACTAAAGGATCATACTTTGGACCGGTGCTTGGCTGCACCTTCTCCCAATATAGATACTGCAAAACAAACACACAACCATTTAGCATGTGTTACACTATTATTACATAATACAACTATTCAATTTTAAAAATAAATCATACCTGCAGAAGTGCTAGGTTGCCACGTGGCCATTCCCTAACACGACCGGGCTGCAAGACCGTACCAATCTCCGACAAACAAAACCGCAAAGTGAACGCGTTCCAGTTGAACTTTTTTATCTGCCTGACATCTTGCACTAGTGCATAATAATTCTTCCGAATGTACTCATCAGACACTGGTGCAATTATAGTCCCTAACAGGACAAGAAACGCCATCCGAACAAATTCATCGTCCGCGTTTTTATTTCTCACAATCTTCTCAATAAGATCATCAATCAATATTTTACCATTCTTCTTGTTAACAAAACTAGCTGGAATTTTTTTTATTGCTTTGCCTTGGTCCATACTCAAAAAACTAGAAACATCAATTCCTTCATTCTTCAAACCAAATATAGCAAACACATCATCAGGCCTCAATGAAATCAACCTTTTTTCCGGCTGCCTCTTGCACCATGAATTTTTTACTACTAGGATTGTAACATTGAATCATAAGCGCAAGCAAATTATCACGCATCTTGACCAAAGGTATTCGTAACATGCCCTCCATCTCTGTTTCGTAAAACGTAAATCGCTGACTTGATGTTAATTTATTAACAAGAGTAACCCATTTTTCTACAGAACATGCAATCACACCATCGATGTCCATACTGCATATAAAAATATCTATGTGACGTTGCACGCAGCTAATGTGTTATATAATGTTGAAAATTTTAAAATATATACCTGCCCGACGGCGACTACAGCGGGCGACGGCGATCACAGCGGCTGACGGCGGCGTCTGACGGCGTGTTCACAACCGGCGCTGATGGCGAGTGGTGACGTCAGCCGCTGATGACCGGCGCTGACGGAGGGTCCTGACGTCGACTATTGCTGGGTGACGACAGGCGTTGACGACTGGCACTGACGGCGGGTGGTGACGTCGACTAGTGCGGGCTGACGGCGGCGCGACGCTGTCGGGCGGGGAAGGACAGTGTGGGCGACGGGCGACGGGGATCAGATCGGGCGCGTCGTCGGCACGTACAATGCAAAAAGGGCATGCGCGACGTGATTGGGCGACGTGATTGGGTGACGTGCGTGTTTGTCGGGAATATTCCCTCGGATAGCGACGGCTCGTGCAGATATTGGGCAGATATTTTGCTGCGTCGGGCCCGCGGCGATTATTAAGTGGGCGACGGCCAGTCTACAATATTGAATATGTATTTATTTATTTATTTGTATAATTTTGTCATTTAGTGTATTTTTTATAAACTTTGCACGAAAAACAAACATGTTTTGTGCCCAATTTTTTTTCACGGGCCATAGTGACCATGCAGGGCACACACGCAAAAATTTGCCGCGTTTCGAGTCCGTATGGATTTTCTACGATTTTCCGGGCCGAAAACCCCTAAAATACTGCCCGGACGTGACGCAACTTGCGTTCATTGTCGGATTTCATTCATTTTGGCCGTGGGGTGCCCGGGTGGGGCCCCACACGCACTGCCAAAAGTTGGGTGCATTCCGTGAAACCGCTCAGGTACTTGCTGTGGAAGGGGGTGGTTGCGGTATGGCCGGAGGGGACCCTCGGTCGCACGTCTCCGCTTCGCATCCGCCAAACGTGCCCAATTTTTTTCACG
>NC_041386.1:76639214-76662017 GCF_002162155.2 Triticum dicoccoides | reverse complement strand
ACTGCCCGGACGTGACGCAACTTGCGTTCGTTGTCGGATTTCGTTCATTTTGGCCGTGGGGTGCCTGGGTGGGCCTCACACGCACTGCCAAAAGTTGGGTGCATTTCGTGAAACCGCTCAGGTACTTGCTGTGGAAGGAGGTGGTTGCGGTATGGCCAGATGGGACCCTCGGTCGCACGTCTCCACTTCGCATCCGCCAAACGTGCCCAATTTTTTTTCACGGGCCACAGTGACCATGCAGGGCACGCATGCAAAAATTTGCCGCGTTTCGAGTCCGTATGGATTTTCTACGATTTTCCGGGCCGAAAACCCCTAAAATTTTGTCACGTCTCGCGTTTCAAGAAAATTCATAAATGTTAATGAATTTAAAACTATTTTAGATAAATGTTATTTTTTAATTTGCTAAATTTTTTATTTCTTAATTTTAATTTTTCATCCACCGGGCTTTACTATATGCACATATTTTAACAACATCTGAACATTTCTAAAACACTTTATAAACATTTAGAAACACTTTTGACTTTTTATTCAATTTTCTTTTATATTTTATGTGTTTTCACGATTTTTTTTGCTACAATTTTTAGATAATTACATACCTTATTTTGTGCTATGTATATTCGATGGAAATTTTTTAAATATATTGTGAACATTTTTATGCATGGGTCGGAAAATTTTCAAATTTTTGTCAAAATAAGCGTTCAATATTTTGCTAATTTTTTGAACAAACTTTGAAGACAAATTAAAACAACATTCGAACAAACTTGATTGAACATAGATATATTTTACATAGTCCATTAAACACTACGGAAACGAAACGAGTTCATCCGAGCATAAATGATTCATAGTTCATACTTAGAACATTTAAAAAAACAACTACTCCTCCTCGTCATCGCTACCCAGCAGATCGATGACCGCACCGTCACCGCCGCCGCCGTCGTCGTCGTCATCGTCACTGACCTGGACTAGCCGCTCCTAGTCGATGTCGTCTTCGTCCGACGACTCTGCCGCCTCCGCCTCCGCCTGCGGGACCACCGGCGAAATCGCCGCCGCCGCCTGGATCGCTGCCGCCTGCTCGGCGGCCTCCCTCGCAGCCGCCGCCGCCTCTGCAGCCGCCGCTGCAGCCATCGACGCCCGCAGGGCGACGAGGTAACCCGGCGTATCGTCGGGATCGCCGTCCTCCCGAAGAACCAACTGCTCCGGCGGCAGTTCCACCTCCGGCGGGGTGGGGGGATCGGCGGTTGCCGGCGCAGGTGGTGGAGGGGCCCGACGGGCACGTGCTTCTAGACGGGGGCGCGGGATGAGGTCTGTCGTGCCGCCGGACTCCGCGAGCCGGCACGCGCGAATGACGGCAGCGTAGTCTTTGCCGTCCCAGAACACGTGACGGCCGGCGATGTTGTTGCGGCCGCCGGTCCGCTTCTCCTCTGCGGTGGCGCCGGGCCCGCGCCTCGGGTAGCCGTCCTTGTCGAGCTTCCAGTCATGCGGCAGACGGCAACCCGGCGGCATGAGGAGCCCAAACCGGTACAACTCCTCTGTCTCCGGCGTGCTCAGGCTCGACGGCCACGCGCTTGGTCCGTCGCCGCCGCCGGTGCCAGAGCTGCTGCCGCGGTGGAACGACATCTTGCCGGTGAGCTTTTCAGAGGTGGATGTGACGACGGGTCGGGGGAAGGAATGGTGTGAGCGGCGACGGGAGGACGGGGTGGTTTTTATAGGGCAGACGGCGGGGGCGGCGGGCGGACGGGCAGTAATGGCGACGGGCGGGTGGGTCGACGACATTGATGCGCACGGGATACGACGGGGCGGCAGGCGGCGAGACGGCAGTCCAGGGCGGCGTTGCGGCAGTTGAGGGGACGGACAGGACGGGACGGCGGGGCCGCGATCCACGCGCCACGACTCGTTTTCCGCAGGCGACGCGTCGCGGATTGACCACCGACGCTGTTTGACCACCGACGGGCGCGTATGTACATCGCCCCACTATACAAAAATACGCCGTCCTTGCGCGAATGTAAAAAAAAGCCGTCGCCCCACTGTACAAAAATACGCCATCTTTGCGCGAGTGTAAAAAAAAAGCCGTCGCCTCGCGCGCGGGTACGTCGCGGGAGCGGGGCTGGGGGGAGGGTGATGGGGAATGACCATCCTACCCTTTTTTAAGTTTTTACATGAAGGGGTATAAGACGATTTGAACCGTTGATGTGTCTAGGGGGGATGCTTGTTCAAGTAAGAACAGCACCCAAGCACCGATCCACCCACATATCAAATTATCAAAGTATCGAACGCGAATCATATGGACGTGATGAAAACTAGCTTGACGATATTCCCATGTGTCCTCGGGAGCGCTTTTCCTATTATAAGAGTTTGTTCCGGCTTGTCCTTTGCTACAAAAGGATTGGGCCATCTTGCTGCACTTTATTTACTTTTGTTACTTGTTGCTCGTTACAATTTATCCTATCACAAAACTATCTGTTACCACTTATTTCAGTACTTGCAGAGAATACCTCGCTGAAAACCGCTTATCATTTCCTTCTGCTCCTCGTTGGGTTCGACACTCTTACTTATCGAAAGGACTATGATGGATCCCCTATATATATCTAATTGGATGTAGGGGAGCATGAACCATTATTGTTGACATTACCCTTGAGGTAAAAGGTTGTGGGGAAAAACTATAAGCCCCTATCTTTCTCTGTGTCCGATTAAAACTCCGTAACCACAAGCATCGCGTGAGTGTTAGCAATTATGGAGGACTAAATGATAGTTGAGTATGTGGACTTGCTTTTTAGCTCTGACATAGAATCTTTCCGGTGTTATGATAAATTGCAATTGCTTCAATGACTGAGATTATAGTTTGTCGGAGCCCAATAAGGTTTATGATTTATACTTTTGCATTGTGAATAGATCATCACTTGAACATAAGTAATCATATGACAAAATCTATATATGTTGCTATTATGAGAATAATCATGATGCCTTCATGTCCGTATTTTATTTTTATCGACGCCTCTACCTCTAAACATGAGGACATATTTATTGTTATCGGCTTTTCGCTTGAGGACAAGCGAGGTCTAAGCTTGGGGGAGTTGATACGTCCACTTTGCATCATGCTTTAATATCGATATTTATTGCATTATGGACTGTTATTTCACTTTATGTCACAATACTTATGGCTATTCTCTTATTTTACAAGGTTTACATAAAGAGGGAGAATGCCGGCAGCTAGAATTCTGGGCTGGAAAAGGAACAAATATTAGAGACCTATTCTGCGCAACTCCAAAAGTCCTGAAACTCCACGGAACATCTTAAAAGAAATAAAGAAAAAATCCTCGCCAAAGATGAAGGCCAGGGGGCCCACACCCTGCTCACGAGGGTGGGGGCGCCCCCCCTAGGGCGCCCCCCTACCTCGTGGGCCCCTGGTGGCTCTCCGACGTCCATCTTTTCCTATATGATGTCTTTTGATGAGAAAAAAATAGGAAGGAACTTTTCGGGACGAGACTCCACCGCCACGAGGCGGAACCTTGGCGGATCCAATCTAGAGCTCCAGCAGAGCTGTTCTGCCAGGGAAACTTCCCTCCGGGAGGGGGAAATCATCACCATCGTCATCACCAACGCTCCTCTCATCGGGAGAGGGCAATCTCCATCAACATCTTCACCAGCACCATCTCATCTACAAACCCTAGTTCATCTCTTGCATCCAATTCTTGTCTCAAAGTCCGGGATTGGTGCTAGTAGGTTGCTAGTAGTGTTGATTACTCCTTGTAGTTGATGCTAGTTGGTTTAATTGGTGGAAGATCATATGTTCAGATCCTATATGCATATTATTACCCCTCTGATTATGAACATGAATATGCTTTGTGAGTAATTACGTTCGTTCCTGAGGACAAGGGAGAAGTCTTGCTATGAGTATTCATGTGAATTTGGTATTCGTTTGATATTTTGATAAGATGTATGTTGTCTAGCCTCTAGTGGTGTTATGTGAACGTCGACTACATAACACTTCACCATTATTTGGGCCTAGAGGAAGGCATTGGGAAGTAATAAGTAGATGATGGGTTGCTAGAGTGACAGAAGCTTAAACCCTAGTTTATGCATTGCTTCGTAAGGGGCTGATTTGGATCCATATGTTTCATGCTATGGTTAGGTTTACCTTAATACTTTTGTTGTAGTTGCGGATGCTTGCAATAGAGGTTAATCATAAGTGGGATGCTTGTTCAAGTAAGAACAGCACCCAAGCACCAGTCCACCCACATATCAAATTATCAAAGTATCGAACGCGAATCATATGAACATGATGAAAACTAGCTTGACGATATTCCCATGTGTCCTCGGGAGCGCTTTTCCTATTATAAAAGTTTGTTCCGGCTTGTCCTTTGCTACAAGAGGATTGGGCCATCTTGCTGCACATTATTTACTTTTGTTACTTGTTGCTCATTACAATTTATCCTATCACAAAACTATCCGTTACCACTTATTTCAGTACTTACAGAGAATACCTCGCTGAAAATCGCTTATCATTTCCTTCTGCTCCTCGTTGGGTTCGACACTCTTACTTATCGAAAGGACTACGATAGATCCCCTATACTTGTGGGTCATCACGCACAGTGTTGTCTTCGGCATTGCAAGGCGGGTTCCTCCTCCGAACACATCACAGAAGAATTTGAATACAAGGATAGTGTCTGACCCTGCAAAATAAGTTCCACATACCACCGTAGAGAGAATAATATTTCCACAAATCTTAATCTGCTGACACGTTTTGGCAACATGACATCATGCCATGGCTCGGTGATTATTCGAACCGTTCTTCTTTAACCAGCTCCACACATAACGCGAGGCGGTTTCTTGACACGTCTTGTCAAAGCAGAGATCGTGTTCCCCTAATTATGGGATTCTCATCAATACGGTCATGGGTAACCCAACCGCCCCATCGATTACGGCGCTTGGGGGATAAGCGAGTTTTACCAGGCTAGTGGGGACGCATAGTTTCGTCCGCCCATATAAAGGGATAAGGATTCACCTTTTCATCCACGCCTTCTTCCTCCTTTGCTCATCCATTTTCGCGCACTCGAGCTCAAGTGCCCAAGTCCGCACTTCCCACCTCAACCTTCTCCAACCATGTCCGGAGCGGGAGGCAGGTGCACGGTCTCCTCTGTCACGGAGGGACACATCAAGAAGCTGAGGAGAGACAGATACCTGCCCGACGACATCGCGCACCGGCTCCCAGATGAGGGGCAGCTCATCCCCACCCCCAGGCCCCATGAGAGGGTAGTGTTCCTTACCCATTTCCTCCGCGGACTGGGATTCCCTCTCCACCCATTCGTCCGGGGGCTCATGTTCTACTACGGCCTGGATTTCCACGATCTGGCCCCGAACTTCATCCTCAACATCTCGGCGTTTATTGTCGTGTGCGAGGCCTTCCTCCGCATCAAGCCCCACTTCGGCTTATGGCTGAAGACCTTCAATGTCAAGCCGAAGATAGTGAGCAGCCGCCAGGCGGAGTGTGGAGGCACCATGGTGGGCAAGATGCCCAATGTCACATGGCTCGAGGGCTCCTTCATGGAGACCGTAAAGGGGTGGCAATCGGGGTGGTTCTACATCACCGAGCCGCGTGACCCTAAATGGGCAGCGGCCCCCGAGTTCCGATCTGGCATCCCCACGTGGCTCACCTCCTGGCAAGAGAAGGGCCTATCCTGGGGTAGTTCGGGAGAGCTGACCGGACTCCAAACATGTATTCAAAATATGGTGAACAAGAAGCTCAAACTCGTCAACGTAGTCCAGGTCATGCTCATCCGCCAGATCCTCCCGTGCCAACAACGGGCTTTCAACTTGTGGGAGTTCGACCCGGCCCAGCATCGAACTCTGAACAGGCTCTTCGACACAACTCACAAGGATGCCTGGAAGGTGCTATTCAAGGGTGCCGAGGTTCCCCCTCCCACTACCGAGGACCGTGGATTCTGCGTGAAGCGCCAAGCCAGCGCGGTAAGCTGTTTTACCTCTCACAAGATACTTGTTTTTCATAGTTTGACTCTATGCAAGATCTAAGCTCCCGTACCTTTGACAGGACTGGAAGGAGACGGCCGGACAGATCGACTGTCCGGCTCCTTTGCCCAAAGGCCCAGCAGACGCTCTCCTGACGAAGATGCTGACTCCGGCTCCTTACAAGGTGCCGGAGAAGACCAAGAAGGCCAAGGGAACCCGAAAGAGTTCCCGACGCCAGGCGTCATCGGACTCATCGTCCGATAACTCTGCGACACACTCCTCCCCCGAAGACGAGGAGGAAGAAGAAAATGCTCCCCCTTCAGTTGGGGGAGACAAGAAAAGGAAGGCTGCCCCAACTGGGGAGGCCGAAGGGTCCAAGAAGGGAAGGACTCTCCTTCCGGACAGTTCCACCACCCCCGCCGAAGGCAAAGACGAGTGGCTACTCAGGGCCAAGCCCCTGGCGAAGTCGTAAGTATTCGGATACCAAAGTAACTCATAGCGTTCCTTTGTCGCACTGCTTCCCCTAACGCCGAATATGATTATGCAGGCCGCCACGAGCCCGTATCGATGTATCGTCGGACAACTCCCTGGGCTCGTCGGATATGGATAGCGATCCACTTCCGACCGCCACCTCCCCTTGCCCTGCAGACGACACTGAGGTATTGTCTCAAGAGGCACCGGGTCGAGGGGAGACAGTCCCGGAGGCGCCTCAAGGCGACCTTCTGGACTCCGGGAGCAGAGGGAACAAGGCCCCTGAGGGCTCCGAGTTCGGCCCTCAGCCGAACACCGCGCCGAAACCTCCAGTGGTTCCGGACTCGGGCAGGCGCCCTCCTTCCAAGAGGGGCAAGATGCCTGTGCCGGTGACCTCTGTCCATCTAGAGGCGCCGGACAATCTGCTGGGAGCGCTTTGCAGCGCTTCCATCGACGAGGAGCATCGTACTATTATGAGTGCGGTGGTCCAGAAAGTTCAGTTCGCCAAGAGCGGATTGACTGAAGCCTGTGCCAGCCTTCTAACAGGCTTTGAGGTAAGTGTTTAAAATATAGGAAAAATATTACCGCATAGACAGTAGCCCCTGATGCTCTATTCGATGTTCACAAAGAAAAGCCGAACAGAGGATCAAACAATATCGCAGGAGTCTAATATAACTATGTCAATATGCGTATGCAGGCTTCGCTGATGGCATCTGCCGCACTGACTGCGGAGGTCACCGCACTGAAGCAGGACCTCGAGGGGTCCAAGAAAGGGCTCGGCCTTGCCAAGAGGCAGCCCGAGGAGAACAAGGGCAAGTAATACCCTGTCTATAGATATGTATATATAAAAGAAGACGCGATTGCAAAATGACAGGATCATCATATATTTGCCAGGGGCCACGACCGAAGTGGCGACCCTAAAGCAAGCGATGTCCGAGGCCGAAGATAAAGCGGCCAAGGAGCGCACCGAGCGGGAAAGGCAAGAGGCTCGGGTGGGCGAGGTGCAGCAAGAGCTCCAGGCTCTTGTGACGAAGCACGAGGCGTTGGAGCTTGACTCGAAGACATGAGAGTCTGAGCTTGCCACGGCCCTCGAGAGTGCAAAGAGTGCCAAGGCCGAAGCCCAAAAGGCCCTCCAAGAGATTGACGCGATGAAGAAAATAGCGGCGGGTAAGGCATTCTATATGCAAAGCAAGCATGTGAGAGTAAATTACCTATTACTTACCCGAATCCGGAGCTCTCCAGGAGCATTCGCAAATTTGCCCCGCAGCGTGTCGGATGCCGCACAGTTTTACCAGGCCGAGGAGGGAAGCTCAACGGAGAAGTTGTTCTGGTCCCAGTATACTGGGACCGAACACCCGATGCCTCTGAGCGACCAGCTAAAGCAGTTGGTCGAGATACACAAGGCGGCCGAACAGGCCATGAAGGGCCTTATAGTCCGGCTGTGGCCTGGCGACGCCCTTCCGAACAGCTACTTCGGCCTGGTGAGGCGGCTGGTGGATGCCTGCCCATGGCTAGAAGTCGTCAAGCAGTCCGTCTGCATCGAAGGTGCACGCCGGGCTTTCGCCCGTGTGAAGGTGCAATGGGCCAAGCTAGACACCGTGAAGCTGATCAAGGAAGGACCGCCGCAGGGCAAGGAGCATCGCACCCCCAAAATTTATTATGAGCATGTCCTGTAGGGTGCCCGTCTTGTAGTGAACGAATGTCCAAAGGATGTAATATTTGAGTAAACTTGCTCGTGTGATCCTGTATGATGAAAACTTGTTTCATATGCTCTATGCAAAGCTTGTTTGAATTTAAAATATTACCTTCTATTTAGCTATTTATCCAATCTGAGATATGGCTAGTCCTCGGCCTCTGCCCCCATGCCGTGAGTGCTGGGGTGTTCGGGATAAACCTGAGCACTCTTGTTCCCATTTTTGGGTCCTTCGAGGGAGGTGCTCAGCACAGCGAACAAGGCAACCAGACTAATAATGCTTTATCACTCTCACTTAGCCATAGAATTCTATAATTTTAAATTTCAGCGAAGCCCCTGGTATTCGGAAGGCCGAATTCGGGGCGCGATACATGCCTTTAAGCTGGACAGGACCGGCTCCTCGCTCTAAGCGGCATAAGTCTTTAGGGACTCGGAACCTCGCCGAACAGCGACCAGTCTGTCGCCTTATCATGACAGTCCGTTTTAGCTTTCTCTACTGAGGTGCTTAGCCCAGCAGAACCGAGGCACAAGCACAGTAGTTCTCCTAGTGCTGCCTTAGCCGATAGAGCAGAACGTAAGGTACCAAAACATAGGAGCCGGGCAAACCCAACATTTGACCAAAGACGTGATTCGGACCTGATGCATATAATGCTATAAGTTCGGGGTGCCGCACTTGTGAAAGTGTTTGGACTTCTCACACCATAATGTGGGGTACTTAAGCCCCTGGTGTATTGGCCATACCAAGGTGTACGGTTGCAAGGCGTCATTAATGAACACATATATAAAAAACAAGAATGCAATAATAGTCGTAATGTTATGCATTGTTTATTCAAAAAGGTGCGTTAAAGCAGAATGATATAGATAGTGCGATAAGCAAAAAGTAGGACTATGTCCCTTCCAAGGGCAAGTTGAGGAATAGTATTAAAGCAAATATTTCACTCGTTATCGTAATCCACCTGGGAGTTCCGTGGTGTGACGTAGCTTTCTGCCTCCTTGGTTGCTGCATCATGTGTTCGGCAATCATGCTGCCGGACAGGGTTTCCAGAGATTAAAGTCCTGAAAGAGAAAAATAACAAAGCGGGAAGCCCCTAGTGCGGATTAAGCCGCGTATTGGGGCGTGCCGTAGTTGTGCTCCCTCTCCGCCTGTGCCCATGGTATTATTAATGCGTAATTATGTACGCGTGGCACAAATTTCACCGTTTGGCTTGGGCCGGGGTGGCGGCCGCATTGCTACGCGAGCTCAGATCGTGCCAGGCGGTCTAGTTGTCGATTACTCGGAGCGCGCTTGAAGGTGTCCGGGTCTTGAAACGCCGAACTGGTGGATTGCCTTGAGAGGCTTCTTTGCACTTCTGCTGCGAGGGCCGCAGTGTGCTCCTCCTTGCGAAGAGAGCGCTCTGTGTTTCCATTAACTGTGATGACCCCCCGAGGTCCTGGCATCTTGACCTTGAGGTATGCATAATGCGGTACCGCATTGAATCTCGCAAATGCGGTTCGCCCGAGCAGTGCATGATAGCCACTGCGGAATGGCACTATATCGAAGATTAATTCTTTGCTTTAGAAGTTATCCGGGGATCCGAAAACCACTTCCAGTGTAACTGAGCCTGTGCAATGGGCCTCTACACCTGGAATGACACCTTTAAAGGTCGTTTTTGTGGGTTTGATCCTTGAGGGGTCTATACCCATTTTGCACACTGTGTCCTGGTAAAGTAGGTTCAGGATGCTGCCACCATCCATAAGGACTCGAGTGAGGTGAAATCCGTCGATGATTGGGTCTAGGACCTGTGCGGTGAATCCGCCATGACGGATACTAGTGGGGTGGTTCCTGCGATCGAAGGTTATCGGACAGGAGGACCATGGGTTGAACTTTGGGGCGACTTGCTCCAACGCATATATGTCCCTGAGCGCACGCTTCCGCTCCCTCTTGGGGATGTGGGTTGCGTATATCATGTTCACCGTCCGCACTTGTCGGGGGAACCTCTTCTGTCCTCCGATGTTCGGCTGCCGGGGCTCTTCCTCGTCATCGCTATGTGTCCCCTTATCTTTGTTTTCGGCAATTAACTTGCCGGCCTTCTTGAAGACCCAACAATCCCTATTGGTGTGGTTGGCTGGCTTGTCGGGGGTGCCGTGTATTTGGCACAAGCGATCGAGTATGCGGTCCAAATTGGACGGGCCCGGAGTGCTTCGTTTGAATGGCTTTTTCCGCTGACCGGGTTTAGAGCCTTTGAATCCGGCATTTACTGCCGTATCTTCAGTGTTATCGCTGTCAATGCGGCGCTTATGTTTGTTGCGACGTGACCTGCTATTGCCGTCCTTGGTATCCGAAGTACCATGGTTCTTTGATATGTTATTACTGTGAGCCCACCAGCTGTCTTCTCCCGCACAAAAGCGGGTCATGAGTGTCGTGAGGGCTACCATAGATTTCGGCTTTTCCTGACCAAGGTGCCGGGCTAGCCACTCATCGCGGATGTTGTGTTTGAAAGCTGCTAGGGCCTCTGCATCCGGATAGTCGACGATTTGATCTTTCTTTGTTAGGAACCGAGTCCAGAATTGCCTGGCCGATTCTTCTGGCTGCTGAATTATGTGGCTCAAGTCATCGGCATCTGGTGGTCGCACATAAGTGCCCTGAAAGTTGTCGAGGAATGCGGCCTCCAGATCTTCCCAGCAGCTAATGGACTCTGCTGGCAAGCTATTAAGCCAATGCCGCGCTGGTCCTTTGAGCATTAGTGGGAGGTATTTGATGGCGTGTAAGTCATCACCGCGGGCCATGTGGATGTGGAGGAGGAAATCCTCGATCCATACCACAGGATCTGTTGTGCCGTCGTATGATTCAATATTTACGGGTTTGAAACCCTCTGGGATTTGATGATCCATTACTTCGCCCATGAAGCATAGGGGGTGTGCGGCGCCTCTGTACTGGGCTATGTCGCGACGTAGCTCAAATGAGTCGTGTCCGCTGTGGTCGGCCCAGCCGGACTTACTTTTACTGTATCCGGAGTGACGTTTATCGTCTTGCATAGTGGCGCACCCTCGTGATCCGTAGATTGATCTTGCATGTTTTGCTTTGTCCTCCAATACGTCTCGCAGGTCTGGCGTATTTCCCCATGCCTTTTTATTTGAATGGCGTCAGGGTGCAGGCTGAGTTTTTGGCTGGAATGCCTCTCGATCGCGGCCACGAGGTGGCCGATCAGCCGCGTCATACGCTGCTTCCTCCGGTCGGGGTAGCAACCTGCATTTTGGGTAACTCTTGGAGGGGCGCTCGAGTTTATATTCCTCGGCCGCGAGGACTTCAGTCCATCTTTCAGTTAGCAGATCTTGATCAGCTTGAAGTTGCTGCTGCTTTTTCTTAAGGCTATTTGACGTGGCTATAAGCCGGCGCTTGAAGCGCTCTTGTTCGACAGGATCCTCTGGCATGACGAATTCGGCATCGTCAAGGCTTGCCTCATCTTCGGAGGGGGCCATGTAATTATCATCCTCCGCCTCTCCATCTGCCGCTCTCTCTGGAGGGCTGGCCTTTCCATCCTCCTGTCCTAGATCGTGTTGGAGGGGATTGTTGCCATCTTCGGCACTATCCGGAGTGTTATTATCTCCTGTGCCTGTATCACCACTTTTGCTTTGGTGGGACTTAGAGCGGCGCCGCTGACGTCGGCGCTTGGGTTGCTTCTTGGAGGGGTCATCCTCCACTGTCTCGTCGTCGTTGCCTTCTTTGGGTGTGTCCACCATGTATATATCGTATGATGAGGTGACTGTCCAGTGCCCTGTGGGCAGTGGTTCCTGTTAGTCTCCCGCATCATCGTCCATATCGTCGATGTCTTCGGAGTCGAAGTCGAGCATGTCGGTTAGGTCATCGACAGTGGCTACTAAGTGGGTGGTGGGTGGGCCGCGAATTTCTTCGTCGTCCGCATCCCAATCCCGCCGGACATAGTTCGGCCAGGATCCTCCTGACAAGGAGAGAGACCTTAATGAGTTCAGTATGTCGCCAAAGGGCGAGTGCTGAAAAATATCCGCGGAGGTAAACTCCATGATCGGTGCCCAATCGGATTCGCTAGGAACGGGCGCAGGCGGTTCGGAGTCCGTGGCCGGAGAAGGATCCGGCAGTTTGACAACACGGCTCTCGTGCAGGGTAAGGTCGATGTTCGGCTCGATCGCTGATGAGGATAAGGCTTTCGTGGCGGGGTCCATCCACCCGTCCATGGACGGCGCAACTAGCTCCGAATTGAGGGTTGGAGCGGCTGCCGGTGCGATCTCCTGAACACTGTCTGATGGTAGAGCTAAATCGTACTCATCGTGACCGCGTGACGCACAAGGCAGAGGCTCGAATCCGTCGAAGATCAAGTCTCCGCAGATATCGGCCGTGTAGTTTAAGCTTCCAAACCTGACCTGGTGGCCAGGGGCGTAACTTTTCGATTTGCTCCGGATGGCCAAGCGAGTTGGCCCGCAGTGCGAAGCCGCTGAACACAAAGATCTGTCCGGGGAGAAAAGTCTCACCCTAGACTGCATCGCTATCGATGATAGAAGGAGCCATCAAGCCTAATGGCGGCGACACAGAGGAACTCTCAATGAAAGCACCAATGTCAATGTCAAAACCGGCGGATCTCGGGTAGGGGGTCCCGAACTGTGCGTCTAAGGCGGATGGTAACAGGAGGCAGGGGACACGATGTTTTACCCAGGTTTGGGCCCTTTTGATGGAGGTAAAACCCTACGTCCTGCTTGATTTATTCTTGATGATATGAGTATTACAAGAGTTGATCTACCATGAGATCGGAGAGGCTAAACCCTAGAAGCTAGCCTATGGTATGATTGTATGTTGTCCTACGGACTAAAACCCTCTGGTTTATATAGACACCGGAAAGGGCTAGGGTTACACAAGGTCGGTTACAAAGGAGGAGATACACATATCCGTATTGCCTAGCTTGCCTTCCACGCCAAGTAGAGTCCCATCCGGACACGAGACGAAGTCTTCAATCTTGTATCTTCATAGTCCAACAGTCCAGCCAAAGGATATAGTCCGGCTGTCCGGAGACCCCCTAATCCAGGACTCCCTCAGTCATCACCGGTAAGTATCCTGATTATTGTCACTTCGGGGTTAACGGATCATAACACATAATAGGTGACTATAGACTTGCAAGATAGGATCAAGAACTCTCATATATTGATGAAAACATAATAGGTTCAGATCTGAAATCATGGCACTCGGGCCCTAGTGACAAGCATTAAGCATAGCAAAGTCATAGCAACATCAATCTCAGGACATAGTGGATACTAGGGATCAAACCCTAACAAAACTAACACGATTACATGGTAAATCTCATCCAACCCATCACCGTCCAGCAAGCCTAGGATGGAATTACTCACGCACGGCGGTGAGCAACATGAAATTGGCGATGGAGGATGGTTAATGATGACGACGACGATGAATCCCCCTCTCCGGAGCCCCGAACGGACTCTAGATTAGCCCTCCCGAGAGGTTTTAGGGCTTGGCGGCGGCTCCGTATCGTAAAACGCGATGATTTCTTCTCTCGTATTTTTTTCTCACGAAAGCAGTTATATAGAGTTGGAGTTGGAGTCGGGAGGTCTCCAGGGGGCCCACGAGGTAGGGGGCGCGCCCTAGGGGGGGGCGCCCCCCACCCTCGTGGCAAGGGTGTGGGCCCCCTGGTCTTCATCTTTGGCAAGGATTTTTTTATTATTTATTGTAAGATATTCCGTGGAGTTTCAGGTCATTCCGAGAAGTTTTGTTTTCTGCACATAAAACAACATCATGGCAATTCTGCTGAAAACAGCATTAGTCCGGGTTAGTTCCATTCAAATCATACAAATTAGAGTCCAAAACAAGGGCAAAAGTGTTTGGAAAAGTAGATACGACGAAGACATATCAACTCCCGCAAGCTTAAACCCTTGCTTGTCCTCAAGCAATTCAGTTGACAAACTGGAAGAAATAAAGAAAAACTTTTACAAACTCTGTTTGCTCTTGTTGTTATAAATATGTCAAGCTAGAATTCAAGTTTTCAGCAAAGATTATAACTAACCCCATTCGCAATAACGCATAGGTCTCAAGTTTACTCATATCAATAGCATAATCAACTAGCGTGCCATAATAATAAAACTCGGATGACAACACTTTCTCAAAACAATCATAATATGGCTTAACAAGATGGTATCTCGCTAGCCCTTTCTGAGACCGCAAAACATAAATGTAGAGCACCTTTAAAGATCAAGGACTGACTAGACATTGTAATTCATGGTAAAAGAGATCCAATCATAGTCACACCCAATATAAATTAACAGTAATGAGTGAAAATGGCAGTGGTGCTCTCCAACTGGTGCTTTAAATAAGAGGGTGATGACTCAACATAAAAGTAAATAGATAGGCCCTTCGCAGAGGGAAGCAGGGATTTGTAGAGGTGCCAGAGCTCGTTTTTGAAATAGAGGTGAATAATATTTTGAGCGGTGTACTTTCATTGTCAACATAACAACCAAGAGATGGCGATATCTTCCATGCTACACACATTATAGGCGGTTCCCAAACAGAATGGTAAAATTTATACTCCCCCTCCACCAACAAACATCAATCCATGGCTTGCTCGAAACAATGAGTGCCTCCAACATACATCAGGTCCCAGGGGGAGTTTTGTTTGCAATTATTTTGATTTAGTTTGCATAAAGCATGGGACTGGGCATCCCGGTGACCAGCCATTTATCTCGTGAGTGAGGAGCGGAGTCTACTCCTCTTGAGAATAACCCGCCTAGCATGGAAGATATAGGCAGCCCTAGTTGATACATGGGCTATTCGAGCATACAAAAAAGGATGATTATTTGAAGGTTTAGAGTTTGGCACATACAAATTTACTTGGAACGGCAGGTAGATACCGCATATAGGAAGGTATAGTGGACTCATGTGGAATAACTTTGGGGTTTAAGGAGTTTGGATGCACAAGCAGTATTCCCGCTTAGTACGGGTGAAGACTACCAAAAGACTGGGAAGCGACCAAGTAGAGAGCAACAACAGCCATGTACATGCATTAAAATTAATAAACATTGGATGCAAGCATGAGTAGGATATAAGCCACCATGAACATAAATATCGTGAAGGCTATGTTGATTTGTTTCAACTACATGCGTGAACATGTGCCAAGTCAAGTCACTTAAATCATTCAGAGGAGGATACCACCCTATCATACCACATCATAACCATTTTAATAGCATGTTGGCACGCAAGGTAAACCATTATAACTCATAGCTAATCAAGCATGGCACAAGAAACTATGATCTCTAATTATCATTGCAAACATGTTTATTCATAACAAGCTGAATCAAGAACGATGAACTCATCATATTTACAAAAACAAAAGAGGTCGAGTTCGTACCAGCTTTTCTCATCTCAGTCAGTCCATCATATATCATCATAATTGCCTTTCACTTGCACGACCGAACGATGTGAATAATAATAAGAGTGCACATGCATTGGACTAAGCTGGAATCTGCGAGCATTCAATAAACAGGAGAAGACAAAGCAATATGGGCTCTTGGTTAAATCAACAATAAAGCATACAAGAGCCACTTCAACAATTTAATCATGGTCTTCTCCTACTGACCCCCAAAGAAAAGAAAAGAAATAAAACTATTTACACGGGAAAGCTCCCAACAAGCAAAAGAAGAACGGGAAATCTTTTTGGGTTTTCTTTTTAATTACTACTACAAGCATGGAAAGTAAATTAATTAAAAGCTACAACTAATTTTTTTGGTTTTTTCTTAAGGTTTATTAATCACACAAGAAGAAAGCATAAAAGGAAATAAACTAGCATGGATGATACAATGAAAAAGTATGAGCACCGACATCTAGCAATGAGTGTGTGTGAACATAAATGTAATGTTGGTGTGAAATACGTACTCCCCCAAGCTTAGGCTTTTGGCCTAAGTTGGTTTATGGCCACGGCTGGCCTGGCTGATATCCATAATAATAGTTGGGGTCGTACTGCAATGAGGAGGAAGAAGGCTCCGATTGCCACTGGCTGGCGATCATCTCCGGATCCCACTGATAGTTAGACTGTCGTGAAGGATCAAATTATGGTTCTAGTTTTGGCTCCTCGGCTGGTGCAGGGTTCCGGTAGGCGTGGATAGCCGTCAATGGAACAAGGTACGTGCTGATCGCATTGGTCGTGGAGGAAAGCAGTGAGGCCTGCATTATGAGCCAACTCGTGAAAATCTTCATAAATCACTACTGCTCTTAAGAAATCCTCGGAAGGCCATTCACGCGCCCGAACCTCCGCGGTGCGCGGCAAATTATACTTAGGCTTCGGTGCCTTTTCCTTCGAGCTTTGGTTCGATGAGCCCCTCAATAATCTCCTCATCATTTTATGGAAAATTCTGAAATTTTTAGTAACTTCAAAATAAAAGTAAACCAAACTCAATAATATTGATAGCAACTACTCCTACAAGTGCCTAGAGCCTATATCATGCATCAAAACTACTTTTGACCATATAAATTTTCCATGCAAGCTCAAGAATAGGGTCACCTAAGCAGCAAAAATTTGCAATGAATAAAGCACTAGAACAAAAACTAATTCGACCAATGGAGGAGTCACATACCAAGGAACAATCTCCCCAAGCAGTTTTGTGAGAGGTGCTTTGAGCAAGGAGATCGAAAATGGCAGCAAAATGAGCTTGGACTCGGGTTTGAGCTGGTTTTTCATGTTTGTGGGAGGAAGAAGAAGAGGATGGGTGCAGGAATAAGTGGAGGAGGGCCACCAGGGGCCCACGAGGCAGGGGGCGTGCCCTAGGGGGCTGGGCGCGCCCTCCACCCTCGTGGCAAGGTGGTTGGCCCCCTGGTGTGTTCTTTGTTCCATAAATCCTCAAATATTCTAGAAAAATCATATTTAATTTTCAGGGCATTTGGAGAACTTTTATTTTCGAGGTATTTTTATATTGCACGGATAATCAGATAACAGACAGATAAATAATTATTTTTATTTTATTTAATATAAATAATAGAAAGTAAAAGTGGGGTACAGAAGGTTGTGCTTCTAGTTTCATCCATCTCATGATCATCAAAAGGAATCCACTAACAAGGTTGATCAAGTCTTGTTAACAAACTCATTCTGATTAACATGAAACCGGAGAAATTTCGAATAACACTAGGTTACCTCAACGGGGATATGCACATCCCCAATAATAAGTATATCATATTTCTTCTTGACAGTAGGAAGAGGAAATTCAAAACCTCCAAATATAATCGATGGAATTTTTCCGGTAGAATTGATACTATGAACTTGAGGTTGTTTCCTCGGAAAGTGTACCGTATGCTCATTACCATTAACATGAAAAGTGACATTGCCTTTGTTGCAATCAATAACAGCCCCTGCAGTATTAAGAAAAGGTCTTCCAAGAATAATAGACATACTATCGTCCTCGGGAATATCAGGAATAACAAAGTCCGTTAAAATAGTAACGTTTGCAACTACAACAGGCACATCCTCACAACTACCGACAGGTATAGCAGTTGATTTATCAGCCATTTGCAAAGATATTTCAGTAGGTGTCAACTTATTCAAGTCAAGTCTACGATATAAAGAGAGAGGCATAACACTAACACTGGCTCCAAGATCACATAAAGCGGTTTTAACATAGTTTCTTTTAATGGAACATGGTATAGTAGGTACTCCTGGATCTCCAAGTTTCTTTGGTATTCCACCCTTAAAAGTATAATTAGCAATCATGGTGGAAATATCAGCTTCTGGTATCTTTCTTTCATTTGTAATAATATCTTTCATGTACTTAGCATAAGGATTTGTTTTAAGCATATCAGTTAATCGCATACGTAAAAGATAGGTCTAATCATTTCAGCAAAGCACTCAAAATCCTCATCATCCTTTTTCTTGGATGGTTTGGGAGGAAAAGGCATGGGTTTCTGAACCCAAGGCTCTCTTTCTTTACCATGTTTCCTAGCAACAAAGTTTTTCTTATCATAGCGTTGATTCTTTGATTGTGGGTTATCAAGATCAACAGCAGGTTCAATCTCTACATCATTATCATTACTAGGTTGAGCATCATTATGAACATCATCATTAACACTTTCATTAGGTTCATGTTCATTACCAAATTGTGTTTCAGCATCAGACATAGAGATATCATTTGGATTATCGGGTGGTTTAGCAATAGGTTCACTAGAAGTTTGCACAGTTCTATCATTTTTCTTTTTCTTCTTTTTAGAAGAACTAGGTGCATCAATATTATTTCTCTGATAATCTTGCTCAATTCTCTTAGGGTGGCCTTCAGGATACAAAGGTTCCTGAGTCATTCTACCAGTTCTAGTAGCCACTTTAACAGCATAATCATTTTTCTTACTATTCATCTCATTGAGCAATTCTTTTTGAGCTTTAAGTACTTGTTCTACTTGAGTGGTAACCATAGAAGCATGTTTACTAATAAGTTTAAGTTCACCTTTGACATTAGCCATATAATCACCCAAGTGTTCAAGCATATTTGAATTGTATTTCAATTGTCTACCAAAATAAGCATTAAAATCTTCTTGCTTAGCCATAAATTTATCAAACTCATCTAAGCATGGGCTAGCAAACTTAGTAAATGGGATTACAGCTTTATCATATCTATAGAGAGAATTTACCTTTACTACCTGTGTCGGGTTATCAAGACCATGAGTTCCTTCAATAGGTAATGAATTAAGATTATATGTTTCTTCAACAGGCGGTAAATTAAGACCGTGTATTTCTTCAATAGGAGGTAAATTATTAACATCTTCAGCTTTAATACCCTTTTCTTTCATAGATTTCTTTGCCTCTTGCATATCTTCACGACTGAGAAATAGAATACCCCTCTTCTTCGGAGTTGGTTTAGGAATAGGCTCAGGAATTGGCTCCGGAGGTGTCCAATTATTTTCATTTGTCAACAAATTATTCGATAGAATTTAAGCCTCATCCGGTGTTCTTTCCCTGAAAACAGAACCAACACAACTATCCAGGTAATCTCTGGAGGCATCGGTTAGTCCATTATAAAAGATATCAAGTATTTCATTTTTCTTAAGAGGATGATCAGGCAAAGCATTAAGTAATTGGAGAAGCCTCCCCCAAGCTTGTGGGAGACTCTCTTCTTCGGTTTGCACAAAATTATATATATATATATCCCTTAAAGCAGCTTGTTTCTTATGAGCAGGGAAATATTTAGCAGAGAAGTAATAAATCATATCCTGGGGACTACGCACACAACTAGGATCAAGAGAATTAAACCATATCTTAGCATCACCCTTTAATGAGAACGGAAATATTTTAAGGATATAAAAGTAACAAGTTCTCTCATCTTTAGTGAACAGGGTGGCTATATCATTCAATTTATTAAGATGTGCCACAACAGTTTCAGATTCATAACCGTGAAAAGGATCAGATTCAACCAAAGTAATTATATGAGGCTCAACAGAGAATTCATAATCCTTATCAGTAACAAAGATAGATGAAGTAGCAAAAGCAGGGTCAGGTTTCATTCTAGCATTTAGAGATTGCTTAATCCATTTAGCTAATAATCTTTTGAGTTCATTTCTATTTTTGCAAGCTAAAATAGCTAAAGAAGCTTCTTGATCAAAAACATAACCCTTAGGAATAACTAGTGATTCTTCATCATCACTTTCATCAGTATCATCAGATTCAATATTTTCAATTTCTCTAGCTCTGGCAAGTTGTTCATCAAGAAAATCACTAAGTGGCACAGTAGTATCAGGCATAGAGGTAGTTTCATCATAAGTATCATGCATAGCAGAAGTGGCATCATCAATAACATGCAACATATCAGAACGAATAGTAGAAGCAGGTGTAGGTGTCGCAAGCTTACTTAAAACAGAAGGTGAATCGAGTGTAGAGCTAGATGGCAATTCCTTACCTCCCCTCGTAGTTGAGGGATAGATCTTGGTTTTTGGATATCTCAAGTTCTTCATAATGATAAGAAAATATAAATCCCAAGTGACTCAAAGAATAGATCTATGATCCCCAGCAACGACGCCAGAAAATAGTCTTGAGAATCCACAAGTATAGGGGATCGCAACAGCTTTTGAGGGTAAAGTATTCAATCCGAATTTATTGATTCGACACAAGGGGAGCCAAAGAATATTCTCAAGTATTAGCAGCTGAGTTGTCAATTCAACCACACCTGGAAACTTAGTATCTGCAGCAAAGTGTTTAGTAGCAAAGTAATATGATAGTGATGGTAACGGTAACAAAAGAGTAACGAAAGCAAAGTAATGTTTTTGGTATTTTGTAGTGATTGTAACAATAGCAACGGGAAAGTTAATAAGCGTAAACCAGTATATGGAAAGCTCGTAGGCATCGGATCAATGATGGATAATTATGTCGGATGCGGTTCATCATGTAACAGTCATAACATAGGGTGACACAGAACTAGCTCCAATTCATCAATGTAATGTAGGCATGTATTCCGAATATAGTCATACGTGCTTATGGAAAAGAACTTGCATGACATCTTTTGTCCTACCCTCCCGTGGCAGCGGGGTCCCAATGGAAACTAAGGGATATTAAGGCCTCCTTTTAATAGAGAACCGGAACAAAGGATTAGCACATAGTGAGTACATGAACCCCTCAAACTGCGGTCATCACCGATAAGTATCCCAATTATTGTCACTTCGGGGTTAACGGATCATAACACATAATAGGTGACTATAGACTTGCAAGATAGGATCAAGAACTATCATATATTGATGAAAACATAATAGGTTCAGATCTGAAATCATGGCACTCGGGCCCTAGTGACAAGCATTAAGCATAGCAAAGTCATAGCAACATCAATCTCAGAACATAGTGGATACTAGGGATCAAACCCTAACAAAACTAACTCGATTACATGGTAAATCTCATCCAACCCATCACCGTCCAGCAAGCCTACGATGGAATTACTCACGCACGGTAGTGAGCATCATGAAATTGGTGATGGAGGATGGTTGATGATGACGACGGCGACGAATCCCCCTCTCCGGAGCCCCGAACGGACTCCAGATCAGCCCTCCCGAGAGGTTTTAGGGCTTGGCGGCGGCTCCGTATCGTAAAACGCGATGATTTCTTCTCTCGTATTTTTTTCTCCCCGAAAGCAGTTATATAGAGTTGGAGTTGGAGTCAGGAGGTCTCCAGGGGGCCCACGAGGCAGGGGGCGCACCCTAGGGAGGGCGCCCCCACCCTCGTGGCAAGGGTGGCCCCCCTGGTCTTCATCTTTGGCGAGGATTTTTTATTATTTATTGTAAGATATTCCGTGGAGTTTCAGGTCATTCCGAGAACTTTTGTTTTCTGCACATAAAACAACATCATGGCAATTCTGTTGAAAACAGCGTCAGTCCGGGTTAGTTCCATTCAAATCATACAAATTAGAGTCCAAAACAAGTGCAAAAGTGTTTGGAAAAGTAGAAACAACGGAGACGTATCATCCTGTAGTAGTGTAGGATAGATCGAATGGAAACAATAGCTTTGTGTTATTTTAGTACGAACTCTTGAATAGATTGAACAGAAAGAATAGCTTTGAGATGGTTTCGTACCCTACAAACAATTTTTATCTTTTGTTCTCTGCTAATTGGAACTCGGGAGTGATTCTTTATTTCACTTTGAGGGATAATCATATGATCCAACTATGTTAGCATTGTTGAGAGATTGCACTAGCAAGTATGGACCCTAGGCCTTGTTTTTAAGCATTGCAATACCGTTTTTGTGCCCATTTACTATTTGCTACCTTGCTGTTTTTATTTATTCACATTATAAAAAAAATATTTCTACCATCCGTATTACACTTTTATCACCATCTCTTCGCCGAACTAGTGCACCAATACAATTTGCCATTGTATTGGGTGTGTTGGGGACACAAGAGATTTCTTGTATTTGGTTGCAGGGTCGTTTGAGAGAGACCATCTTCATCCTACACCTCTCACGAATTGATAAATCTTAGGTCATCCACTTGAGGGAAAATTCCTACTGTCCTACAAAACCCTGCGCTTGGAGACCCAACACGTGTCTACAAGAATAAAGTTGCGTAGTAGACATCGGCTATCAAACATCACAACGTAACTGGGTGATTATAAAGATGCTCTACAGGTATCTCCGATGGTGTTTGTTGAGTTGGCATAGATCGAGATTAGGATTTGTCACTCCGTGTATTGGAGAGGTATCTCTGGGCCCTCTCGGTAATGCACATCACTATGAGCCTTGCAAGCAATGTGACTAATGAGTTAGTTAAGGGATAATGCATTACGGAACGAGTAAAGAGACTTGCCGGTGACGAGATTGAACTAGGTATGAGGA
Source organism: Triticum dicoccoides (assembly GCF_002162155.2). Taxonomy (NCBI): domain Eukaryota; kingdom Viridiplantae; phylum Streptophyta; class Magnoliopsida; order Poales; family Poaceae; genus Triticum; species Triticum dicoccoides. The sequence continues at coordinate 76,639,595 of NC_041386.1, read as the reverse complement.
TACCGACGATCGAATCTCAGGCAAGTAACATACCGATGAAAAAGGGAACAACGTATGTTGTTATGCAGTTTGACCGATAAAGTGATCTTCATAGAACATGTAGGAACTAATATGAGCATCCAGGTTCCGCTATTGGTTATTGACCATAGATATGTCTTGGTCATGTCTACATAGTTCTCGAACCCGTAGGGCCCGCACGCTTAACGTTCGATGACAATTTGTATTATGAGTTATGTGATTTGATGACCGAAGTTTGTTCGGAGTCCCGGACGAGATCACAGACATGACGAGGAGTCTCGAAATGGTCGAGAGGTAAAGATCAATATATTGGTAGGTTATATTCGGACACCGGAATGGTTCCGAAGTGTTTCGGGTATTTTC
>NC_041386.1:76601115-76639038 GCF_002162155.2 Triticum dicoccoides | reverse complement strand
AAGGAGAGAAGGGCCTCAAGGGTGGTCGCGCGCCCCCCAATGGCTGGTCTGAATTGGACTAGGAGGGGGCGACGCCCCCCTCTCTTTCCTTCTCCCCTCTTCCTCCTTCCCCCTTCTCCTAGTTGGAATAGGAAAGGGGGGGCGAATCCTACTTGGACCGGGAGTCCAAGTAGGACTCCCCCCTTGGCGCGCCCCCTCTAGGGACGCCTCCTCTTCCCCCTCCTTTACATACGTGGGAGGGGGCACCCCAAAGGGACACCAAGTCTTCTCTTAGCCGTGTGTGGTTCCCCCCTCCACATGTACACACCTCGGTCATATCGTCGTAGTGCTTAGGTGAAGCCCTGCGCCGGTAAATTCATCATCACCGTCAACACGCCGTCGTGCTGACGAAACTCTCCCTTGTCCTCAACTAGATCAAGAGCTTGAGGGACATCATTGAGCTGAACGTGTGCTGAACATGGAGGTGCCGTACGTTCGGTGCTAGGATCGGTTGAATCGCGAAGACGTGCGACTACATCAACCGCATTACTAAACGCTTCCGCTTTCGGTCTACGAGGGTACGTGAACACACTCTCCCCGCTCGTTGCTATGCATCTCCTAGATAGATCTTGTGTGATTGTAGGTAAATTTTTTGAAATACTGCGTTCCCTGACAATGACCGGAGGAGTAAACTGTGGAGGAGGCGCCGCACACGGCTAACAATTGTTGGTGTGTGTTCTAGCGGTGCCCCCCCCCCCCATATATATATATATATATATATATATATATATATATATATATATATATATATATATATATATATATATAGGTTGGAGGGTATGGGAGGCAGCCAAGGGGGCACCCCAAGTAGGAGGAATCCTTGTTGGGGTCCTCCCAATTCGGCCTCCCCCCTTTCCTATTCCTATTCGGAGTAGGAAGGGAAGAGGGGGAAGGGGGAATCCTATTCCCTTTTTCCTTTCCTCCTTCCCCTTTTCTAATCCAATTTGGCCAGCCCATATGAGGGGCGCACCCGCCCCTTAGGGGCTGGTCTATCCCTCTCTTGGCCCATTAGGCCCATATAGTTTGTCGGGGGTTGCCCGGAACCCCTTCCGGTGACCCGATACGTGCCTCGTACTCCCGGAACACTTCTGATGTCCGAATATTATTTTCCTATATATGAATCTTTACCTCTCGGCCATTTTGAGACTCCTCGTCATGTCCGTGATCTCATCTGGGACTTCTAACAACATTCGGTCACCAAATCACATAACTCATATAATACAAAATCATCATCGAACGTTAAGCGTGCAGACCCTACGGGTTCGAGAACTATATAGACATGACCGAGACACATCTCCGGTCAATAACCATCAGCAGAACCTGGATGCTCATATTGTTTCCCACATATTCTACGAAGATCTTTATCGGTCGTACCGTAATGACAACATATGTTATTCCCTTTGTCATTGGTATGTTACTTTCCCGAGATTCGATCGTCGGTATCTTCATACCTAGTTCAATCTCGTTACCGGCAAGTCTCTTTACTCGTTCCATAATGCATCATCCCCCAACAAACTCATTAGTCACATTTCTTGCAAGGTTTATCATGATGTGCATTACCGAGAGGGCCCAGAGATACCTCTCTGATACTCAGAGTGACAAATCCTAATCTCGATCTATGCCAACCCAACAAACACCTTCGGAGATACCTGTAGAGCATCTTTATAATCACCCAGTTATGTTGTGATGTTTGATAGCACACAAGGTATTCCTCTGGTATCTGGGAGTTGCATAATCTCATAGTCGAAGGAATATTTATTTGACATGAAGAAAGCAATGGCAATAAAACTGAACGATCAATATGCTAAGCTAACGGATGGGTCTTGTCCATGACATCATTCTCCTAATGATGTGATCCCGTTCATCAAATGACAACACATGTCTATGGTTAGAAAACTTAACCATCTTTGATTAACGAGCTAGTCTAGTAGAGGCTTACTAGGGACATTGTGTTTTGTCTATGTATCCACGCATGTATCAAGTTTCCGATTAATACAATTCTAGCATGAATAATAAACATTTATCATGATATAAGGAAATATAAATAACAAATTTATTATTGCCTCTAGGGCATATTTCCTTCAATAAGAGTTAGGCAGTTCGCCATGTGGTCTGGCAGCCCGGGCACCACCGCTTTGATAACCAAACTTCTCTACACTCTCACTCTCCCCAACCCGCCATGACGGGAAAGAAGATTACGCTGGAGGGTCACAACTTTCTTCGATGGTGATCTTCACCCAGGGGGGTTGCATGATTAGTCCCTTTGGTGATTCGGTAAAGGAGCAGAAAGGATTTCGACTTTGTCCCCAGAGGTGACACTGTGTTATCGAACCCACGAGACGACGGTGCCCTTTAAATTTCATCTTTTGACCATATCAAAATCAAGCTGACACTGAAAACACTTATAATAAAAATAGGCATGGGTATGGAGACTTATGCTTACAACCATATATTGTATCAGGACCATTATAATCTTAACTTGTGATCTCGAAGTCACCCATCAAGATGTGCTTGCTATGTATCAAAGTGGGGGATGTGTCCAAATTATGTCTTGACCGGCACACATCCTGCATGAAGAGTCAGTTGTCCAATCGAAGGCCCTATCCGTCATGCGGGGTTGCCCGATAATTAAGACAGAAATAATCGGACAAAAGCATTGGGTGTTTAATGACTACACCTCTTCAAACCCTAGAGATAGGGTTTGTATTATTGTACTATACCTTTATGTCACTGGTATTTAGAATAACACATCACGGTCTCTTTGCCCTTGGCCTTATCATGAGTTGCTCTCCATAATGCTAGGTACCTACAGGGATGAAGAACGTGAGCAAGACAAGAGGCAACTATGAAGCAACTTTATGCTACACATACGGGATGTTAATTCAAAGTACTTCCATCGATCCCTCCAACAAATACATCGGGTTGCAAGGCCCTTGCCTCAACCCACGACCTTTCCTAACCACTCACACATGAATATCATATCACATGAAGAACTCATTGAAGAACACATCATGAAGATTGATTGATTGATAATATGTCTTACAGTGGATGCCTGATGTGATACACGGTTACAAGTATGGCTAGATGACTAAGAACTATTGTGGTGTGAAGGTTTAGGCTATGGAGATGGGAAATGGCGGCTAGGGTTGATGGAGATGGCTTCTGTGAGGATGTCGATGGCTGGCTTGTTCTGCAAACCTCCGTTGCTCATTTGGCGCCGAGCCCTTTATAAAGGTTGTTCGGGTGGATCAGACACCTCAGTTGGCACTCCATACGACTGCCCATACGAGCAGGTGCGGTCATACGGAACGTCGTCTTTTGCTCAGGCTCCTCTGCCGCACCTCCCACTTCATCTCCTCTATCTCCAGTTTACTTCATTCCATGTATTGGTTTGATTTCGTCCATAAATAGCCCATTTCCTGTGCAAACAAAATAAAGATCAGATATTTGGAATCATTTGCATTACTACCGCTCGTACAACTGACCCACTGGCGTGCAACCCGACACGAACATCGAGCACCCAGAAGCAACGGTACTACACGTGGCACTTGACCACGGTACTGCCGCTAACAAGTGGTACTACCGCTCGCCTGAGCGGTACTACCGCTTGGGGCCCACAGGATCTATGCACAAGGAACAGAGGAGCAACTCCATCGATGTGGGAAAAGAACAAGGGTGCATATGAGAATGTGTACGTGATGATTCCACCCAAACCTTTCCGAAGCGGACCCCCTCTTAGTAGTACGGTTCTCCTACGACTCAAATCCACCGAAAAAGAAACGCGGAAAATAACCGTCTTCACTTTTAAATTCCGAGGGGCACGGATTGTCTTATGCCATATGATAGATTATCTGAAATGCATAATGCACATGATTAGTCCGCATATGCATTGTCGTCAACCACCAAATGACTAAGGGGGAAATATGCCCTAACAGTCACGGACCCTGGTCAAATGGTATCATTCTAGCTATCTTATGATTATGCAAAGCAATATGTTAGTGACGAATAACATTGGTTGTAGGTATGTTTCCTAATGTGGTTATACATATGCTTCTTGGTGTAGTTGTGTTTGTTCTTATTCATAGTTATCCAAGGAATTAGGTGCCCTTTGCATATCATTCATAGAACATGTCGTTCATAGGTTGCTTAGCTTTTTTTATTGCAGTTGGCCTTTGCGCGAATGGCGCGACGAATCACATATATGTATGAACAACCTAAGATTTACGATTATTATGTGTAAATTAGTAAATGCGTGTGTTTTGTATACATGATAAGTGTAAAAGGAATGGATATGGGTGAAGCTGGGCTGAGTCTCAAGCTCTTGCTGGTGGCTATTTTGGCTATGTGTTGGGATGTGTTAGCTTTTACTCTCTAAGTTTCAAAATATAACCTGTAGAACAAAAAAATTCTAAATCTGCCATGTGACCATTACACAAATTTCGGAAATTTTCATGATTTAGGAAATACAAACCTTATAAAATTGGCATGTGACAAAATGGAAAAGAATGTAAAAAAATTCCATGATTTAGAAGAAAAAAAATCCTAACATTGCATTGTGACCAATACAATTTTGCCATGGACGAGTAGTAACAATTTCAGAAATTTGCCATGCTTTATAAACATAACATGGCAATACTTGTTTATGAATTCATGGATATCATTACAAAAAATATATATCAAATTACCATGTTTTAGGAAAGACAATTGTATAAAATTGCCATGTGACAAAAAAAAGAAAAATTATCAAATTTGCCTGGATATAGAAAACAAAAAATGTATCCCTAAGATTGCCATATGACCAGTACATTTTCCCCTAAATTTGCCATATTTTAGTAAAAGAAATATTTTTGAATTTTTCCAGGTCTTTCATAATTTACCATGTCACTTTACAAAAACAAATGCCATGTTTTTTAGAACATTTTCTCGTAATTTTGCCATGGACCGGAGCTAACAATTTCAGAAATTTGCCATGTTTTGTAGATGACATGACAAAACTTGTATAAGAATTCAGGGATACACATGGCAAACTTTAGCAAAACTTTCCTATAAAACATGGCAAACGTATGATTACAAAGATGAAACTGGAAATCCATGCCGCATTTCTAAGGATGTGGAGATAAAACTCCACCATTCAATCTTTTGACAGGAGTTTTGCACATTGTTCAACTCTGCTACCGATGCCACATAGAACACCCAAAAAAATGGAAACGTGTGTGCGTCAAGATCCGTGCGCTCGATCTAACGCCCACCGAGCATTTTGCGCGAAAAACGATTTGAGCGGACGTCGGAACTATATCATTTTGGTTCGGGATCTTTAGGCCTCCTTTGGTTTGTAGGATTTTTATAGGAATTCTATAGGATGAGATTTGCAAAGGAAAAATTTCTTTAAAGCCCTTCGGTTTGTAGGAATGGATTCCTGTTCCTATATAGGATAGGAATCAATCCTTCACATTTTGAAGGAAAAAAACATTAGCCCAGACTCAATGAAAAAAATCCTACCCTATGAATCAAATGACATCTCTTTCTCTATAAGAATTGACATGCATGTTACCTAATTTTCTATAATTTTCCTATTCCTATAAAATTCCTATCCTATGAACCAAAAAAGGCCTTATTGTGCGCCTAGCCGTCATCCTAAATTTGTAATCTCGTAACGTGTGGATAACGCATGTATCAGATCAACATTTGTGGTGTTTGCAGGGATCGCGATCCATGTGTTTCTTATGCGCGACGGGTGACAAACATCCGATGCGGCCATTGTTCTTACGCTCGGCGCGCGTCACCTGTTGCACTCAAATTCGCTCTTTGGATTTTGCGTACCACGTAGACTCAGGACTTTAGTGGCAAAACACTGTCGACATCTATCTTCGTGTCATGCGTGCATTATGGTGTTTTGGACTTTGGACTTGTGTGACAAGCACGACATGCCGTTAACGTTCGGTTTGCTTAACTTAATTTGGAAGAAGAAATTATGACGAGCTTCATCTTCAAAGTGACTTTCGCTCCAGATTTCCCACGTGTTTTTCATTTTGTTTATATTTGTATAGGCGTATTTGGAGGGGTAAAAGTGGTATTTCCTGAGCCGCAGCATGATCTTTTGAAACACAGGTTCCACAATGAACTCATTCAGGTAGAGTGCTCTGAAACACGCCTCCCGTCTCGTTATTGTTTGTTTGTCAGTTGTTGAAGACGCCACTTTTTGTGCAGAAAAACACTTTTTTTTGCCCTAAATTGTACTCCCTTCATTCCAAAATAGATGACCCTATTTTATACTCTTTCCTAAATGTAAGTCTTTCTAGAGATTCCATTATGAACCATATACGGATGTATATAGACGCATTTTAGAGTATAGATTCACCCATTTTGTTTCGTATGTAGTCACTTGTTGAAAGAGAGTGGATGTCCTGCACGCAGCGGCAGCTGCACGCAGCTATCCTGCCGCACCCGATTCGTGCGGTGATGCGTGCGGTTTGATTTGTAAAAGCGCTAAAGCGACGATACATAGTGTAATACCGAGAGATACACTGCGTCGTGTCCGTGCAGTGGGCTCGCTCCGTGGTACTTGTCTGTCACTGACAAGAGACGTGCCCCGCGCGTCGTGCAGAGTGGGCCTCCAGGGTGGCCCCGGTCGTCTCCCTGGAAATCTAGGTACGGGGCTGGGGCCTTGTGGTTAGTCGCATTTGGTGCGTCTGGCACGAATTCCTTTCCCCATCTTGGTGGGCGAAGAGCAAGGTGAGCGGCGAGAACAGCACCGGCGCCGGGCTGTCGCTGCTTCCTGTTCCGTCTGTGGCTGCTCATGCCGAATCCGGGACAGACGGCGGAGGCGGGGCTGGACTCTGGGTGAGTGATCCCCCTTGTATTTGTTTATTCTTTGTTGAAATATATAGATCTAACACGCTCGTTCCGTTCGCCGGTGCTGCAGAACGATCTCAGCGACAAGGGGTCCAGAGGCGTGCGAGCCGCCGTTCGTTGTGGGCGAGTGCGGTGACGCTTCGCCTGATTCGGCCGTAGTCTCGCCGGATTCGGCCGTCGTCGCGCCCTCGTCGGACATTCAACAGTTGGATCGAGTGGTGGGCTTGGTTGATGTCCAGTCTTCCGGTGCTTCCTACACTAGCTTCAGTGCTGGTGGCGGAGATCTGGCCTCCACAAACAACAGGTGCGCCACTCCTGCCGGCGTCTCGCACACATCCGCCGAGTCCAGCAGCCGCAGTTCCGGGGGCGTGTGCCTGCCGTCGGCGCGAGACTCCGATGATACGCCGGCCGTCGTCTTGAGCTCGGCCGTGCAGTCCTTAGCCCAAAATGGGCCGCGTTCGGTGAACACCACCATCCGCGTTGGATGGAAACGCAGGTAGCTACTAATTTTCTGTCTTTTAGGACAACTGTGCATTTCCCTGTTCTCAATTATGCGAGCAGCTGCTGAAAAATTGATTAGGCTTGTGAATTTGGTTAGGTCTCTGGTTAAATATAGAAGGAAACAACATCCCAACAAGTTCTTAGATGTTTTGCTTAAGCCGTAACAAGTGCTTGGACAGAAAAATAAACCCGTGGCAAGTTGGATCTCGACCCTAGTATGTGGCTGGTTAATTTTCAGTGACAAAAAGAGCTTGATCTGCTAGTAATAAGAAGGACCGCCGTAGTATGTGCCTGGTTAATTCTCAGTGCCAAAAAGAGCTTGAACTGCTAGTAATAAGAAGGACCGTAATTGCGAAATTAAGTTCTTCCTAACCGAAGTTGTACTGGTTGCTGATTATCTGTTGGGATGGTGACATTTTCTAGTGTTCAAACTTTCCAAAGGGAAGTGTATACTTTGGTGGAATCCATTTCATGCAGCAGACTAAATGTATAGTTCGTGCGACAATATAGACAATATAGATCGTGAGTAGATGTAGTCTAAGCCAATTTGTTAGATTTATTGGCTGTCCTTTTTATTCTGCTCTTACTGACAATTATTTCTCCTCCCTTAACTATGTGGAATGTGCTAATCTAACTGCAGGCCTAAAGGCCCTCGTGCGCCAGACGAGAGATCTGTAGTAGCTGATCGTGTGCTGCCGCTTGAAGCTGCTATTAAAGGATTCGCTGATAGGGGGACAGAGGTGGTCGTCAACCCGGTGCTTGGCACAATTTTTGATTCGCTGGCAGAGGCTTATGAATTCTACAATCTCCATTCCTGGGAGGTTGGCTTTGGGATTCGATACGGCAAGAGCAGGCAAAATGTCAGTGGCACGAAATGTATGCAAGAGATTGTGTGTGGCTGCGCTGTAAGACTCTATTTGATTACATTTTATGCTGTTGTATGACGTCTATGCATTACTTTATGCTGCGGTGAGCTGACATCGTTTGCCCGTTTTTTGCTTTGTAACAAAATTACAGGGGAAACCAGAGAGGGAAAACAGCTCGTCAATGAGGAGCAATTGCGCCGCCATGCTTCGTTTGCACCGGACAGATGATGGGGGGTGGTGTGTATCTGAAAATCGTGCAGCCCACAACCATGAAATGCTACGGACCTGTGCTGAGAAGATGCACTGGCCATCACACCGGCACATTGACACATACACAAGGGATCTTGTGAAGCAATTGCGCCAGAACAATGTTAACCTGGGGAAGGTCTACAGCATCATCGGCAGCCTGTTTGGTCGGATGGAGAATGTCCCGTTCACAAAGAGGTGCCTTAGAACATTTTGTGGAAAGCTTAGTAAGGAGCAAGCGGATGATGATGTGCGGAAGACTATGGATGCATTCTCTGAGCTGGGATCAAATGATCCGGAGTTTTCTTATGTTGTTGAGGTTGATAAAGAAAGCAAGATAAAAACACTGCTGTGGACTAATGGTAGAAGTAAGATGCAATACCACAATTTCGGTGATGTGTTAACGTTCGACACTACTTACAAGACAAATCTGTACGACATGCCTTTTGGGATATTCGTCGGGGTGAACAATCACTTCCAGAGTATAGTCATGGGAGGAGTCATGTTGAGAGAAGAAACAATTGAGAGTTTTAAATGGGTGTTCACGGAGTTCATTAGGCTGATGGGCGGCAAGCATCCGAAAACAATACTTACAGGTTTTTTTCGTACCCACCGATTTCCTGTTTTTCTTTGCAAGTTACATCACTGATAGTTGTTCTGTGTCTGCAGATCAAGCGCGCGCAATGGAGGTTGCTATAGAACAAACGATGCCGGATACCACACATAGGTGGTGCAAGTGGCATGTTCTACGGAAGGCCAAGGAGCACCTCGGGCCGCACTACACAAAAAGTAGTGATTTTAGGGCCGCGCTGCACAAAGTGGTCAATGAAATGCTGACTGTGGACGAGTTTGAAGCTGCTTGGGCTTCCCTGCTTGACAAATACAAGCTTCAGAACAACACGTTCCTCATACAAATTTTTGAGGTTCGTCACAAGTGGGCGAAGCCATATTTTAGTGGCAAGTTCTGTGCGAAGCAAACGAGTACGCAAAGAAGCGAGAGTGCAAACCATTTGTTGAAAGGCTACATCCCGCCTGCATGCCCCATGAACCTTTTTGTGAAGCAATATAGCAAATTGCAGTTCGATCGTGAAGCTGAGGAAGGATTCCAAGAGAAGAGAATGAGGCTGGTGTGTGTTGAAAAAAAACTTACCGCAACTAGATAAATCATCTATTTTTAGTTTTGCATCCTCGCTAAAAGATTTGTTTCTGTGTTTTAACAGGGCGGGATAGTTCTCCGATACAATTACCCTTTGGAGGAGCATGCAAGTAAAGTCTATACCCGGACAATGTATGAGATGTTTGGCCAGGCTTTGTATCGGTCTGGTAGGTATGATGTTGAGGAAGTTGAGCGGGGCATAACCTACCACGTGCGACATGTTGAAGCTGAAAAGCGAGAGAAGTGGTGCCGTGAAATGCATGCGGTTAGTGTGCATGAAGTGCAGGCGCTTCTCCGGTCCTCTGTTTTGCAGATGGGCGGAGCTCGCGGCGTACAGTGCTAGAAGCAGAGGAGGGGATGGCGTTTCGTTCAATTAAGTGCGGCAGACGCATGGTTGGGGCGACCGTGCGTGTCGTCCTCTCCTCTGACATGCGGCAGCGTTTTTTTGTTGACCGTCTGGCCGCTGCCAGACATGCCTTCCGCACGCGTACGCGGATGCTGCGATATTTATAACACAGTTGCCGATTTAGAACACCTAATTGATGATTATGCCGTAGCTTGATCATTACATGATTTTGTTGTGCGCCAACACAGGTCGTACGTGCCTACTAATGCAGGCTGCTGCAGCTAAAAACTCATTAATTTAAAGTCCGTCGCGAGTGGAAACTGACTTTCGCGGCGCGTTACTGGCCGCCGACGGCCTTGGCAAGCAGCAGCATTAGCATGAACAAGCAGATCATCATGGTGTTCCTAGCTGCGATGCGAACATCTTCCATGGCGCATCCGATGCCAAACATCACATTGCTCCCACCTCCGGCCGCCTCGATGAGAAGGTTGATGCCGACGCCGGTGATGAAGAACGCGTACTGCTCCTCCCACAACCAGAAATCGCACGGCCCTCCGTCCTGCATCAGATTCAGAACTGGATGATGACTTCGAAAACCAAAAACAATAAGCATAATATGCAACATCTACCATCAAAAAAAATGAACATTGTGTACTGATCACAGACTTACTCCCTGGTTCGGGCACTTGTAAAAACGGACGTCGGGGTTAAGGTCTGTGCCGGAGACAAACCATCTAGTCCGCGTCCCAGCACACCTCGGGCACAGGATCAATGGCAGGGGTGGAGGGGGTGCTCGGAGACGACGAGAGGAAGATGAACTCTGGGACATGGCGGCACGGCGACGACGATGAAACCCAGCAAGTCGGGATGCTTGCGTGCGTGTTTGAAGCAGACAGAGCTAAACAATATGCACTGTCCTGAGCCGGCCGGTGCATGGGCCTTAAATACATGCAGGTGTGTGCAAAGTTTATGTTATACAGTGTTCATCCAACGGTAATATTGTGTCCTCCCGTCTGTACATGTGCAGAGCTTGTGTCAGTCGAGTCAGTCCGGCTGTCAGTGGATAGTACATCTAATACACCGAATACGAACCATTACGCACGTCGGCGATGCTCTATACTCGAAGTAGCACTTCCAGCGAGTACTAATCGCGACTCTTCTGCAGCCGTGGATGCGCTGCGTGCAGCTGCCGCTGCGTGCAGCGATGGACTTAAATAGCCCATTTCCTGTGCAAACAAAATAAAGATCAGATATTTGGAATCATTTGCATTACTACCGCTCGTACTACTGACCCACTGGCGTGCAACCCGACACGAACATCGAGCACCCAGAAGCAACGGTACTACACGTGGCACTAGACCACGATACTGCCGCTAACAAGCGGTACTACCGCTCGCCTGAGCGGTACTACCGCTTGGGGCCCACAGGATCTATGCACAAGGAACAGAGGAGCAACTCCATCAATGTGGGAAAAGAACAAGGGTGCATATGAGAATGTGTACGTGATGATTCCACCCAAACCTTTCCGAAGCGGACCCCCTCTTAGTAGTACGGTTCTCCTACGACTCAAATCCACCGAAAAAGAAACGCGGAAAATAACCGTCTTCACTTTTAAATTCCGAGGGGCACGGATTGTCTTATGCCATATGATAGATTATCTGAAATGCATAATGCACATGATTAGTCCGCATATGCATTGTCGTCAACCACCAAATGACTAAGGGGGAAATATGCCCTAACAGTCACGGACCCTGGTCAAATGGTATCATTCTAGCTATCTTATGATTATGCAAAGCAATATGTTAGTGACGAATAACATTGGTTGTAGGTATGTTTCCTAATGTGGTTATACATATGCTTCTTGGTGTAGTTGTGTTTGTTCTTATTCATAGTTATCCAAGGAATTAGGTGCCCTTTGCATATCATTCATAGAACATGCCGTTCATAGGTTGCTTAGCTTTTTTTATTGCAGTTGGCCTTTGCGCGAATGGCGCGACGAATCACATATATGTATGAACAACCTAAGATTTACGATTATTATGTGTAAATTAGTAAATGTGTGTGTTTTGTATACATGATAAGTGTAAAAGGAATGGATATGGGTGAAGCTGGGCTGAGTCTCAAGCTCTTGCTGGTGGCTATTTTGGCTATGTGTTGGGATGTGTTAGCTTTTACTCTCTAAGTTTCAAAATATAACCTGTAGAACAAAAAAATTCTAAATCTGCCATGTGACCATTACACAAATTTCGGAAATTTTCATGATTTAGGAAATACAAACCTTATAAAATTGGCATGTGACAAAATGGAAAAGAATGTAAAAAAATTCCATGATTTAGAAGAAAAAAAATCCTAACATTGCATTGTGACCAATACAATTTTGCCATGGACGAGTAGTAACAATTTCAGAAATTTGCCATGCTTTATAAACATAACATGGCAATACTTGTTTATGAATTCATGGATATCATTACAAAAAATATATATCAAATTACCATGTTTTAGGAAAGACAATTGTATAAAATTGCCATGTGACAAAAAAAAGAAAAATTATCAAATTTGCCTGGATATAGAAAACAAAAAATGTATCCCTAAGATTGCCATATGACCAGTACATTTTCCCCTAAATTTGCCATATTTTAGTAAAAGAAATATTTTTGAATTTTTCCAGGTCTTTCATAATTTACCATGTCACTTTACAAAAACAAATGCCATGTTTTTTAGAACATTTTCTCGTAATTTTGCCATGGACCGGAGCTAACAATTTCAGAAATTTGCCATGTTTTGTAGATGACATGACAAAACTTGTATAAGAATTCAGGGATACACATGGCAAACTTTAGCAAAACTTTCCTATAAAACATGGCAAACGTATGATTACAAAGATGAAACTGGAAATCCATGCCGCATTTCTAAGGATGTGGAGATAAAACTCCACCATTCAATCTTTTGACAGGAGTTTTGCACATTGTTCAACTCTGCTACCGATGCCACATAGAACACCCAAAAAAATGGAAACGTGTGTGCGTCAAGATCCGTGTGCTCGATCTAACGCCCACCGAGCGTTTTGCGCGAAAAACGATCGGAGCGGACGTCGGAACTATATCATTTTGGTTCGGGATCTTTAGGCCTCCTTTGGTTTGTAGGATTTTTATAGGAATTCTATAGGATGAGATTTGCAAAGGAAAAATTTCTTTAAAGCCCTTCGGTTTGTAGGAACGGATTCCTGTTCCTATATAGGATAGGAATCAATCCTTCACATTTTGAAGGAAAAAAACATTAGCCCAGACTCAATGAAAAAAATCCTACCCTATGAATCAAATGACATCTCTTTCTCTATAAGAATTGACATGCATGTTACCTCATTTTCTATAATTTTCCTATTCCTATAAAATTCCTATCCTATGAACCAAAAAAGGCCTTATTGTGCGCCTAGCCGTCATCCTAAATTTGTAATCTCGTAACGTGTGGATAACGCATGTATCAGATCAACATTTGTGGTGTTTGCAGGGATCGCGATCCATGTGTTTCTTATGCGCGACGGGTGACAAACATCCGATGCGGCCATTGTTCTTACACTCGGCGCGCGTCACCTGTTGCACTCAAATTCGCTCTTTGGATTTTGCGTACCACGTAGACTCAGGACTTTAGTGGCAAAACACTGTCGACATCTATCTTCGTGTCATGCGTGCATTATGGTGTTTTGGACTTTGGACTTGTGTGACAAGCACGACATGCCGTTAACGTTCGGTTTGCTTAACTTAATTTGGAAGAAGAAATTATGACGAGCTTCATCTTCAAAGTGACTTTCGCTCCCGATTTCCCACGTGTTTTTCATTTTGTTTATATTTGTATAGGCGTATTTGGAGGGGTAAAAGTGGTATTTCCTGAGCCGCAGCATGATCTTTTGAAACACAGGTTCCACAATGAACTCATTCAGGTAGAGTGCTCTGAAACACGCCTCCCGTCTCGTTATTGTTTGTTTGTCAGCTGTTGAAGACGCCACTTTTTGTGCAGAAAAACACTTTTTTTTGCCCTAAATTGTACTCCCTTCATTCCAAAATAGATGACCCTATTTTATACTCTTTCCTAAATGTAAGTCTTTTTAGAGATTCCATTATGAACCATATACGGATGTATATAGACGCATTTTAGAGTATAGATTCACCCATTTTGTTTCGTATGTAGTCACTTGTTGAAATCTCTATAATGACTTATATTTAGGAACGGAGGGAGTACTAAATTTATACTAAAGTTAAGACAAAATTGGATCACTTATTTTGAACGAAGGGAATACATGAACAATTTTTTCATGCCGTCAAATAGGGTAATTATCAGAAATGCTCTAACGTACATATGCATGCTGGTAATGGAAGTTACTTTCCGATGACCAGCATAACGCATGTTTCAGATTTGCAGGGATTGCGATCGAATTGTTTCTTAAGCGTGACGGCTGACAAATATCCGACGCGGTTATTGTGATTACACTAGACGTTTCCTTCGTAAGTACTTCCTTCGTAAAGAAATATAAGAGCGTTTTGATTGCTATAAAGTACGGAGGAAGTATTTGTACTCCAAACAGTTGGGTTTTGTACACTACGTGCTGGCACAATACACTGTCGCATCTATTCTATCATCGTGTCATGGAAGCCAAGTTTTTGCGTACCGGTCAGCTCTTTGTACTTGTGTGACAGGTACGACACATTCGGTTTGCTTAACTCATTTTGTCGCAAAGACTTTCGCTCCCGATTTGCTCGTGCACTTCATTCTTTTTCTTTGTAGATAGAACACGTGTATTTGTAGGCGTATTTTGAAGATGTGTTGAGTGACATGAAAGTGACATTGCGTGAACCGCCAGTCGATCGGCAGCATGATCGATCAGTGAGCGCAGATTCCAGAGTGACCCCATTCGGACTGGGTAGAGTGCTCTGAAACACGCCTCCCGTCCCGCATCTGCAGATATACTTTTTTAAGAAAAGGTTAAACTCCCGATCTCTGCATCAATCGATGTATGTAGTCATCTTTATTAATTATTCAATAAAGATTTAAAAAGCAAATACGTCAATTCATCTGAAGTCAGCACTCACACCTACAAACTCGATAATGTAAAGTGCTCTTATATCTAAAATTGGTATCGTCGTCGATCCATGCCGAAACTGGCCGCCGCCGCCCCGCGTCACTGCCGTAGGTCTGGCGGGCATGGACCGCTGCCCCCCCTAACCGGATCTGGCTGAGGAGAAACACCGCCGCCACCACTGCCGCACACAGACTTTGCATGTGAGTCCTCCGGCGGCGGCGGTAGGGGAGATGGCGTTGAAGAGGACCGGAGGAAGAGGAAGGGGGCGGGGGCGCTACGGTGCGGCGCGGCGGCGCCCCACGGGAGCGGGAGCGGGGTAGGGTTAAGGAGCCATCTGCAGATGTCCTGACGTGGCAATAATACAGATGGACGTAACATGAACGGATGTTGATCGTCGTTGAAAATCAACATAATACTAAACTACCAATGGTCCGCATCTGGGCATAGATCAGACATGAATTACTATTAAAATGTTGAACCAAGGAAAAGAAATTACTAAAACGAAAACGACCCGTACGAAGGATGATGCTTCCGCCGGTCAACCCTGCGTGCATGACCCAATCTGCAATGCAGTGTGCGATACGGCAGCACCAGGAACGCTAATCCCAGTGCATCTGCAAGCATTGGCATCTTCGCAACGAGGCCACAGACCAGTAACTATTTACTACTAGCAGTAGTAGGACAGTCCTACCGAAGCACCCCGTTGTACAAATTTGGTTGCCATGCGTGCGGAAAGATGAACCATGTGCCGAATGCGATTCAGATGTTACAGTCTAATAATCCCAAGAAATGCTACGACTAGTTAGTTAGATGCCTTTTTCTTTCCGAAAGAGTACAACCATGTCCCTTTTCCCCATCTTTTCCCCGTGTAGCCATGTGGATTCGGAGACTATTATCCCTCTCCTTTTCCACTCCCATTTTCCTTCCCAGTTTGTGTAGTACAAATCATCACCAACGGAGCTCCTCCCTCGGTCAATCCCCTAACCATCTTCCATCATTTTTCCTTCACCCCTCCAATCTCCTCCACCGAGAAGCTCCTGTCCCCTGCTCCTCGCCTTTCTCCGTCGCATCATCACAGATCCTTTTCTCCCAATTGACCATATCTATCTACCCATCCATCCCATAGCATTGCATCACCTCCACTTCGCTCTCTTTCGCTTCACCTGCGTCTGCGTGAGTGCGTGTCTCGGTCGCCGTCTCCGTTTCCTAGCCGTCGGCCTACCGGCGGCAGAAAAGACAGCAGCCAAGCAAAGCCAGCCCGCTCGCCGCCGCGGACCGCGACGACGACCGTCTCGGGCCGTTCAACCCAAGCCCCGCCCCTGCCCCGCGCGGCCTCGTGTCTTTCCTGCGGCATTCGTGGTTGGAGTGGTTGGGCGGAGCCCGCCCCCGCCCCCGCCCCGTGCCCCGCCTGCCGATGGTGACGGCCGCCGGCGTAGCGTGTCGCGGCGCCATGAAGGGTGAAATTTTATATACCATCGCCCCGGCTGAGGCCTGACAACCCAACCAGATTTTAGGTAGTTACCTCTGTCGCTTGCCGCCCGCTGCCCGCCTCCCCCCCCTTCGCTCCGCCACATCTTCCGCCCGCTCGAACTCCTAGCGGTAGGATATATCTGCCGCTTCCCCCTGGCTCCTTGCGCTTGTACTGTATCTTCCTCCTCCCCGGTCCGTCGGTTCATCCCCCTCGCCCCCTACTCCCCTTTCGGCTCGAGTTAGATCATCCATCGGCTGTAAAGCGGGCGGGAGGCTTGGCTTCGGCGCGCGGGACGGGGCTCGCTTTCCGGGAGGCCGCCCCTGCGACGACAGCCGCGCCATTTTCTATTCCAGCGGAGAGGGGAGGGGAGGTTCCGGGTCGTAGTGGTGCTGCATTGGCTGCGGTAAGCGGGGCTCGTATCGGCCAACGGGGGAGGTCCACGGCGATTAGTAGTTGAGCCGCCGACTGCGTGCTGTGGCGAGTGTTATCTATCGATCGCCATGGGGGGCAAGTGTGGTTCCTGGTGATTCTCTCGAGCTGCCACTGGTGGGGGGAGCATGGCGGGGGAGGGCGTCGGGCGGTGCATACTGGTGGGGCTGCACATGGACGCCGTCGGCAAGGAGCTTCTGCAGTGGGCGCTCAACCAGGCGGCCAGGAGCGGCGACCGCGTCGTCGCCGTCCACATTTACCGCAAATCCGGTAGGTACCCTGCCCCCTATCCCATCTCCTGTCCGTCAAAAACCTTTGCTTGCGTTGCAGCTCGACTCATGGCAGCATTTCCCTGTGCCTCGAATCGAAGGAGACCTGTGCAAGACGAACGCGCTGACGCTGATCAGGACGCTGGACGACTACCTGGCGGAGTACGAGGCCATCTGCAGCAAGAAAGACGTGCGTAAGCAAGCAAGCACGATGCCTTCACCGCCATTAATGTCGCTGGCGGTTGCGCTCATGTGCTGGTATTGATGGTATGGTTTCATGTCCGTCAGATCGTCCTCGTGGGGCGGGTCACGCCGGGGAGCTCGATCCAGAAGGTGCTGGTGAAGGAGGCCAAGCTCTGCGCGGCCATGGCGGTGGTGATCGGCGCCAACAAGAAGTACTCCTTCGGGTCAGTCAGTGCCGATGCTCACCTCTCACCTCCCAGCAGCAGCAATCTTGGCGTGATCCAACTGTTTGTTTTCTGCACGATTCATTAACGCACACACCAAAAGTAATCGATTATTTTACCTGTGTGCTCGATCAGTGGCTCGACCGGCCTCGCCAAGTACTGCGCCAGGAAGCTCCCGGCGACGACCAGCGTCGTCGCCATCCAGGGCGGCAAGGCCATCTTCGTCAGGGAGGCCCCCCGGCCGCCACTTGGTCAGTAGAGTACTGACTCCCGATGTTAGCTGCGAATTGATTTCGGTTGGTGAGTGGGTGATTGATTGACGGATTAAAGCGTTGGGTGGCTTCGTTCGTCGTCCTGCAGGAGCAGAGCCCAAGCCGGTGCTCCGCACGCTGCTGCACCCCAGCGTCGGCATGGAGCCCAAGGTGATCATCCCCAACCCCAACCGCCGGAGCGCGCGGTCCATGGACTTCGACGCCACGGGCTGCGGCCAGTGCGCCGCGCCGCCGCAGCCCAAGAAGCCCTGCGACGACCACGACGCCGCCGACGCCAAGGCCCTCGTCGTGCGCGTGCCGGCGCCAGAGCAGAAGCTCGGCTGGCCTTTGCTCCGGCGCGCGCCTCCCGCAGCGCAGGCCACGACGAGAGACCACGAGACGACGCGCAAGCAGTCGGTGGTGCACTGGGTGATGAGCCTGCCGCGGCGCTCCTCGCCGTCGGCGTCCCCGGAACCGGCGCAGGAGGGGCTGGCGGCCGAGCTGAGGCGGGCGCTCGCCGGCGCGCCGTCCCGGTGCCGGTGGTTCCGGTACGAGGAGCTGTACGACGCCACGAACCACTTCTCCCCCGGCAACCTGGTGGGCAAGGGCGCGCACAGCCGGGTGTACCGGGGCGGGCTGGCGAGCGGGCAGCGGGTGGCGATCAAGCTGTGCCGGGCGTCGGCGGAGGCGTCCAAGGACTTCCTCCGGGAGGTGGACATCATCACCAAGCTGCAGCACGGCCGCATCGTGCCGCTCGTCGGCGTCTGCGTGGAAGGCCCCAACCTCATCTCCGTCTACCGCTACCTCCCCCGCGGCAGCCTCGAGGACAACCTGCACGGTACGCCACCACGCTTGCACACCACGACAAACTACGCTACTGTATTTTGGCTGCGTCGATGGTCTACAGCGGCCTTGGGCATGTGATTTCGCAGGGAAGAAGAGGTCGAAGCCGGCGCTGCCGTGGGAGAAGAGGTACCGGGCGGCGGTCGGGGTGGCCGAGGCCCTGAGCTACGTGCACTCCGGCTGCTCGCGGCCGGTGATCCACCGCGACGTCAAGTCCTCCAACATCCTCCTCACGGACGACTTCGAGCCCCAGGTAGTACTGTGCTCTTAAATTCAGGAATATACAGTTTGTTTGTCTGTGTTTTGTACTGACAGACGTGAACTCTGAACTGTGTACCGACGGTGGCAGTTGTCCGATTTCGGGCTCGCGATCTGGGCGCCGTCCAGCCCGTCGTCCCTCACGCACAGCGACGTCGTCGGCACCTTCGGGTACGTCTTCTTCTTGTACACAGACACGGACGAGTCTCTTTCGGTCTGAAGTGGCGCCGTGTTGGGGTGACGAAGATCAAAATCCTTGCGGGCGCAGGTACCTAGCGCCGGAGTACTTCATGTACGGGAAGGTGACGGACAAGGTGGACGTGTACGCGTTCGGGGTGGTGCTGCTGGAGCTCCTCACCGGGCGGAGGCCCATCACCGGCGACGGCTCACCGAAGGGCCACCACCAAAGTCTCGTCATGTGGGTAAGCCCTCGCGATCCCAATCAAGCCCACATAACCACCTCACTGTGTTACGTTGTTACCATATCATTGTCTTTATAAAAAAACGCTGTTATCATATCATCATGCTCGTGTAGAGAGAGAGGGGTTGTGCTGACGCGGTTGGTCTGTTTGACGTGCGTGACAGGCGACTCCGATCCTCAACGGCGGCGACATCTCCGACCTGCTGGACCCGAGCCTGGACGTGAAGCACGACGAGGTGGAGGTGCGGCGAATGGGCGTCGCGGCGTCGCTCTGCCTCGGGAGGGCGGCGCGCCTTAGGCCCCCGATATCGCAGGTCAGTCTCTCTCTCTTAGTGAGTAGCAGGCTCTTCTTCAGAAGAAGAGGGAAAATACGTCTCTCTCTATCTGAGTAGCAGGCACTTCATCTTCAGAAGAGGAAAAAATAACATTCTCGTGCCGATTGCTGTGTGTTGGTGGCAGATTCTGAGCATACTACGAGGAGAAGAGGACGCGACGAGCTTGGCGGCGTCGGAGCCGGACTGCGTGGTGGACGACGAGACCTACCCGGCGGCCAACGTGAGGTCGCACCTAGGGCTGGCGCTGCTGGACGTGGAGGACGCCGAGTCCATCTCCAGCACCGAGCACACCAACCTCAGCCCGCTCGAGGAGTACCTCAGAGAACGCTGCAGCCGATCATCCAGCTTCGATTGACCTTTGATTTTTTTTCCCTTTTCTTCTCCTTTTTGGATGAGTTTGGTTGTCTTTTGTTGAGTTACAAACTCATGTACATAACATAAACAAAGCAGGTGCCACATTTCCGGCACCCAGGGACATGATAGCCGATAGATATGCCACCCACAGAGAAAAAACAAAGTGAAAAATGGAACGGATGCCTTTCAGTGTGCCTGATGCTGTAATTCGGACACAAAGCCACGATTCCTCTCAGTTTATCTGAATGATGTATTCATTTCAGGGGTAACAAGATTGTCATACAACATTACAATAACCTTAAAACTCAAGGTTCAAGGTTGTCCGTAGATCAATTGCTTGGAAACCAAAAATAGATTAACAACACTACAGAAGGTTGCCAAATCCATCGTCCTGGAAAAGAAAAACTAGGAAACAAAGCTGGAAAACTGCCGTGGGGGAACACTATCTCCCACACCGGCACAGCTATCTCCCAACATCTCTTCTACTTCTCATCTAACCTCAGTCTTCCTACACAAACCTAAAAGGGAACAACATATGGCAACTGATACATATGAAGGTCAGGCAGATGAATAGCCCTTGGTTGCCATGAAAACTCCACCTCCATGGGCGCCAAACCATCACTTGCCTTGCAGCTGCTGTTGCTGGCATCAGGTTTCTTTGCACCGCCGAGCAACCAATCCTGGTCGCCGAGATTCCCGGTCTCCTCAACCTCCAAGGAAGGTGGATTCCAGGTAACAAAAAGATCTCGGAATTTCCTCTCTTTCTTCTCTTCCTTCTCAGCCTTGCGGCTCTTCTTACGATCAGACTTTGACTGCTTAACCTCTGGTATTTTTTCAGTCTTCCTGCCAGAGGAACAAGGCTCTTCTTTCGCCAAGGTGCTTGACTGCTGCTGTTTGATGAGGGGAGAGACTACAGGCACCTTCGGTTTGTGCAGAACGGGCTGCAGCTGCCTGTCTGGCTGGTGGGAAGAAGCAACTTTTATTGTTTCCTTCGGCAACACAGGCAAACTCTGTGGAGGAGCATCTCTTCGGAGCACCTTGGATGGCACCAGAGGATCAACCTTTTGCAGCGCCTTTGCAGGAGGAATGTCAATAACCTTGGCAGGAGGAATGTCGACTCTCTGTGCCGCCATGGCAGGAGGAATGTCGACTCTCTGTGCCACCTTAGCAGGTGGAGGAACAACTCGTCGTGTCAGCTGCGTAGGCAAAGGATCAGCACTTCCTTTCACCTTGGCAGATGAAGGTGTAGCATTAACGGGCACCCAGGAATCTATCTTTTGAATGATCTTTGCTGAGGTTGGGGCATCTATCTTTGGTGTGATCTTCGCTGTGGTTGGGGGATCCACCTTTGGAGCAATATTTGTCATGGAAGGAACTCTTTGCAAGATCATTGCAGGGGGTTTTACATCCATTTGTTTTGGCACAGATTGGGTATCCCTCTTGATGCTTTGCTGGAAACCGGCAGCTGACTTTACCATAACATCCCTGCGAGGTTGAACTGCATTCTGCTTACTCAACAAGGATGAAGGTGTAGCCATTTGTTGGACAGGTTGTTGCGGAAGAACCCTAGAACCATCCAACATGGCTGACGGTGAATCCTGATCTCTTTTTATCTTAATGCGAAGTACCGTCCCTGCAAAATCATAATTCATGGTCAGTAACTCTAGAAGAGAATGATTACTAAAATCAACAGAAACCTAAAAATATGGCCTGAAAGCCTCACCATTCTTATTTTGACTAGGGCCTGGGAGCACCACCTTTCTTCGCTTACTGCTGTCCTGAGAGCTCTCTGGTGATCCATGTACTGTCTGAATGAAAGAAGGGGCCCCATACTCTTCTGAGAGTCCACTCTTCTCCAACTGATCAAATAGTTCTTTGGGTGCAGTTTTGGACTCCAGGCCGGCTATGCTGGTATCTTCATGCTTTCTCTTCTTATGGCTACGTTTTGAATGTTTTGTCTCACCACCACCCTGATGGGAAGCTTTCTTGTCATTCCTTTTCTCTTTCTTCTTTTCGGCCCTTTCCCTTTCTTTCTGGAGCTTCAGCCACCAGATTAATCGTCAGTTCTGATTTAGAACAGACGATGGCAATGCAATGCAGCATATTGCAGTATGGTAATGAAGTTTCAAACTTACACAAGCACACACATAAATAATGCAGCACTAACACAGAAGTGCTACAAGTTACAGTTAGAAATTAATACATGAATCTTTCCACAAATAATAATTCAGTACCCTTGATATATACTCTGTATATTCTTTACACTGTTATAGTAGAGTCAAGGAATTAGAGCACATCAAAATTGGCACAACTACTAATGACACTACCCAGAAGACGTGTTAGCAAGCAGAGAACAGTTGACAGAAAACATAGCAATTGTGCTGCAAGGAAGTCAATTTTAAGACATCAAATTCCAGAGCAGAGACAGCAAAATAGACCACAAAGAAAACTTTAGACAAGAATACATGTACAACTCAAATGGCAAGTGTCAAGATTGTGAGACTACACACACATGAACAAAAACAAACAAGATAGCAAACAGGACAAGGCAAGTAGCGCCAATAGAACCACACATAAGTGACATCACAAAGTGAGCACACTAATTGGTGGTTAATTGGTGCTGGTAACCGAATCCAAGCAAGAGAAAGCCCAGGAAAATATGAATCTTCTCATTGCTAAATTTGGACGGATCTCCGGAAGTACTTTTCACAGAGAATTTAGTCTCAAAACTAGCAATGCGATTGACAAATCAAGACATCATGGGCGTCAATCTGGGTACAGAATCAATCAATCAAATACTGTAGGCATGTAACAATGAAACTGGAAGGCGCATCTGACAGACCACGTTTTGTTCGCATTCAGGTTATTTCCAATTTAAGCACGCAATCGAGGTTAGCAGGCTCGAGATCGGGCCGCGGGGTTAGGTCAGCAGAAACAGGCAATCGATCTAACCGACGCATCGGCGGCAAGGCTAGCCTCCCCCCGCATGCGATTCCCAAATCGCACGCGCACACCCAACAGATCTGATCGGAACCAACAGGCAAGAACACATGATCCGAGGACGTGCGTGTTGTAAATCCGATGGTTCAACAAACCTTAGCGGTCGTCTCCGCCACGGGAACGGGGGGCACGGCCACTGGGTTTCGCACGTAGCCCGGCGGCGGGTAGGGGAAGCACCTCGACATGGCGGCCGGTGTGAATCCCGCGGCGCGGCGCGCGAACCCTCGGAATCAAGAGCGCGACGGCAAGGCCCGCCCTAATCGACCGCGAACCGAAGGGAAATTTCGATTCGCGGGAGGGAAATCCGGCGGAGCGGATTGGGGCCTCTCGGCGGGAGGGATTTGGCTCTTGTGTGGCGGCTAGGGTTTCACGGGGAGGAGAGGGGAAATTTTAGCGGCGGCTACGCGAGATGGGAACGGAAGAAAAGGGTAGCCTCTTCGAGGGTCCGGGGGTTGGGCGGTATATATAGCCGGACGGGAGGTGCCCGAGTCGTGCGGGGAACTGGCGGGTCCGCCTCGCCTACCTATCGGGCCTCTACACGGAGTCGCTGACGGGTAGGGCCCAGATCCCGCGGGGCCCGGTGGCAGCGAGGGGCGCGGGCGGGGGCCGCCGCGCGGCGATGCGTGTGGGGCACGACAAGCGGCGCGCTCTGATTGGCCAGGCCGCGCGGTGGCCCACCTAGCGGGGAGCGGGCGGGGGTGGCGTGTTCGCGTTGCACACGAAACGTGTTCGCGTGGTGGGCCCCCCCGCGGCGCGGAACCGACCTAGAAGGTTATATAGATGGTTAAAATTATCAGATTCACTGCCTACTTATGTTAAATTCATGCATGGTAAAATTGCCATGAAAATATAGAGGGTTAAAATTTGTAGAAAATTTTCCATGATTTAGACCATAATAACAAAAGAAAAAAAGCCTATGTGTGGTACGAAACTTCATATTTAAAATTGAGCTATCACGCTTTAGGTCATTAGATATTAGATAGAAAAAACAAAGAGTCTCTCTAGAGCACATATAGATGTGCCCTAGTTATTGCACATCTAAGTGACTAAATCGAGCACAAAAAAAAGAAAAGGAAAAAGTTACCCACATGAATCTCCGCGTAAGATCAATGACATAGAATTTAGATGTGCAATACTTATGGCACATCTATATGTGCTTTAGCAAAACTGAAAAAGGAAATCCAAAAAAAAGTTTTAAGTTAGCATAACAGTGGGGTATGTTTGACCATAAGTTTGCTTTATATAAATGGCATGCATGAGAAACTAAATATGGCATATGTTAAAACATGAAAAGAAAATTAACGATTATGTTTCAACCTAAATTGTCATTGTTTTCTAAAGATGATGGCCAAAAATTGAATTTTTTTTTATGAAAATAGTCTCATGAAACAATTTTGCCATGTGGATATTCAAAAAATAAATTTGCCACGGTGTAAATAATTGAATTTACAATGGTTTGTGCAACATTTTTTCCATGTTTTGAAAATATAATTGACCATGGTCCAAAATATGAATTTTCTATGGTACCAAAAATAAATTTGCCATGGCCAAATATATAAGTTTTCCATGACAGAGAACAAAAAGCAATTTGTTGTGGTCCAAAAAAGAATTGTCGTCGATTGTTTGATATAATTTTCATGTATTGTTAGAAAACATGATAGAGGAAATTTTACAACACATTGTTTGATAAATTTGCCGTGCTTCAAAAAGAAAATTATAAAATGGTTAAAAAGCTTAATTTGTCGTGGTTCATAAAGTATATTTGCCATCGACTGTAAACTAAATTTGCCACAGTCTATAAAGTGAACTTGCCATGGTGCAAAAAAAATTGACATGGTCCAAAATATCATGACAATTTTGATTGCCACGGTACACAAGTTTGCTGTTAGAACTCCAGAATCTGGGGTCCACTAGTTTACAAAATGTGAGTTGCCATGTGGCATAAGAAACATTTTTCAAAGTTGCCATGCGTGTGGAACAAAAAATTCATATAGCTGCCATGTGAGCATTAACATATTTTTCTGAAATTTGCCATGAGTGGGAACAAAAAAAATCCTAGAATTGTCATGTGATATTTAAAAATACTTTCTAAAATTGTTGTGTTTTGGAAAAAAAAAGATGTTTCAAAATTGTGACGTGACCATAAGAAACCTTTTTTTTTGCCATTTGTGGAGAGCAAAAAATCCTAGAGTTGTCTTGCAAGCGCTAAAATTTCCTACGTTTGTCATGTGACTCTTAGCAACATTTCCTGGAATTGTCATGTCTTGCACACCAAATAAGCGAAAATTGCCATGTAAAACAAGTTTTTTTGCCTTGTGAAACATTACCATAATGTGTAAATTTTGTGATAGAGGCTAAGGTGTCCCGCCTTCCGAGCAGATGGTGGCTATAGTTTTTGGAGTAGACTTTGACGATCCGAGTACGATCGTGCGAGGACGTCGCGCCTTAGCAATCGCTAAACCAACTTCAAGAGGTTATTGACCACGCCAGAGCACAATCAACCTGATCAACTCCGAGAGGTGTCCCGCCTTCCGAGCAGATGGTGGCTATAGTTTTTGGTAGAGTAGACTGACGATCCGAGTACGATCGCGCGAGGACGTCGCGCCTTAGCAATCACTAAACCAACTCCGAGAGGTTATTGATCACGCCAGAGCACAATCAACCTGATCACGAGGGTCTGTTTCCTGCACGCAAACGAAGAACAAACAAGAAACTAGAATTGCAATCTGGATATTGCGAATATAGATGAACACTTTATTAATGAAGGTGGGGTTTTGTGACGTCTTTGTTTGGTCGTTGAACACAAACAAAGTACGCGAAGTTGCAGCTATGGTGAACTTTTAATCTAAACAAAACCCAAAGTCCAAACGATGCACTAAGTGTTGTATATATGGAGGAATAGGGGGAATTTCATGACCCCTTGGAGGAGGGGTCCGAAACCAACCCTAACTCCGTTTCCCCACGCATACGGACTCTAATAATAGCCTATAGTGAAGTATTTTAAAATTACATGGGCATGGCCCAATAATAAGGTGACACAACACCTATAATAGCCTTTGGATGAAATTTATGAAATGACATCTTGTATATTTTGTCCAATCCTTCATGCACTCATTATGGTGGCTTCAAAGTCCTGAAATCATCACTTGAAACTCCATTCTTGTTCTCCTTGCGCATGCCATTATCTTCATGCTTGATCTTGCTCCAATGTTCATCCTTCTTGTCCAAGCTAGGCCCTTCATTTGTAAACAAAACAAATGTATCCAATTTAGCCAGCATCATATTCTCATGAACATTAGAACTGTTATCAAGAAATGAAAGTACCCGGTAATTTAATTGGCGTGCGCGAGCTTTAGTAATTGGTCTGGTATGTATAGTGAGTGTAACGATGGTATTGATGTCTCCATCAATTTGTCATGTGACATGCTTTCAAATTTCATCAACTTTGCCAGGTAGACATTACAGAAACCTATGGACTTCCCATGTACCTAGCACAAAAATACCATGGCACGTAGAAAAACCCACAGAGAATTTGCCATGAGAATAGTAATGTTTACTTGTAATCACAGAAGGAATTTGCCATGGCAAAATGTTTTCACACACACACACACACACACGCGCACGCACGCACACGCGCACGCGCGCGCGCACACACACACACACACACCGTGTATGGAGGAGGGCAAGTGAGATGGAAGGACACTCACTGTCGCAGTTGTGGTAGGCCTCACACCGACGAACTAGCCGGTGATGCTCAATCGGCGTGCACACCACACAACGGTGTCTTGTGCTCCTTCGTGAGGAAGGAAACCACATCAGGGAGAGGGAAGAAGAGCGAATCGTCGAAACCAAACCAAGGGCAAGCGCGGGGCAGCCACATAGAGAGGAGAAGAAAGGCAAGAGAGGGAAAGGGGACCTTGACGTCGACTCCTAGATTTCTTTGATCTCGTGCATTTGCAACGTGGTGCTTGTAATTTTCCCAAGAGGTTGCTATGGCTTGGAGGCTCATCAGGTCTAACGGACTTTCGTCCTTCTGCTATGGCTTGGAGGCTCATCAGGTCTAACGGACTTTCGTCCTTCGACTCCTATAGGCGGCTTTCGCTATCGCTCCTGACTTAGTATAGAAACCGGTATAAAAGACAAGTGCCCATCCTCAACCCCAAGAAATGGGAGTGAAATTCATTCCATTCCGTATAAGTAAGTTGATATGATAGGCTTTTCGGCACCATCCTATGAAAGGCTCTCACCTAGCAGGCCTCTTTGACCCATGGCGTTGGCAGAGGAGCACGGACCAGGAACCGCACATTCGTGTCGTCGTCGACCAACGTGGCGATATTTTCAGGGTCGTCGCCGCCACCGAATAGGTCCTCCTTGCCGTCGTCGACTTCCAGGCCAACATTCTCAATGAAGTTCGACAACTGAGTTGGAAGTGGGGGGTTAGGACGCTAGGGGGGCGGCAAAAGTACTGACCTCATTGTCAATAGGCAAGAAAGAAAACATTTCAAAGATATAAATCTATTTTTTGAAAATATAAAGGTTTTGGGGGTCTGCTAGATGAGCTAAATTCCCCAAACCAAAAACATTCCCCCATTTATTATAGTCATAAGCACGGGTCTGCTTCATTTCTCTGAAATCGAAGAGCAATCCATAACCATCCATGGGACGTCATTACAGCCATTACTCATAATACAGACCAACAGAAGTTGTTGGCTAACTAAACAGCTGATCATATTCCTTCAGGATGAGAGCAAACCAAAACGGTATGAACCTACAAGGAAATAGGAACAAGTTCCAATTCACAGGTTATAGAATCCAAATAAGACACTTCTGGATTTGACAGACAGCAATAGCAAAGCTGCAGATTATAGCAGATAGACTGAGCAGAACAAGCACAAAGATAACCCACGACATGAGCAATCGCACACAAGCAGCTAGTAGTTCCCAATTCTCAAACTCATAAACCATTACAACATTTGTTGAGTCTAGGGAGAAATTCAACTGCCATGACACATGTGTCTTATGGATTACACAAGTCACAAATATAAGAAGACGACATAATGGCAGCATGATTTAACATAACAGTCTTGCCAAATATAGCTGAAAAAACACAAAGACCTAGTAGACAAGACACCATCACCAGTCCAAGCCTCTGAAAAACTGTGTCGCAGAGGCCCATCACACTGAAAGGTCTTGATAAATCATATGAGAAGCTTCTCGATAGCATCCTGTGATTCACAAAATTTAAAACAGGGTCAATTTTCGGAGAAAGGGTACACACTAGGGTAAAACAATCAGGCAGTTGTATAGAAAATCAGCAGACATCAGAAGATGTGGCAAGGGATCACCTTAAGACTCTGAATGGGCTGTTTCAGCTGGCTACCCTCGTTGCTGGTCACTGAACAAGCAATGACCGGCCTGGTAACTCCACAAGCACGCCCAAGGGCTTGCTTTGAAGGGACAAAGACATATGGCACATTCTGCATCATACAACAGATGAGCTCAATAAGTTTTACTTTCATCCATTGTCACAAACACAAATAAACATTATTCATTCATGTGCAAAAGCAAAAGGAAGATGCAAAAGATTAAGTAGCAAACGGTTAAATCATGGGATGAAACATATACAACACATAAATGTCAAGATTAATGAACAACAGCAAATCAGCTCCACTGCGATGAGATTTGCAAGGCTGAGTATCAAACTATCAACAGATACACTGAACTCTGCTTCAATGTGATGAAGTACCAATGTAACAGGTTGCAACAACTCACTAAAGAAACAAAATTGAAGTACTGATGTTAAAAAACACTGATTTTTCACATAAAGCCCTAGAATTTTTCCAGTAGCTGTGTGCTGATACAAACAGTTAAGAGCGGGTCCACATACACTGTTCTTAAAACTGCTCGCATGAGCAAGCCTCTTGTCTGAGTAGGCATACTCAAACTTCCAATCCTAGCGGATTGGTAACCATACAGTATACAGTATTACTAGCACATCATGTATTCTGATAACCATCAACACAGCACAGTATTACGAGCTTTATTAAACTAAAAAAACAATACACGGTCTCGCTATAACCACATCACGCAAGCTACATCATACAAATTTACAGCAATAAGATGCAGCATAAGCACAGAATTTATACCTTGTCCTCCGCAAGCAACGGGAGGTGGAGGAGGATTTCGAGCGGCTCCGTGTCAGCTGCCATCACCACGAACTCCGATATTCCCCTGTTGAGAGTCTTGGTCGCTGGGGAAAACAAAAAACACACAAATTCAGATCACGGGGATTGAAATCAACAGTTAACAACTAAGGCGCACCGCCAGGGATTGGTCACCTTCGTTGGCGCCCTTCTTGAGCTGCTTGTAGTTGGCGGCCTGCTGGACGAGGTCGAGGATCGTTATCGTCAGCTGCGAGTCCGCCAGCGGGTAGGCCTTGGGGTTGACCGTCTCCTGACTCTGCAAAGCACCCCCAAAGAAACAACAACCGGCGGTCAGCACGCGCGCGGCGGGGCTCGGCTCGATCCGCGACGGCGGAACGGGCGGAGACGAGGTACGGAATCGGGAGGAGGAGGAGGAGAGGGCTCGTTACCATTTTCCCGACGGGTTGGTCGGCTTGGAGGCGCGAGGAGGAGGAGGGGGAGGAGGCGGCCGCCGCGGGTGGGGAGGGAGCTTGGAGCTAGGGCTTTCGGGGGCGGGTGAATGGAGCTAGGGTTTATCGCGGGCCTGTGGTGGCCTCATATAGCCCGTGGGGCGGGTGGTTTCGACGGCTGCGATTGTCTTCGTGATTCTTCGTTTCCCCTTTTGCGTGTTCTGGTCTTCGCTCCTTTTCCTTGGCTGCCAAGGGCCGTCAATGAACGTCCAGCCCTTTGTCGCGCCGCCATCGTGGTTGATATTTTGAGTCCGTTCGGCTTTTTTCTACGCGAGGAATCTCTTTTTTTTTTCCTTAGAGAAAAGAAAGCCAGAGTGCATCTTATTATCTGATTATTTGTCAGGAAAAAGCAATAATCAATATGATGTCGTTATAATTAAAATGGGCTTGGCCCATGTGCTTTTTCAGAAATTCTCAACTGAATCTCAAAGAGTCATGAAAAAAAATGACAAGAAGTCGCGCAAATATCAGGTCATATTAGGTAATTCCCCCCGGAGTTTGCCTCAAAAAGGAAAAAGGTAATTGCCCCGGGGCGTGACTATGTCTCTCTGGTAACGAGACACGGTGCAACCTCGCGCGTCAAGTAGCCCAGAATGAGCCGGCCTGGTGGGGACCGCAAGCATTGAGCGTTTTCTTTCTTTTTTCTTTTACATTTTTGAGTTTTTTTTTACCTTTTCATATACTTCAAATATTAAACAAATGAATATTATAAAATTCACTTTACATACAGATTTGAAAAATGTTGAACATGCACTAAAAATTTTAAATGTGCATACAAAAATATTGTTAATATATACAAATATATATATATATATATATATGAAATGTACAGTGTGTGTGAGAAATATACAAAAAGTATACATTTACAAAATGTTAATCATGTATTTAAAAAATATTAAGTGTGTATATAAAAATGTTGCTGGTGTAAAAAAAAATGTAAATATTAAATATGTGTATAAAAATGTTCCTGATGTATATAGAAAATGTAGAATGTGTATTAAAAAAGTTGACACAAAAATATATGTTAATCATGTATTTTTTCAAAATGTTCAACATGGACACAAAAAATTGTTAGATGTATTCGAATAAATGTTAAATAGGTATAAAAAATATTCCTATTCTATATGGAAAGGGAAAGGAAAAACTGATGAAAACAAAAAAGGAAACAAAGAAAAACTGAAAAAGAAGCAGAAAATAAAAATTAAACCGAAGAAAACCAGTGCAGCACAATGAAAAAACAGTGAAACATGAGGAAAACCAATTAGAACTAAGAAAGAAACAAAGAGAAAAAGAAAAGCAAAACAACCAGCGAGAACCGAGAAAGAAACAAAGAACAACAAAGAAAAATGAAAGAAAAGGAAAACCAGTGAAGACCATGAAAAGAAATGAAGAAAATTGGTAAAAAGGAAAGAAAAACAAAAAAACTGAAGAAAATCAGTGTAGAAACATACAAAACCTAAAGAAACAAACTGAATAAAACAACAAAACAAGAAAAAAAAACAAAAAACCACACAAAACGGAACAAAACCACCACGACAGCCAAAATACTATCATGTGCAAGCGTCGAGTGAACAAAAAACAGACAAATCGGCCGGTCCAACAACTATGCGAGGGGGAAAAAGCTACTACACGAGACGAGAGCTATCTCTCGCGAATTGCACGTGCATTGCTATGGTGACCGTGCAAATAAATGAAACAAACAATCATGTTTTAGTAATTTTATCGACCAACCAATAAGAAACTATTTGATATTACAATATAGCAATTTTTTCCTTCGCCTGAAGGTCCAAAGGAAGAAAGATTATGGTCACGTCCATCTTGACATAGTTAATCCACAGACAATAGCATCACATGGAATATTATTTCTTTCTTCACTGAAATACAGTATCAAAAGTATGTAATTGATGCGAACCAACCTGTTGTTGGATGGTTAGAGGGACTGTGGTATCCCAGCCCACCAGGGTTCAAATCCTGGTGCTCGCATTTATTTCTGGATTTATTTCAGAATTTTCGACGATGCGCATTCAGTGGGAGGAGACGTTCCCGTCGACGACGAGGCGCCTACGGCGACTTCATAAATCTCAAGATGATATGCCGGCTCAGTCTTTCGAAGTTGCTCGTAGGGGTAGGGTGTGTGTGTTCATAGGGATGAGTGTACGCACGTGTATATGAACGCTTGTGTCTGTACTGATGTTCAAGAAAAAGTATGTAATTGATATTATGAAATAGCTTACACATAAATTTGAAGAAAAGTAGGAACATGTTATTACTCCGTAAAGCTCGGCGCCATGTCACAACCTCGAGTTCTGTTAAGCATAATATCGGCTACACATTTTGTTTCAAAAATACAAACTAAGTACTAATACAAATTGCTACACATAGGACACAACAATATATCAAGATCATAAAAATGCACTGGCGATAATGGGTGCACTTGATTAATCCAACGGCAAAAAACTCTTCAAACCTACTTGAGCTTTCCCACAGAGTATCTTGATTCGAGCGGGTTTCCAAGAAAATCATGCATTGACATAGATACATTCGTCATAGCTCCTTTCACGCAGGCACATTCAAGACATCAGTCACGTTGTAGCTCTAGCTTTTCCACGACATCGAGCGTCCACTAGTATCGCCATCGGCCGCTAGGCTGTCCGTAGTGGGAGTATCATAACTAGTATCATAAATGACCGCTAGACAATTTTGATGAGGTGACATAGAATTGAATGAAGAAAAAAAAGTTGATTATTATATCATGAGAATGTATCATAATAAATACTCGGTAATAGTTGAGTATATAGGTGGAAAAATGTTTCCGGATATATTAAATTAATAGTAAAGGGCTCTAGTAATTGTTGGGAGGGTTTTGTGTTTAATTTAATGTCAACGGCCTTAAAAGGCCAAGTGGTAGAAGGTGAAGTGGGCCACATGGGCCCAATATAGATGGCACCCCTCTCCATATGTGCAACTAGGGCCCATCTGCTTCCTTTTGGCCCATAAAAAATTATCGTAAAGTTTCGTGCCATTTGGATTCCGTTTGATATTGATTTCATGCGATGGAAAAAATATGAAAAAACAGGAACTGGCACTAAGCACTATGTCAATAGATTAGTACCAAAAAATGATATAAAATGATTATAAAACATTCAAGATTGATAATAAAATAACATGGAACAATCAAAAAATTTAGATACGTTGAAGACGTATCAATACATCACAACATTGTCGACCAAGCACTTGGCCGCCGATGTCTTTTGTCACAGCTCCTTTCACACAAGCACATTCATGACGTCAGTCACGTTGTAGCTCTAGGTTGTCCATGACATCGATCATTTGCTAGTATCGCCATCGGCCGCTAGGCTACATACTGGGAGTATCATAACTAGTATCATGCATGACAACTAGACAATTTTGATGAGGTGGCATATAATTGAATGAAGAAAAAGAAAGTTGATTATTATATCATGATAATTTATTATAACAAATACTCGGTAATAGTTGAGTATATAGGTGGCAAATGTTTTCAGATATATTAAATTAATAATAAAAGTCTCTGGTAATTGTTGGGAGGCTTTTGTGATTAATTTAATGTCAATGGCCTTAAAAGGCCAAGTGGGCCACATGTGCCCAATATATGTGGCGCCCCTCTCCGCATGAAAAGGAGAGAGGGAGGCCAAATTGGAGGGGAAACCCCCTTCCTCTTGGCCAGCAGAGGAGGGAAATTCCCCTCCCCTTGTGAAGCCCTCTCCCCCTCCAACCTATATATAATAGATGTTTTGGGCACTTTTGAACACGTAAGTTTTTTAGCCTCTTCTAGTTCTAGTTCTAATCGGTCTTAGTTGATCAATTAGAGTTTAACCTAGATCCCTCAATCCTCATAATTAGAAGCCCAGTGCGCTTCTAATCTCCTCCTGCCGGTGTCGTGACAAGATGCGTCACACACCCACTGTGCGCCTCACGGTCGCCGGGGATCATGCCCAAGAAGAGAGAAGAGCTGCGTGCCATCATCCTTCCTGATGGTATGCGGATCTTCATGAAGAATATCAACAAGGAGATATATCAAGCACGCCTTGGGATCGGTGGTGGCATGCAAATCTTTGTATAATAGGGATTGGATCCTCCTCCACCGTCCACCAGATCAACAGGTACCCAACCAAGACGTTCGTCGACGATGGATAGCCAAGACCTGGGAACGACCTCGCCCGACAACAGTTGTCCACAGTTGGCGCACACTCGACTAGCCTTCGATAGCAAGTTATCTATTCACCTACGTGTGGCGTAGTGTTTCTGCGCTCGTAGAGCTCTCGCGCCATGCGGCCGATAGACAGTGTGATAGCGTTGCTTATTAGGGATGATAGACTACTCATATCAATAAGGAATTCCTTCTTTTTCGGAAGCTCATTCGGACAAAACTCCAAAGTTAAGCGTGCTCAGCTTGGAGTAATTTCAGGATGGGTGACCGACCGGGAAGTTGCTCCCGGGTGCGCACGAGTGAGGACAAAGTGCGCAGAAAAGACTAGTATTGATCTGTGGAGCCAGTCTAGATCCCGGCAGGAGTAACGGCCACCGGCGGGTGTGTCCAGAGTGTTACAAGTTGGTATCAGAGCTGACCCTCGCGGTTACACGGATGTTTGCGGACAACTTTTCCGTAAGCTCATTCGGACAGAACTCCAAAGTTAAGCGTGCTCAGCTTGGAGTAATTTCAGGATGAGCGACCGACCAGGAAGTTGCTCCCGGGTGCGCACAAGTGATGACAAAGTGCGTAGAAAAATACTAGTATTGATCTATAGGGCCAGTCTAGATCCCACCAGGAGTAACGACCACCGGCGGGTGTGTCCGGGGCGTTACCGACATGCATGCCAGACAGTGGACATGACACAAGGGGTGACTCACTCACCCATGCCGCCGCGTGGTGCACACCTGTTCTGAGATGTTTCATGCCTCGGCAGGCGGCACCTAAGTCGGTTTTGACAAGACAGGGTCTGTTCCCAGAGGACAGAAGGTGATGACACCTCATCGTGTGTTTAATGCTTCCATCTATGATGACCCACAAGTATAGGGGGTCTATCGTAGTCCTTTAGATAAGTAAGAGTGTCGAACCCAACAAGGAGCAGAAGGAAATGACAAGCGGTTTCCAGCAAGGTATTTTCTACAAGCACTATAATTATTGGTAACAGATAGTTTGATAGCAAGAGAATTTGTAACAAGTCATAAGTAACAAAAGTAGCAATGGGTGCAACTAGGTAGCCCAATCCTTTTTGTTGCAAAGGACATACCGGAATGGTCTCTTATAATAAACAAAACATTCTTGAGGACACACGGGAATTTCATCTAGTCACTTTCATCATGTTTGTTTGATTCGCGTTCGCTACTTTGATGATTTGATATGTGTGTGGACCGGTGCTTGGGCGTTGTTCTTACTTGAACAAGCCTTCCACCTATGATTAACTCCTCTCACAAGCATCCACAATTACGAAAGAAGAATTAAGATAAATCCAACCATAGCATTAAACATATGGATCATGTCATGGAATTGTCATGGCAGATGTCCTAGTGTGAGGACTTAGTCGTGAGACCAACGCATCTATGTGGTAGCTTGAGAGGGGTTGATCGGGACGAGAGAGGCAACACATAAGACAAGGATTTAGACAGCTTCGGGCCCCGGGAAACATCATCTGGTAATAGCCCTACATGCTGTTTGTGGCTAGGTCTCATTATGCTCATGAGGGAGACGCCGTTAATCCGGCTCTCTTCTCTTTGTGTCTAGCCTTAATGATTCTTTTCTTGCCCCCCTCTCTTGGGGTGCCCCACCCCTCCTTATATAAGATGAAGGGGCGGGTTACATGTAGAGTCAAACTCAGATTAGGACTTAACCTATTTTGACGTCTTACCATAGGCTTCTCACCATGGGCTTCTTAACGTCTTGGGCTTCTTAATGTCTTGGGCTTCTTAACGTAAGCCGGTTTACAATCCGGCTTACAATCTGGCTTACAATCTGGCTTAACTGTCTGGTTTATCTGCCTGGCTTAACTGTCCGGCTTACATGACTGCATTTACTGACTTACAATGCTTGACTGTGTCTACCGGCTTACATGATTGTGTATGCCGGCTTACATGACTGTGTCAGCCGGCTTACAATGCTTAACTGTGTTCGCCGGCTTAACCTGCTTAACTGTTCCCGCCGGCTTATAGTCTGCTGAGTCACCAATGAAACATCAAGTCCCAGCCGGGTTATATCTCCGGTCGGGTCACACCGCGGGATATATCCCCGACATTAGCCCCCAGTTTAATTTGGATTCATCCATGTTAAGCTGATCTTGTAAAACAAACACAAGAACAATTTTGACAGATTATGCTCTAGGTTAAGGACTCTTGTAAGCCGACACCTGATCATCCTTAAGTCCTTGTCATTTCCTTCTTGTGGGAAGTCTGAGTCAATATACCAACTTCATAATCAATTTGATGACATTGGTTTCTCACAGAAAAATATTGTGAAGAATATTGGCCTTGAAATACTCATCTGATTTTCAGCCTGCTTGAAGATGTAGATCTCCATTATATTCATATCACTTGTAGCCCCCAAGGGCCGGGTCATTATGCAATAATGAGCAGGGACTTTGTAAATATGATCATGTAGACTTGAGCAGCAACGTGTAGCCCCCAAGGGCCGGCTCAGTAAGATAATACTGAGCTGGGACTTTGTATATAATTCATTGATAATAACATCATATGATGTAATCTCCACCATGGGGCTTGAACCCACGTCCATAAGGTTAAGAGCTTTTTACTCTACCAACTGAGTAGCGGATTTTTCAATATAATGGACTGAGGCTTG
This sequence comes from Triticum dicoccoides, assembly GCF_002162155.2. NCBI lineage: Eukaryota > Viridiplantae > Streptophyta > Magnoliopsida > Poales > Poaceae > Triticum > Triticum dicoccoides. Next base: position 76,602,436 of record NC_041386.1, on the reverse strand, counting down.
TGTACCTTGAATTATTGACATGAGCAATTGGTATCCCCCAAGGGCCGGCTCATTACAATGGGATGAGTCGGGTCTGTCGACGTCCTGGGAACGGGGGTCCTCAGACTTTCCTGCCTGCGGCCCACGGCGTGGCTTTGCTAGCAGGCCTGTACGGCCCATCTTCATCAACAAGGCACTCAAGACCCTCTTGAGGGGCCAAGCCTCGCGAGGCAGACGACACAAGACCTTCTCAAGAGCGACCTCACCAGGCTGGCTCGCGAGGGGCGGAGAGTTCAAGGCCAGGCAAACCTCGCGAGGTTCTCGTGACGTGAGCCGTGACGATCGAGACCAGGCGGGCGCCAGCGCACGCAGCGTTCTTGTTTCCTCTTTGGTGCTAAGGGGGCAAGCGCAGGCGCGGGGAACCGAGGCGTCAAGCAAAGGTTTCCATATCAGTGCAACGAGACCAAGACCAGCCGGACGGCAAGACGGAGGTCACCGTGGAGCCCAAGACGGCGTCACCACCAGAGCCTTTGGCAGGCGAAGACTACTTTTGTCAGGATAAGCTGTACTAGCTGTCCCCTTTCAAATTGGCCGTTGTTGGCTCCCTTCCCGCTCAATATTTAGGGAGAGGACCAGGGCCTCTATAAATAGGACTAGCCACCACCATATCGGTAGGGAGGGAGACCGGAAACGAAGCCTCAAAGTGAGATAGAGAGAGACCAGAACACACACAAGTTCACCAATCACAAGAACACCTCAACCTCAGGAGGCTGTTCTCCCCCCTGTACTATCCATCCTCAGTCCAAGAGGCAATCCACCACCATCACACTAGAGTAGGGTATTACACCACAACGGTGGCCCGAACCAGTATAAATCTTGTGTCCTTTGTGCTGCGAGTTCATCGAGTTAGTCCGTAAGATCTTAGCTGAACCAGGACGCGGATCGGTAGGGGGGAGATCTTCATGCGCACCCCAGTGTTTGAACCTTAAGGGTTTTGCCGGAACCCGTGATCCGACATTTGGCGTGCTAGGTAGGGGTGCGCCGAAGCTTCCCTTTCATCGCTCCGCGTCACGTCGCTTCATCGTCTCCATGGCGGACGCTGATACGTCTCCAATGTATCTATAATTTTTTATTGTTCCATGCTATATTATATCCTGTTTTGGACATTATTGGGCTTTATTGTACACTTTTATATTATTTTTGGGACTAACCTATTAACCGGAGGCCCAGCCCAGAATTGTTGTGTTTTGCCTATTTCAGAGTTTCGCAGAAAAAGAATATCAAACGGAGTCTAAACGGAATGAAACCTTCGGGAACGTGATTTTCGGAACAAACATGATCC
>NC_041386.1:76461118-76600648 GCF_002162155.2 Triticum dicoccoides | reverse complement strand
CTCCACTGACGTACTTCTTCCTCCTATATATACCTACGTACTCACAAACTACCAGATACGGAGCCAAAACCCTAATTCCACCGCCGTAACTTTCTGTATCCACGAGATCCCATCTTGGGGCCTTTTCCGGAGCTCCACCGGAGGGGATATCGATCACGGAGGGCTTCTACATCAACACCATAGCCTCTCCGATGAAGTGTGAGTAGCTTAATTCAGACCTTCGGGTCCATAGTTATTAGCTAGATGGCTTCTTCTCTCTTTTTGGATCTCAATACAAAGTTCTCCCCCTCTCTTGTGGAGATCTATTAGATGTAATCTTCTTTTGCGGTGTGTTTGTTGAGACCGATGAATTGTGGGTTTATGATCAAGTTTATCTATGAACAATATTTGAATGTTCTTTGAATTCTTTTATGTACGATTGGTTATCCTTGCAAGTCTCTTCGAATTATCAGTTTGGTTTGGCCTACTAGATTGATCTTTCTTGCAATGGGAGAAGTGCTTAGCTTTGGGTTCAATCTTGTGTGTCCTTTCCCAGTGATAGTAGAGGCAACAAGGCACATATTGTGTTGTTGCCATCAAGGATAACAAGATGGGGTTTATACCATATTGCATGAGTTTATCCCTATACATCATGTAATCTTGCTTAAAGCGTTACTCTGTTCTCTTGAACTTAATACTCTAGATGCATGCTGGATAGCGGTCGATGTGTGGAGTAATAGTAGTAGATGCAGGCAGGAGTCGGTCTACTTGTCTTGGACGTGATGCCTATATACATGATCATACCTAGATATTCTCATAACTATGCTCAATTCTGTCAATTGCTCAACAGTAATTTGTTCACCCACCGTAATACTTATGCTCTCGAGAGAAGCCACTAGTGAAACCTATGGCCCCCGGGTCTATTTTCCATCATATTATTCTTCCAATACTTAGTTATTTCCTTTGCCATTTATTTTACTTGTATCTTTATTTCTCTTTATCATAAAAATACCAAAAATATTATCTTATCATATCTACCAGATCTCACTCTCGTAGGTGACCATGAAGGGATTGACAACCCCTTTATCGCGTTGGTTGCGAGGAGTTTATTTGTTTGTGTAGGTGCGAGGGACTCGTGTGTGGCCTCCTACTGGATTGATACCTTGGTTCTCAAAAACTGAGGGAAATACTTACGCTGCTCTGCTGCATCACCCTTTCCTCTTCAAGGGAAAACCAACACAGTGCTCAAGAGGTAGCAAGAAGGATTTCTGGCGTCGTTGCCGGGGAGTCTATGCAAAAGTCAACATACCAAGTACCCATCACAAACCCTTATCTCCCGCATTATATTATTTGCCATTTGCCTCTTGTTTTCCTGTCCCCCCACTTCACCCTTGCCGTTTTATTCGCCCTCTCTCTCTCTCTCCCTCCTCCTCCTCTTTCTCCGTTTGCCTCTTTTTGCCCCTTGCACTTTCTGCCATTATGTCTGAAATCGGGGAAATTATTGTCGATAGGGACAATAATAATATCATGAATAATTCGGATGCTCTTGCTGAAGAACCCCCTATCTTACATACAAAAAAATTCCGAATTGGTAGTGGTAATATTATTGGAAAATGAGTTATCCAAGATTTCTTTACTTGTGCCGGTGTTTTGCCTTCTATGGGTAGTTCTATCCTTCATAGAACTAGTAGTCTTGCGGACGCTATCGCCAGGCTTGTAGTTGAACTTGAAAGACAATTTATGCACATGCATCCTTGCATACAAAGGATTTTCTTAGAATTTTCTAATATTGAGCATTCTTCTGTTAAGTGTGCCACTACTATCTTTTTGGCTCATGAGTTTAGAGTTATAATAAAAGAGGCCAAAGAAATCTTTGCGCATTATAGGGTGGACGCTTGCCATCCTCCCATAGAGGCTATCCTTTTTGATCAAGAAGAAATAATGCGTTTTCAATCTCTAGACTATGTTGCTTTCAATGAAAATCTTAGAAAAGGGTTCCTACCAATGTTCTAGTTGATAGAATTTCTGAACTTAATAATGATTTGGCTATTCGAAATAATGAACTAGGATATTCTCTTGAGTATAGGCTCACAAAGTTCTGTCAAAAAATGCTTATAATGATGAATTGGTTGTGCAATACGAAGGGCCAAAGGAGGAACCTATACCTCCCAAAGTTGATCTTGGGGACTTTTGTCCCATTAAATTTAGCCCTTTTGATTAATTTTGCTTGCCTCAAAGAAAACTTGCTGCCGAACATAGAGAATATGAAATGAGTTTTAATGATCTATCTTATTATTATGGCAATACCTAGATCTATCTTCGCTTTTATGCCTAGCTAGGGGCGTTAAACGATAGCGCTTGTTGGGAGGCAACCCAATTTTATTTTTATTCCTTGCCTTTTGCTCCTGTTTAGTAATAAATAATTTATCTAGCCTCTGTTTTGGTTGTGTTTTTGTGTTTTATTAGTGTTTGTGCCAAGTAGAACCGTTGGGAAGACTTGGGGAAAGTCTTTTTAATCTTGCTGTAAAAAAAACAGAAACTTTAGCGCTCACGAGAATTGCTGTCATTTTTATTTGGAAAGTGCTATTTAGTTATTTCTTTTTGCAGATGATTAATAGATAAATTCCTCACGTCCATCAATTTATTTTAGAATTTTTGGGGTTCCAGATCTTGTGTTAGCTACAGATTACTACAGACTATTCTGTTTTTGACAGATTCTATTTTTCGTGTGTTGTTTGCTTATTTTAATGAATCTATGGCTAGTAAAATAGTTTATAAACCATAGAGAAGTTTGAATACAGTAGGTTTAACACCAATATAAATAAAGAATGAGTTCATTACAGTAACTTGAAGTGGTGTTTTGTTTTCTTTCGCTAATGGAGCTCACGAGATTTTCTACTTTAAGTTTTGTGGTGTGAAGTTTTCAAGTTTTGGGTAAAGATTTGATGGATTATGGAACAAGGAGTGGCAAGAGCCTAAGCCTGGGGATGCCCATGGCACCCCCGAGATAATCTAAGGACACCTAAAAGCCAAAGCTTGGGGATGCCCCGGAAGGCATCCCCTCTTTCGTCTACTACCATCGGTAACTTTACTTGGAGCTATGTTTTTATTTACCACATGATATGTGTTTTGCTTGGAGCATCTTGTATTATTTGAGTCTTTATTTGTTAGTTTTCCACAATCATTCTTGGTGTCAAAACCGGCAGATCTCGGGTAGGGGGTCCCGAACTATGCGTCTAGGATCGATGGTAACAGGAGGCAGGGGACACGATGTTTACCCAGGTTCGGGCCCTCTTGATGAGGTAATACCCTACATCCTGCTTGATTGATATTGATGATATGAGTATTACAAGAGTTGATCTACCACGAGATCGTAGAGGCTAAACCCTAGAAGCTAGCCTATGGAATGATTGTTGTATATCTTCTATCAACTAGCCTGGCCTCAGTTTATATAATGCACCAGAGGCCTAGGATAACAAGAGTCCTAGCCGAATACGCCGGTGGGGTGGAGTCCTTGTCTTGATCGCCAAGTCTTGCGGAATCTTCCTTGTATGCAGCAACTGTCCGAACTGGCCCATGAGTATACGGCCATGGGGGTCCTCGGCCCAATCTAACAGATCGGGAGACGACGTGGTGAGTACCCCCTAGTCCAGGACACCGTCAGTAGCCCCCTGAACCGGTCTTCAAGTTAGGGACGCTCCTCGATTCTTCCGAACTGTTCTTCATCTTTGGTTGTCGGTTTTGAAAACTAGTTCAACAAATCTTCTCATCTTCGATCTTGAGGATCGCCGAAATGCATTCGACGAGTTTACACGTCGGGTATCCGAGGAGCCCCTTTAAGTTTCCGGCCTTTACCAATGCCTCGTTATTTTTATGCCACACCTCGGGTTTGAAGTTGTTCCCGGGAGGCAGTGTCCTCTTGCGTCCGAGCTCCAATGCCGGACAGCACTCGAGGTATCTTTTGCAGCCGAGCACCAATGCCAAACTGCTTCCGAGCTCCAATGCCGAAATGTATCCGAGCTCCAACGTCGGACTGTGTCCAAGCTCCAACGCCGAATTATATCCAAGATGTCATAGATCATCTCGGTCCAAAAAAGTTAAAGGAGTTTAGCCGAGCTTAATGCCGGAAATGCCCTCTATGGAGCTAGCCGCTAGCGCCCGAGCTTTATGCCGGACTGCTTCCAAGGTGGTGCACCACCCCGACCGCGGGCTGATTTATTGTGAATATTTTTAACTGGTGCAGTTTATTCTCTACCGATGTATATCCAGTAGCCCTCAAGGTGTGTGTCAGTCTAAAACCCGAGATGCACCTGAAGGCAAGCATAAAACCGTTGTTCCTAGTAGCCCCTAAGACTCAGGTCGATGCGCGAAATCGGCCTGAGGATCAACTCCTAGCTCGGCAGCATACATAGGAATAAAAACACAGTGTAATATATTAGAGATAATAGTGATCGGCGAACGGGCCCCTAAGAGAGGGTCGTGAGAAGTCGCCGTGATATATAGCTTGATGCCAGATAGGTCCAGATGGTACTTATTGCTGTCCGAAGACGCGCTTCCCACAGTTTGATCAAACCGAACACTGAGCCCTTTGAATTTTCTGCATTGAATAGGCAATGCAGTAGCCCCCGAAACACTGGTCGGGTGGCAACACCAGAATAGGGGATCGATGTGCCCCTTTAATATTTGTAAATAATGAGTGCAAAGCCCAGTAGCCCCCGAGCCTTAATGTGGGCACGAGTGGCCGAATTAAGGATCAATATCCAGAGTAAAATCACAGATTATGTGTAATGATTCTATGTATCCAAGTACTTTACATCATTATTTTGACTCCATTGTGACCGTTTATCAGTTGAAAGTGGCCCATCATCGTCTTCTACCCCTTGGTAGATACTATGTAGGGTGTTTCCGCAATAACAAAGCAACCCTTAGCCGACGTCTCGGTGCCTGAAGGTAGTTGTGTTAGCGGAAACGAGGCAATCAGATATGCAGGGTTTAAAACTTTCACTTAGTCATAGGAGCTTTAAACTGGGGATGCTAGCTATGAGCCCCCGGTTACTGTTCGGCGACATCTGAGGTCAAGCCGTAAACACTTCTGCCGATGTTATGAATGGCCCGTCATTTAACATAGTCCTTGGATCGCTGACCAGTTTACGCTTACTGTGATAGTCAATTTTCGGCTTTCTCCACTGACGTGCTTGACCCTGCGAGCTGGAAGCACAATCACAGTGGTTCTCCCTTTGCACACCTAGCCGAACAAAGCGAAACGTAGGAGGCAAGCACAGGAGCCGGGCAACCCAACTATTGACCGAAGACACCATTCGAAATCGATGCATATATAGCAATATCCGAGAATGTTTTTGCCGAATCCCTAAAGGTGTTCGGCGTTGCACTGCGAGACTAATGCTGGAAACGCACAAATAGTTTAAAAGTGCCATAGGCTCGAAAAGCCAAAAAACTTATTCAAAAGTTTAATGTTCGAACTAGATCAAGTGTTCGGTGCCAATCCGAAAATTGGACTTGAAAAAAAAAGTGCTTCTGCCGTGCTTTAACATGACACATCCTATCTCAAGACTTCAAGTGGGTCAGCCTACGGCTTCAACCTCCTATCCCGAAGGCAGGGTACTTCTCATTAGGCCAGTTTAGCAAACTAAACTCTAGCGTTTCAAGACAAAAATTAGCCTCCTCAGCTAGTGACCACATACTTGTGTCGAAAAAAGGAATGATAAATAATAACAATAATAATAATAAAAACTTTGCAACGACTAAGAAGAAAAACACTTATTATAAAACGGCTCAAATAAACTTAAGAGCCCCCAAGTGACTTGGGTAAAAGAATGATTGCATGTACCGAAGTACTTATATCATGTCTATGTTCACCCGAACTTTAAATGCGTCTTAACCGACCGTCGGCTTCTCCCTCTTTGGTCAAGGACCGAAAAGTGTTATGTACTCCACCTATCGAGAATATCGACGGTGTTTCCAATAACCAGGCAATCAGGCCATAAGGCCGTAACAGACAAAGCGCGCTCAGGGAACTTATGCTATATTACTTCGAAGTGTAAGAAGCATCTTCGAAGAAAATAGTACCCCCACCGATACCTTTCTTCGGTGCTCATTGTTACTATGAGACTTGTGCAACAGATTTTTTGTACTCATGAGTTCCATTGTGTGTCGACCATCATTGAAAACTATAAGAGCGCTAGCTTTCGGCTTCACCCAGTCTGAGGTCCGGCTCGGATGACCCGATCGTGACAATCACAGAGGTGCTCCCTTTACTCCCTAGCCGAACAATCGGGAACATAGGGGTAAACACAGGAGCGAGGCAACCCAGCTTGCAAATCGCTTAAGTCAATATGGTGCATATTGTGGCGTAATACACGAACAAGGAACGAAGCCGTACAAGTATAATCATATGCAAGAGGAAAGGCTTCATGAAGGAAGCCCCCAAGTGAACTGGGTATTTGAATTTGTGCGTCACAAACAAAGTTTGGACAAGGAAATTTTTTACAAGCAACTTTTTTCCAAAAAGGTATAATGCTTGGTCGAACCGAACACAAGTTAAAAATTTAAAACTTGGAGCATGAAGGCAACTTAGCTGGTTAATGTGTTCGGTATTGACGACGCGGTCCGAGCTTGATGTGGGACAAGGTTCCATCCCCCAAGCCGGTCCCGAGGTGGTGGAGCAAAGAGCTCGGCACTCCGAAGTGGTGACATAGCACGGTCAATGCAAGACGAGGCCATCATCAACAGTGGGACACGTGATGTCGGCGCCAACCCCATCCAGATCAGCGGCTGGACGCCGCAGCCCTGCTCCGGGCTCGGCGGGAGCTCGGGGGCACGTAGCTGTCATCGCTCGTCTCCGAAGACCCCACGAGCTCAAGAGAGTTGCTGGACCACCAGGAGTCGTCGCTGTCGCTGGGGGAGCTACAGGCGAGGCCTGCGGCAGGCCCAGCGCCCGCCGCAGCGTCGTCCTAGTGACCTTCGTCAGGGCAGCACTCCAGGCGGCGGCTTTCCTCGTCGAAGACCTTGAAGAACAGCACGGAGGCGCCGTCGTACTCGAATTGGATCGCGAGGGCGTCCTCCGCGTGGCAGACTCGGGCAATCTCGCCCCAGCCTCGGGTCATGAAGATCTTCCTGGAGGCAACAGCTCCAATCTCCGCTCCAGTCGCTGGGGCGTCGCAGTCAGCGTGTTGCATCCAAAGCTCGCGAAGGCCCCTCGGTGGCATCTCAGCGGCGAAGAACTGCGGGAGGTGAATCCAGGGACTTGTCAAGTCGGGCAGTTGCCGAGGCAGCATGGGGAAGTGGAGACGCCCACGTCCAATCAACGGCCACGCGTTGACCAAGGCCGCAAGCTATTGGGGCCCGCGGTGCTCCGCACTTGACCTTTGGCTTCACCTCGAAGCCAAGCCCGAGCGCGCCTTGGGCCCGGGGGCTACTATCGGTGTTTTGGGAACGGGGGTCCCGAGACTTGCCTGCCCGCGGCCCATGGCGTGGCTTTGCTAGCAGGCCTGTACGACCCATCTTCATCAACAAGGCACTCAAGACCCTCGCGAGGCGGACGACGCAAGACCTCCTCAAGAGCGGCCTCACCAAGCTGGCTCGCGGGGCGGAGAGTTCAAGGCCAGGCAAACCTCGCGAGGTTCTCGTGACGTGAGCCATGACGATCGAGACCAGGCGGGCGCCAGCGCACGCATCGTCCTTGTTTCCTCTTTGGTGCTAAGGGGGCAAGCGCAGGCGTGGGGTACCGAGGCGTCAAGCAAAGGTTTCCATATCAGTGCAACAAGACCAAGACCAGCCAGACGGCAAGACGGAGGTCACCGTGGAGCTCAAGACGGCGTCACCACTAGAGCCTTTGGTAGGCAAAGACCACTTTTGTCAGGATAAGCTGTACTAGTTCTCCCCTTTCAAATTGGCTGTTGTTGGCTCCCTTCCCGCTCAATATTTGGGGAGAGGACCAGGGCCTCTATAAATAGGACTAGCCACCACCATATCGGTAGGGAGGGAGACCGGAAACGAAGCCTCAAAGTGAGATAGAGAGAGACCAGAACACACACAAGTTCGCCAAGCACAAGAACACCTCAACCTCAGGAGGCTGTTCTCCCCCTGTACTATCCATCCTTAGCCCAAGAGGCAATCTGTCACCACCACACTAGAGTAGGGTATTACACCACAACGGTGGCCCGAACCAGTATAAATCTTGTGTCCTTTGTGCTGTGAGTTCGTCGAGTTAGTCCGTAAGATCTTAGCTGAACCAGGACGCGGATCGGTTGGGGGGAGATCTTCGTGCGCACCCCAGTGCTCAAACCTTAAGGGTTTTGCCAGAACCCGTGATCCGACAGGGTCTTCAGTAAGTTGATAAAAAAAATGACTTTACATTAGCCCCCAAGTGCCATGGTGCATGCTGGCAGTGACATGGGACTTGCATATTTGATGTAATCTCAATTTGAATAATGTAGCCCCCAAGTGCCGGGTCGTAAGCCTGCAGCGACTCGGGACTATTCCCTCCATTGTAAAAATAAATCATTTCCATTAATAAAATAATAACCATTGCGCTGAAGTGACTTTGAAGACCTCCATCATAATATTGGATATTGATAACCATAATAAAAATCCAGCCATGTTGGCTATTAAATATTTGAATAATATAATCCGGTTTGGAAAACCGGTTCCTGTGATATTGAATACTGCCGGTTTAGGATACTATGCAGTAAGGGTGATAACCCAATCTTTAGAAGCCAAAACTTCCAAATGTTTATGATTGTCATATATGGCGACTTATCATCCAAAGTCAAGCCGGGTTAATCGAAACCACATATATGCTTCAGATATGAACAAAAAGGTCTCAAGACAAAACCAAAGATTGTTTTCAAAAAACTTAAGCCAAACAGAGAAAATATGAGGCTTTTGATTCGAATACGATCAGTAAACCGGACCAAAAGGGGTTAAGCTAGGATTCGAATACGATCATGAAGCCCCCTAGTGGTTTTGGCGTTGCGCCGATCAAGAGGGTACCGACAGTATGTTCTCTTTGGTCCGAGTACGACCTATGTTTGAACAGGAAGCCCCCAAATGACCTTGAGAGTTTTTTAACGACTCTGATTCGAATACGATCAAAGTCGGACCCAAAAGGGGTTAAGCTATGATTCGAATATGATCAAGAAGCCCCCTAGTGGGTTTGACATTGCGCCGATCAAGAGGGTACCGACAGCTATGTTCTCTTTGGTTCGAATACGACCTATGTTTGAACAGGAAGCCCCCAAATGACCTATTTGTGAGCTGTGCTCACCGGGAACCTATGTTTGAGTTGTGCTATGCATCCAACTCTCTTTGGTCCCTGTAATTTTTCTGAGAACTCGAACTTGTGAGAAATTAATTCTTTTCATCAATATAGCAGTAGTCTCCGGGGCTAGGTTACTTTTCCCTCCAATGACCCGGGCTTCTTGAATTCACTAAGACTGGCCAATTCCGCCGAGTCATGTCATTGTAGCCCCCGAGTCTTAAGACTACTCGAGGAGTTGGCTTGAGACTCTCCGTACTTGACCATGATTATGACCAGTAGATTGCTGGAATATTTTGAATCTCAGCGGGTTATAATTGACCCTGTCCATTGACCCGTCCAGTGTAGGCAAGGGCCATAGCTTGATGGCCTCTTTTGTAATGATAAATTTTTCTGCATAAGAAATTGCACAAACGAGAGTAATTGTTCTCAAAGAAAAATAATATGTACTAATAAAATAGACTTAGATGGATATCACCTGATTTGTCCGGACGACAGATGATCCATATGTAACGTCCGTAAACAACCTTTCAACATTGTTACTGAATTCCCTTTGATCCATATAAATCAAGAGTAGTTTTACTCGTTGACCCCCTCGAGGATCTTGCCAAATATTGCCACAGCTTCTCTTTACCCACCGGGTCAACTCCTCCTCCTCCTTTATTTTCCTTGTCCACACAAGATGAGCAGCACAGAGCATAGAGCAGAGCAGTGTGGGCAGAACCGGCGACGGGGAGGCAGCTGAGCAGGCGAATAGTAAAGCAACTTGGCGGCTCGGGACCACAGGCATGGCGACTTGGTAGTGGCAAGGCGACTTAACGGGGCATCGGGCGGCTCAGAAGGGACCTTCCGGGTCGTGTTGACCATTGGATTTTTTTGGCAGCCTGACTCTTTCTTTATTCCCCCGGGTTAAAGCTTCCCCTCATTGGGTGCGTCAGCGAGTCAGGTGATGGAGACGGCGGCTTGAAGCCACTAGGCGCGACGGCTTAGAGGCAAGGCCGAGCGGGGTACACCGGAGCCGACCGGAGAGCGACTTTGTCCGGGCATGTGGACGGCGGGTCGAGGCAAGCGCCTCAGAGACGACCAAGCGAATCATGGCGCATTCGCCAGGGTGAGAGATGCCGGGGAGCAGGTGCTCAGGAAGGCCACTGGCTCCGGCGGAGAGGCTGCTCGGCCAGTTAACATCGCAGCTCAACGACGGTGGCCGGTGGCTTGGCTAGGTGCATCCCGAGGCCGAAGAAGCTCAGAGTGGAGACGAGTCAGCGAGGCGACTTGGGCCGTGCTGTCTGGCGCGCCGGCATGTGAGGGGAGTACTCAACGGCTGGAGAGCTCGGTGACTCAGCGGAGGCCTGCCGTGAAACGGAGCAAAGCGCGCCGACCGTGGTAGAAGCGGCGGCTCGACACCTGCTCCAGCAAGGGCGGCTCACGCAAAGGCGACTTGAAGGTCGGGGCGGTGGCTCGGACAGCGGAGGCTGAGGTAGGCCGACGTGCGTGGACAGCAGCAGTTGACAGCAGTGGTGAGCCGACGCGCGGGGCACAGAAACCCGACGGTAGACCGCAGGTGAAGGAAAACCGCGGTCGCGACGGAGGGCCCGCCACGCGAGGCGGCGACTTGAGGGTCCGTGGAAGCGAAGATAGCTGGTGATGTGGCGGCTCAGACTCAAGCGCCGCGGAGGCGGCGTTTGACGAAGCGGGGTCCGGCGAAAACCGAGTTTATCTCTGAATCACGGGCTAGGTACGGCCGTACAAGGCCGACTCGAGGAAGCGTGTTGCAGCGGGAGCAGAGACGACGACTCACGGTGTCGGCGACTTAGGAACGAGGGCGGCTTGATGCAGGGGAGTAAATCAACAGCGGCCAACGTGGCTCGAGGACGGCGTGAGGCCGTGGTGGCTCCGTGCGGCCGTAGGTGAGGCGGCCCATAGGCGCCTCATGACTCGCAGCGGCGCAACATATCATGGTGGCTTGCTGTGGTGCTCGGCAGTGGCGGGTCAATGCCACAACAGCGGCTCAACCAAGCTCGAGCACGAGGCCACGGACGCGGGCTGTAGTCGCGGATGAAAAACATGGCGGCGGGTTAGCGGCCAGTGGCTCGCAGCGGCTGCCGAAACTGCTCCCTCGATACCTAATGGCGGAGCGATATGCTGGCAGCTTGGCCATGGCAGAAATCAGCAGAAGGAGATGGCGCACACTCGGATGGGTGGCGGCTTGGAGTCGAGACCGGGGTGATTTGGCAACAAGGACGACAATGACTCATGTCGGATCTGAGGCGGAGCCGCCCGGCAAGACGGGTGCGCGGCCGGCGAGTCCCAGTCTGGCTCAAATTGAAGTCTGATATGGTGTTTCGTAAGATCCCTTTTCTTGTCATGATAGCCTTGGAAAAAAGAAAACAGATCCGCCCCTTGGTGTTTTTCAATAGCCAGCGAAAGTGGCTCGTGGAGGCAAAGGCAGCTTGAGGTTATCGTGGCGCCCCATCGGTGAACTTCTGTTTGGAGTTAACCCAGAGCGAAGGTGGCTTTGACCAAAAAACCACAGTAGCGAATCCTAGTCATAATAGTGGCTTGATTTATAATCTGCCGTGTAACCCTAACTCCTCTCAAACTTTAAATCTCACCGATCTTAAATCTGGACTAATGGACTTGACGCTTATGAAAATCCTTTCACACCGGCTCTTCTTAAACCGGAAAATTGCAAACTTCTCGATCCCTGGGAGAAATCCCTCCAAGAACTCAACACCACCGTGCACCAGCTCCATGGTGGGCGCCAACTGTCGTGGAATTGTCACGACAGATGTCCTAGTGTGAGGACTTAGTCATGAGGCCAACGCATCTATGTGGTAGTTTGAGAGGGGTTGATCGGGACGAGAGACGCAACACATAAGACAAGGATTTAGACAGCTTCGGGCCCCGGGAAACATCATTCGGTAATAGCCCTACATGCTGTTTGTGGCTAGGTCTCATTATGCTCATGAGGGAGACGCCGTCAATACGGCTCTCATCTCTTTGTGTCTAGCCTTAATGATTCTTTTCTTGCCCCCTCTCTTGGGGTGCCCCGCCCCTCCTTATATAAGATGAAGGGGCGGGTTACATGTAGAGTCAAACCCGGATTAGGACTTAACCTATTTTGACGTCTTACCATAGGCTTCTCACCATGGGCTTCTTAACATCTTGGGCTTCTTAACGTAAGCCGGTTTACAATCCGGCTTACAATCTGGCTTAACTGTCTGGTTTAACTGTCTGGCTTAACTGTCTGAGTTACATGACTGTGTCTGTCGGCTTACAATGCTTGACTGTGTCTGCCGACTTACATGACTGGGTCTGACGGCTTACATGACTGTGTCTGCCGGCTTACAATGCTTAACTATGTTCGCCGGCTTAACCTGCTTAACTGTTCCCGCCGGCTTAACCTGCTTAACTGTTCCCGCCGGCTTATAGTCTGCCGGATCACCAATGAAACATCAAGTCCCAGCCGGGTTATATCTCCGGTCGGGTCACACCGCGGGGTATATCCCCGAGAGATCCAAATCAGCCCCTTACGGAATAGCGCATAAACTAGGGTTTAAGCTTCTGTCACTCTAGCAACCCATCATCTAATAACTACTCCACAATGCATTCACTTAGGCCCAAAGATGGTGAAGTGTCATGTAGTCGACGTTCACATAACACCGCTAGGTGAATCACAACGTACACATCATCAACATAACAAACGAATACCAAATTCACATGATTACTTATGACAAGATTTCTCCCATGTCCTCAAGGACAAAAGCAACTACTCACAAATCATATCCATGTTCAAGATCAGAGGGGTATTAAATAGCATAATGGATCTGAACATATAATCTTTCACCAAATAAACCAACTAGCATCAACTACAAGATGTAATCAACACTACTAGTCATCAATAGGTACCAATCTGAGGTTTTGATACAAAGATTGAACACAAGAGATGAACTAGGGTTTGAGATGAGATGGTGCTCGTGAAGATGATGATGAAGATTGATCCTCCCAAGATGAGAGGGTTGTTTGTTATGACGATGGCTTCAATTTCCCCCTCTCGGAGGGAAGTTTCCCCGGCGGAATCGCTCCACCGGAGAGCAAAAATGCTCCTACCCAAGTTCTGCCTTGAGACGGCGGCGCTCCGTCCCGAAAGTCCTCTCCTTATTTTTCTAGGGAAAATGGTCTTATATACCAGAAGATGGGCACTGGAGGCTGGCCAGGGGCCCCACTACCATCAGGGCACGCCTAGGGGGGTGGGTGCACCCTGGGCACTCGGATGGCCCCCTCTGGTACTTCTTTTCTCGAATAATTTTATTTATTCCAAAATAAATCTCCGTGAAATCTCAACTCATTTAGAGATTTGCAGAATAGGTATCTCTGACGTAGGTTTTTCAGGTCGAGAATTCCAGCTGTCGGCAATCTCCCTCTTCATGTAAATCTTGCATATTAAGAGAGAAAAGGCATTAGATTTGCTCCACAAAGTGTTATAGTGATTAAAAACACTATAAATATTAGTAGGGAAACATGATGTAAAATGGATGTATCAACTCCCCCAAGCTTAGACCTTGCTTGTCCTCAAGCGAAAGCTGATATCGATAATCATGTCGAGATGTTTAGAGAGAGAGGTGTCGATACAAACAAGAACCGAACATAGTAGCATCATGACCATTATTATAACAACAATGAACTTCATGATAAAACTTCTCATGAGCAAGTAAGAATTCATCACAACATCAAAGTACAGGGAATAAACTTCCTTGAAAACTAACAAACTATGTTCTGAGTCAACAATGCAATTGCAATTCATCATCTTTTCAGGAAGAGTCTCATGTCGGAGCTTTGTTTAGCAAGTCCACACACTCAACCATCATTTAGTCTTCTATGATTTCTAACATTCACAACATATATACAGAGCAAAAAGATTTAGCCAGGCACATAGAAAGATAGGGGTTATAATTTTGCCTCCCAACTCATATCCAACTGGATATATGTGCCTAGATCTTTCCCCACCACATGATGCTTGCAAAATAGAAAAATAAAAAAAGGAATAGAGGATAACACTATTGACTCTTGCATAAAAAGTAAATGCATAAAAGTAAAGGATAGGCCCTTCACAGAGGGAAGTAGAGCTTGTCATGCGATTTTTATTTTTGGATGCACAAGCTCTTAATGCAAAGGAATATCATGTTATATTGCCCCTTGTGATAGCAACATTTATTATGCAGTATGTCGCTTTTATTTCTTTGTCATCACAAGTTCGTGCAACACTTATTTCCCCTTACAATAAAAGATCATACATATTTAGAAGCATTTTTTATTGCCTTATGCACCGATGACATCTTACTTGAAGGATCTTATTCAATCCATAGGCAGGTATAGTGGACTCTTGTAACATGAAACTGGGTTTAAGGTTTTGGATGCACAAGTAGTATCTCTACTTGGTGCGAATTTTTGGCTAGCAAAGATATTGGGCAAGCACCACATGTTAGAGGATCTATGACAATATAACTTCTATGTGAACTAGATGATACCCCATGCGTTGCTGCGGGAATTGCTTGCACTATATCTTAGTAAGATTTTATTATATGAATATGAATATTTGGAATAATAATATAGAACTAAAATTGAAAAGCGTATAATTATAAAAATATGTGTTGAATATAAGTAGCATAATATATTAAAATGTTCGATCCTTTTGCATGCATGTTGAAAGTTGAGATGAGCATTGTTCAAGGCATGATTGCATAATGATGTAAAATATTATTGCAATAACATCGTGCACTTGCAATAACATCATGCACTTGCAATAACATCGTGCATTGTTGCAGGGATTTTTTAGAGGACAATTTTATGCAATGATAAAAAAATTAAAATAACTAAACAGTTTTTTACTGGAACCAATGTATAGAAAAAACAACCAAACGAAGTGCATCCTTTTTTTGTAGTTGGTTTTTTCATCAAGAAGAATGACCATCACATGGCTCATGCACCACCAAATATATTCAGTGGTTTACTGATGTTTGCTTGAACTACGTCGATATTTCCCCAAAGAGGAAGGGATGATGCAACACAACAATGGTAGGTATTTCCCTCAGTGATGAGACAAAGGTTATCGAACCAGTAGGAGAACCACGCAACACCACATAAACAGCTCCTACACAAAAAGAACAAATACTTGCAACCCGACGTAAGAGAGTGGCTGTCAATCCCTCACGGGTAAAAAGATGGATAAAATTGTAGTAGATTGGATAAATAGATCTCAGGGGAATGTGAGATAAAATAAATAAATAAAAATTGCGGCAAGGTATTTTTGTATTTTTGGTTTAATAGATCTGAAAATAAAAGCAAATAAAAATGGATCGCGAAGGCAAATATAATAAAGAAGAGACCCGGGGGCCGTAGATTTCACTAGTGGCTTCTCTCAAGAAAAATAGCAAACGGTGGGTGAACAAATTACGGTTGGGCAATTGATAGAACTTCAAATAATCACGACGATATCTAGGCAATGATCATTACATAGGTGTAAGTGCATCTAGTGCCACCCCTAGTTAGTTTTGGAGTATTGATGACAAACTTGATTGAGGGACTAATGTGTTTGTGAGAATTGTAGGATAACACATGTAGTAGTCCCTTATTGATTCAGTTTACCTACCAGAGACGACCCCTAAAAATGTGTGAAGACAATGAAGAGAATGGTGATCTGTGAAGATATTCACTGTGAAGACTATGACATGAGAAGACATTCACGTGAAGACTATGGAGTAAAAAGACATAGTTGTTTCGTAGTTTCATTTTCTTCTTTGTTGAGTCATAGGAACCATCGTACTGTTAAGTGGGGTCCAAGTAAACAAAGTCAGAGTGACTGATGTGATGCTCAACCAAATCCTATGTCTTCGAGCGAAGACAATGAGAGCAAATCTTATCCGGATCTGAATGAGTCAGCTTTACTTGTAGCCCAAGTCAAGCTGCCACGTGTGTTTGAAATCTGACCGTTGGACACGTGTCAGTTCCTTAGTGACCCAGGGTCATTTTGGACAAATCAGGTCGGGTTGCCTCCTAGCTATAACTAGCCCACCCCCTACACCATAAATTGGTGGCTGCTCAGAGTTAGTACATGGCTTTTGTTGTTTGAGAGCAACGCACCTCTGAAGCATTTGAGAGAGAGAGATCCTTGCGAGGACAAAGCCCTAAACACCCAGAGCCAAAGAGTGTTAGGCATCATTGAAGTCTTTCTGTCTACGTGACCTGAAGACTTGTTACACTTGAGGTTTGTGAATCCTCCAGCCGGTTAGGCGTCGCGTTCTGAGCATCCAAGAGTCATTGTGGATCGCCGGTGAACGAAGTATGTGAAGGTTTGGAAGTCTACCTTGAAGACTTACCAGAGTGATTGGGCGAGGACTGGGTGTCCTTAGCTCAAGGGGAATAAGGTGAAGATGCGGTCTTCTGAGTTAAATCTCAGCCTCCCTAACCAGACGTACAGTTGTCACAGCAACTAGAACTGGTCTACCAAAATCCTTGTCTTCACCAAGCAACTGGTTCTATCCTTCCCTTCCCTTTACTTACAGTTTGTCTTCGTGAAGTCATTGCCTGCTTGCATGATCTGAGTGTCTTCACTGCTTGAAGACTGCTTACTATTTGGCTTCATACTATCTTCCATTCTGATCCATACTACCTAGCTGCTGATAGTCTTCGTGCTTTCACTTCATTGCTTACTTGACTATGGCTTGTCTAGTGTAGTATACCTTCCGCTGCATATCAATAGGTTCATTTCTTCTTGAAAGTGCGTTATATCAACTAGAGGGGGGGGGTAATAGGCGATTTTTATGAAAGTCTTCAAAATGTGGAAGTTTCGAAGACAAAAGATAGAAATAAACCTATTACCATGCAGCGGAAGGTAGACTACACTAGGCAAACCATAGTCAAGTATTCAATGAAGTGAAAGCACAATGACTAATAGCAGCTAGGTAGTAAGGATCAGGTAGGAAGATATTATGAAGCCAAACAGAACACGCGGTCACTCAGTGAAGACAAAAGATAGTGCAATCATACAATGACTTCACAAGGACCAACAGTAAGTAAAGGGAAGGGAAGGATGAAACCAGTGACTCGTTGAAGACAATGATTTGTTGGACCAGTTCCAGTTGCTGTGACAACTGTACGTCTGGTTAGGGCGGCTAGGTATTTAAACCTGAGGACACACAGTCCTAAACACGCAGCTCAGGACACCCAGTCATCACCGTATTCCCCTTGAGCTAAGGTCACACAGACCTCGCCCAATCACTCTAGTAAGTCTTCAAGGTAGACTCCCAAACCTTCACAGACTTTGTTCACCGGCGATCCACAATGTCTCTTGGATGCTCAGAACGCGACGCCTAACCGGCTGGAGGATTCACAGTCCTCAAGTGTAATAAGTCTTCAGATCACACAGACAAGAAGACTTAAGTGATGCCTAACACTCTTTGGCTCTGGGTGGTTTGGGCTTTATCCTCGCAAGGAATTCTCTCTCAAAGGCTTTGAGGTGGGTTGCTCTCAAACGACAAAAGCTGTACTCTAACTCTGAGCAGCCAACCGTTTATGGTTGTAGGGGGTGGGCTATTTATAGCCACTAGGCAACCCGACCTGATTTGTCCGAAATGACCCTGGGTCACTAAGGAACTGACATGTGTTCCAACAGTCAGATTTCAAACACACATGGCAACTTTACTTGGGCTACAAGCAAAGCTGACTTGTCCGACTCTGGACAAGATTCGCTCTCATAGTCTTCACTCGAAGACATAGGTTTTGGTTAAGCATCACTTCAGTCATTTTGACTGGTTCTCTTGGACTCCACTTAACAGTACGGTGGTTCCTATGACTCAACAAAGAAGAAAAAGAACTACGAAAGATCTAAGTCTTCGAACTCCATAGGCTTCATGTGATGTCTTCTCTTGTCATAGTCTTCAATGTGAATATCTTCATATACCAACTTTGACATCAATGTCTTCATACATTTTTAGGGGTCATCTCTGGTAGGAAAACCGAATCAATGAGGGACTTCTACCTGTGTTATCCTGTAATTCTCACAAACACATTAGTCCCTCAACTAGGTTTGTCGTCAATACTCCAAAACCAACTAGGGGTGGCACTAGATGCACTTACAATCTCCCCCTTTTTGGTGATTGATGACAAACTAGTTGAAGTTTTCAACGGGGAATATAATATGTGAAATTGTAAGAGGATAGTGAATTGTCTTCATAAGCTGTGAGGGCTCCCCCTGAAGATGTGCATATAAGTAATTTGCTTTTGGAATGCAAATGCACATGGCAGGTTGTGCTTGTGGAGATCCTCTTCAACTTATGATGACAAACCACTATGCATGTGAAGGTATGTGAAGATAATGACATGCATAATGGAAAATGGACGTCTGCAAAATGATCTAAGTGCGGAATTTATCATCGCACATGCGGAATTTATCATCGCATCACAAAGTGGCAAATAAGTAGCAGACAACCATCGAGTTTAAGTGTTACAACTCAAAGAACCAAATGTATCAAAACGAGAGTTGTAAACATGAAGCAAAATATAAAGCAACCGCCCATATGGACCCGCTTGAAGACTATCAAACTCATACGCTTCTCCCCCTTTTGTTAGTAAGGACCAAAAAGGTTTGAAGACATAGAGCATCTACTCGTTCCCACGAAGAGTAGGTGAAGCAGTAGGGTCGTCGGTGGTGTTCGGCGGTGCAGAAGAACTTGGAGCAGTGTCAAAGCGTGCTGAAGGAGGTGGTGGTGAAGTAGCATCGTCTTCATCTTCGATCACTCTGGCATTCACAGTTGCAGCAGAGGAAGAGAACTCAGAGTCTTCAAGAGATGGAGTTCGTCGCAGCACTGCCCTTCGAGGAGGTGTGGAGTCAAACTTGAAGCGTTCAGAGAAGCCATCCTCTTGAAGATCATCTTCAGAGCACATAAGAGTCAGCCCTTTCCATGTGCGTCGAGAGGTTTCATGTGCAACAAAGGTATTCTTGGTGGCAAGATTGCGAATACGGTTGACATCCACCAAGAGACTTTGCATTTGGCGCTTCAGCCAGTCATGATGCCTATCCTGTTTCTGATGAAGAGCCACCAGAAGCTCTCGGTCATTGAGAACATGAGTGCGCTTCTTGGGTCGTTGGGCAATTGTGCTATCAGTGGCTTCAGTAAGGGCAGGATGTGGTGCACGGGTAGTTCCAGCCAAAGGATACACATGAGCGACTGCTTCAACTCCTTCAATGTTCTGAGAAAAACTTTGATGCTCCGCATTCTGAAGACTTAGAGGTTTCTTGGCAGGCTCAGGATAAATGGCTTCAATAGACATATCCACATCAGGCAGAAAGATCCGATGATTGCGAGCAGATGGCTGATATGAGATAGCGGAGTGGAGTTTAATCAGCCGCATTATCCATGGAGCGTAGAACTTCAAGCCAAAAAGATCAGAGCCTGATGCAGCAAGTTGGCGGGTGAAGAAGTCCTGTGCATTGAAGCATTTGCCATGAAGAATATAGAAGACCAAAGTCTTCATTGCACCTTCCAGCTTGACATGTGGAGAATGTCCTTTGATGGGCCAGAGAGTTCGCCTTATGATATGATAAATAGTCCTTTGGCAGATACTCAAAGTCTTCAACAAAGAACTCCTTGGGATATGCAACATCTTGGGGCAATGGCTTCATCATACTGAGCATCTGACTCATGTTTGGTTCAGGCTTCTGAAAGATGCTCTCCATAGCTTCACTGTGAAGCTGACAGCCAGGTTCGTAGAGATCGCCAGGAGTGGGCAGACCAGTGAGCTCAATGATATAAAGGCTTTGGCTTCGTGATGAACATTATCTGTCATCCACTCCAGGACCCAAGTCTTCGGATCTCTGTTGTATCCACGAATGTGAAGTGTGGCATAGAATTGGAGCAGCAACTCTTCATTCTAGTGCTCTTGGTCGGTGACAAACGGCAGCAATCCAATCTCTTTGAAGCAATCCAGAGCTTCTTCCAGATAGGGCAAACCAGCTATTGCTTCAATGTCAAGACGCTTATGTGGGAAGATGCGACCTTGATTGTATAGAATGCAGGAGTAATAGCTTCGCTGCGGATAGCTCCAGAACCAATCAGAAGATATTCTTTCCCTTGAGTAGGGGTTCCTGGAGCTATTGAAGAAGGTGTTGTCTGCTTTGAAGCCATTGACATTGAAGGATCCAGGTGCTGATGCAGGACCTGGAAACCTGGGCAATCTTGGGATTGGCTTCTGTACCCGAGGCCTGTGCTCAACATGATAGTCAAACTGAGGACTAGCAGCAGGCGCAGGAATAGAAGCAGTAGCATCAGTGGCTTCGCTGACTTCTGGTGCTTGGGTTGGTGAAGGCTCCACACTGGCTTCATCCATGACAGCGTCAGTGGCGTCGGTGGCAGCCTCAAGATTCTCAACCTCCACTTGACGAGCTGGAGGGTCGGTCATAGTCACGTTCTCCTCGAGAATAGCTTCTTGGTGGGACGGGGGAGTAGCAGCTTTTGGGGTTTCTTCTTCATCGGCTGATGCAGCCGGAATGTCTTCAGCAGTATTAGCTTCAGACTCAGAGACTGGAGGCCTTGGTCCTTTGCAAAGCCTGCGTAACGCTGGCGACGCCTGTGGAGTTGGAGTTGGCTGGGCCTCAAAGTCTTCTTCTTCTTGTGCTTGTGGGTGATCAGCCCATGATGCATCCTGAGCAATTGGCGTCAGAGGACGACCAATGCTGATGAGCTCGCTGTGCGTTAGCACGGGCGATGATACCTGTTGGTGCTCGAGCTGAGGAAGAACTGCATCATCTTCAACATGGTCATGGTGACCAATGTCTTCAGCAGCGATGGGATCAGCTATTGGAAAGTCTTCAGCTTCATGAGCCTCTGTGAAAGCAATCTCATGGACAGTTAGTTGGCACTCCTGAGGTTCAACGTCAGGGCGAACCATGGAGATGGGTTCAACAATCAAGGGCTCTGTGGGAGTAGCCCGTTCCTTCTTGGTCTTCCGCTTCTTCTTGGAGGGAGCAGTAGCAGAGGCTTCAGGATGTTTCCTCTTTCTGGCTTCGGCCTCAGCAGTCCTCGTCTTCTTCAATTCTGAAGCGGTTGACCTGGCCTTTAGCTTCGAGCCAGTCATGCTAATTGGGAAAACAATGGGATCTGCTTCCTGCCTTGGTGTGTCGGGTTCAGCCATAGCGGGCTTCTTCTTCTTCTTTGCAGCCATCCTGGGGTCGATGCTAGGACGCCCAAGGGCCTTGCGCTTCTCAGCCTCATTGTAGGCTTGCACACACTTGTCAGCCAGGCTCTTCATGCGCTCACGAGAACCTTGAGCTTCTTCACACTTCTTGAGAAAGGCTTCTTTAAGCTCGTGCAACATGATCTTGAAGTTCTTGACCTCTTGCACGCTGAGCTTGGCCATATGCTTCTTGAACCGAGCTTTCTCAAAGTCAATCTTCTGCTTCAGTTCGACGATGCGCTGAGCTAGTGCTAGCTCTGAAGCAATGGCGCCATGGAAGGCGACACTGAGACCAATGGGAAGTTGCAGGTCTTTGAAGTTGAGGTTGGGAGTTTCAAACCACTCATCAATGAAGTCGTGGATGATTGCCACGTCAAAGAGAGGCAAATTGTTGAAGATTTCTGCTTCTTCTTTGCTCTTGATCAGTTGCTCAAGAGCGTCATCTGCAAGATCTTCATCACTGGACAGATCAATGGCATCGTTGCGCAGAATAGCAGCAGCAGTCAGTTCTTGGTCGGTGTGTGGCAGAGGCATCTTGACCTTCTGGGGCTTGGAGATGCGTGAAAAATCTTCAGACTGCACACTGTCTTCAGAAGGTGCAGTGGCCAGTGGCTTCGCCCGTGAGATTTTTGGTGCAGAGGCAGGCTTTGAAGCTTTTGGCTGCTTCAGTTTCTTTGGCTTCGGCGCTGCAGGCGCTTCATCTGATTCAGCGTCATCTGCAGGCTCATTCACGACAGTCCCTTGAACCACGATATGGGTGATGAGACCTTCAAGGTTGTAGAAAGGACCGATGACATTGGGTTCTGCATCGCGTGTGCCGTCAGCCCGGGGAGCAGAAGGACCAGGGTTGAAGCCTAGTCCCAGTGACTTCTTGTTTTCCTTGGCCGATGCCTTTTCGTGCTGGAAGTTGCGCTTGAAGAGATTATCGTCACGACACCATAGCAATGATGATGGGTCGGCATCTTCAGGCTGAGGTCCATGGACCATACATGGATAGAAACCCTGAGCAATAGCTTCAGCTTTGTTCTTGGGTGGAAGGCCTCGGAAGAGAATATCACCCCAAGGACTTTTGATAGCACTCTTCTCAGCATATTCCTTGGTCACGAATCTGTATTTGTACCACTGTTCTGCCCAATATCTTCGAATCCACTGGATTCGGGTCTTGCGCTGATTATAATCCTCTTCAGGATCTGTCTTGTAAAGCTCTAAGAGGTCATCAGGCAAATCTCTTGATGTTCCCCCACGACGCCGTCTGCCTCCCTTCCTTGCAGATTTCTCTGAAGCCATGAACTTTAAACTGAAAGGCTTCAATACGTTCAAAGGCTTCAAAGGCTTTCGCTTGCTGGACAAACATGAACTGGCTTCGGAAGAATTTATATGATGCTGTAAGAATTCTGCAAATGAATGCAGACTATGAGAACCAAGGGATTCTCCCACGGACATGTACCTGTGACAACATTAAGGTGCGAGGGAAGGGGAAGAGGTCATATGCATTCTCAGAAGATTTTGAAGATAAATCGGTTTAGAAGACATTGACCTCATCGTGCGAAGACATTCATTCATAGATAAGGGGTTGGTTCTAGATTTGTACGAATCCATGGATCAGTACAAGTGAGGAATCTAACTACTTTGTGAAGTACAAGTGAATATACTAGGCATATTATGAGATGCAGTATGAAAGAGATCCAACTTGTGTGAACAGAAACTGCTTGTGGTAGGAAGTGACGAAGCTATAGGATCAAAGGGGCCGTAAAAAGGAAGTTTTATTTACCACACGAAGAACTGCTAGACGGAGTGGAAGAGGAGGCCGAGCAGTTCGATCGTCCGTGCCCTAACTTGGCGACGGAGGACACCTACGGCGACGGCGGAGAAGACGATGTCCGCGGTCGGCGTGAAGACGGTGTCGGAGAGGTTGCGGCAGCGAAGCGCTTCGTTGTCGGCGTCGTCGAGGGCTAGCGGTGGCGCTAGGGTTCGTGCGAGAGTGGAAGAAGAGATAATGACTGCGGTGAGGCGTGTATTTATAGGTACAGGGGCGGCTCAGTGTTATTACACAGGTGCCCCTGGCGATTCACATCTGAGGAACACGTGGCCATCATGCAGCATGTCGGAGGTTGTTCCACGTCCCATGCACGCCTGGATTGTCGGGTGGTCGTTCCCACTTCTTCGGGTTTCAGGTGAAGGAATGAGCATTGAAAACAGACTTAATGTTTGTCTCTGTATCTTCTGCTGACAAGGACGCAGAGAAGACATTCGACAGTTTCAATAGAATGCATATGATTTGGAGAGGTAGAGTTTGAGATAGAAAGCATAGAGAGGTTAGGGTCCGATCATATTCACTTAGTTCAAAAGATTCAACAAAAATACATAGCTATAAGTGAATGCTGTAGAGGACAGGACACTAGTATATATATATAATCAATATAGTGAAGATAATCATGAAGACATGTTGAGATTGAAGCCAAACCAAATGTGAAGACATAGCAAATGTAACACCATGAGTGAAACACTTCAAACAGAACCTTGGGTGGTGACGTTACCCACCGTATAGGAAGTATTAGACTCAGACACGGCGCATAATTATCGTGGCGCTCCGAAGTCAAATTCCACATTAATGTATTCACACTTAGAATGTATGTCTTCATTGATTGAAGATATACTTTACTTCGTGTGTTGCACATCTAAGTCATCAATATGCATAAGTGTTAGGATGTGTGCCTGATCACAGGACATTCGAGGATTCCAAGATATTTAGCTCACACCGTAACTTGCAAAATCTCTTCTCATCCAAGGGCTTGGTGAAGATATCTGCCAATTGCTCTTCAGTGTTGACGTGTATGATATCAATGTCTTCCTTCACAACATGATCTCTGAGAAAGTAATGACGAATTTCAATGTGCTTTGTCTTCGAGTGCTGAACTAGGTTGTTGGCAATCTTGATGGCGCTTTCGTTGTCGCAGTAGAGTGGCACTTGCTTCAGATGAATGCCATAGTCTTTGAGTGTTTGCTTCATCCATAGAAGCTGAGCGCAGCAAGATCCAGCAGCAATGTATTCAGATTCAGCAGTGGAGAGAGATACACAGTTCTGCTTCTTTGAAGACCAACATACAAGTGATCGTCCCAGAAAATGATATGTGCCTGATGTAGACTTGCGATCCACCTTGTCACCAGCATAATCAGCATCCGAGAATCCAACCAGATCAAACTCTCATGTGGAGCATCCTATGATCATCCCCATGTACACTATGACTTCTCCCCAAGCCCCTAGTGCCCACATGTTGAGACCTCAAGTATACACCATTGGACACAAGGTGAACTCGCTCCTTTCCGAATCTTCCCTTTCCGCATGTAAGACATGGATGCTACCTCAAGCGCGGACCTTATGCATACTCAGGTCCATCCGAGGAGACCATGGAGAGCCTAAGGACCAAGGCCAAGTGTGTGCGGGAGCAAGGGAAGGAGAGCCAGCTGCTACAGCCCGAGCGGTACTACCACCCACACCAAGCGGTACTACCGCTGAAGGCCCACAAGCGGTGCAACCGCTCGACCACCGCCCAACAACCGGCCAAGCTTCTGTGATCGAGCGGTGCAAGGCCGGTGCAGCACCGGTTTATCCCCGTAACAGCCACCTGACTGGTACAACCGCCCCAAGCACCGGTACAACTGCTGAGCACATCCGGAAGCACCTCCAGGAACCCGTACCTGAGCATCCAGCGGTACAACCGCCCCCATGACCGGTACTACCGCCCTGCCTGTGCGCAGTGGAAGGGGTTTCACCCCATGTATCCCCCAACTTACCCCTTGGACTATATATACTTGTCCCTTAGCTCCGTACTAGGGTTAGCATTGGTTTAGCTCATTTGAGAGATAGAGCATTGCTCATCCATATCGGATCTCCTCCGTGCGAGAGACCGCGGCCTCTTCGGAGAAGATCCCTTTGGATTCAAGCCCCCTTTCTAAGGGAAGATCCCCCCGTGGATTCAAGACCTCCTCACGAAGAAGACCGGCTACCCTTGTATCGTCCTTAGTTGTCCGTGGATCATGTATCTTCTCTTATGTATTCGAGGATCTAGCACATGTGTGACTATCTTGTTGGTTTGAGTGTTCCTCTTTGTGCCCCTTTGTGATTTCCCCTCATGTTTCCTCCTCGTGTTCTTCGTGTTCTTCGCGGGATTCCGCTCCTTTCGTGAAAGATCGGGCCACTAGGGTTCTACCCTACATCATCTTGGTATCAGAGCCACGTTGATCACGATTTCGGAGCCTCCCCTCGTTGTTTTCTAGCCTAATTTTGTTGTGTTCTTTCCCAATTTCGAAAATCCCCACCAAAAATAGCCCCAATTTTTTTTTGTGATTTGTTGGTTTGATGATGTTTTGTTGATTTTGATCCATGGATTTGCTTGGTTTCAAGTGGATCTAGCATCTCCCCAAGCTTCCCCACCTTCCATCCATGAAATCCATCAAATTTTGCCCCCGAGATCATCCATTTCCGCCCCAAGTTCATCCCGATCCAGATCTGAGAATTTTTTCCGACACCAGCGGTACAACTGGCCCCCGAGGCGGTACAACCGCTCCCCCATAACCTGATACTTCTGCCAGCTAAAACTGGAACCCCAGGATGCTCCAGGAGCGGTACAACCGCCCACCCAAGCGGTACAACCGCCCCTCCCAGCTTCAGCCTCGGCTGATTGACAATTTTGACCATAACTTTCACATCCGGAGTCCAATTTTCACGTTCTTTAGCTCGTTGAGTAGCTATTGACATCCCCCATCCATATACATAGGTTTCAACACCATTTGACTCCATCAAATTTTTGGAACTTTGGCATCTTTTCCTAGGGCTTCCACCACATCATCCGCTACACCACCATAACCTTCCGCAACCTAACCAATTTTGTTCCCCATCGCATTAGTGGTTGCTTGAGGAGTGATTTGAGTCTCCTAAGGTGTCTAGGCTACTTAGGGATGGTCGCTTCTTCATCAACCACCACCACCACTTCCGCATAGGCTTGACCACTATACACTCCGACCACCCAACTTAACCCAATTTTGCTTGTGTTGTGAGTTGTGTCTCCTAAGGTGTTTCGGCTACTTAGGGACCGTGCTTCCAACTCCGACACCGTGTATAGTCCACCACCTTACCCTCGACTTCCGCATTGCGTACTCCACAACCCATCATTGCCATTCCGCAATTCCATTGAGCTTCCACAATATCACCACCGCATTCCCGCTACCACCATTTGACATTTGATATTTTGAGTTCGCGGTTTTTCCGTTTCCTAAGGTGTTTCGGCTACTTAGGGACGAGTCTCCATCATCTTGGTATCGTCATCAAGATCACCGCCACTCATCATCACCGCGGATGGTAACCTCCATATCATCTTGGTATCGTGGTACCCCTCCATTGTATATTCCCTTGCCATTGCATTGATAACCCCTAGCCCATTTTGCGTCACTTGCCTATCGAGACTAGCCTTTGAGTATTGCCGGCAACGTTACTTGTGCACATTAGTGGTCTACACCTTCCATTACATACATACCATACCATATCGGTATCATCTTGGTAACATATCATCCTTTGTGCCACAAGTTTGTTCCCGCATATATACACAATAGCTATCTTGGTTTGTGCATTTCGCAAAGTGGCCATACATATCAAAAAAAAGAGAATAAGCTTTTAAGCAAAAGAGTGAACAAAGAGCTTGTAAGCAAGTGCCATAGCATCATACCACATTGTCATATAAGATCATCTTGGATCATAACACCGGGATCCATACATATATAGCATACTTGGGATAGAAGTTCATACATTTTGCATCTTATAGGTTGTGCACAAGTGTCGTATCCGTCTATTGAGCAATCGTGCTAGCGTCTCTCTTGAGTTGTGCAACATGAGCGTTTTCTGTGGATTCCATATTTTGTGCTCATCCTTGGTTGCACGACCCCATTTATCTATCCGTGTGTGTGTTTTCCTGAGCCACCCATATTGCTATTGGTCTACTTGTTACACTTGTAAATTTGTGAATCTCTTTCAACATTATTGACTCTTGCTAACATTTTACATCAAATTTTTGTGCCACTATCCTCACCGAGCTCCACCATAAGCCTTATTTGTGTAGGTGTGAGAAACCGACAAGAATTGGTACCAATTGTGCTATTTCCTTGTCCACATTGGAGTGATCATTGATCCACTTTCAACTTCGGTCAAGGTACATTTGGTATTCGTTCTTCTCTTTCTCCACTCATATTGGCTCGAATCTTGTGATGGATAGGCAAGGCATTTCATCTCCGGTATTCCGCAACAACGACGGCGTGTACAACTACATCAACAACAAGCTTTCCGCACAAAAGGAGGAGCAAGATGCAAGGATGGAGGAGATTCGGACCTTGCTGATCAACCGTTCTTCCCCTTCATCATCCTCAAGGCGGCGACGTTCAAGTCACAAGTCTTCGGAGCGCAAAAATGATGCAAGCGCAAGGCGTCCACGTCCACATCTCCATGACGACCACCATCATGTTCGTGATCCACATAGTCATGAAGGACAAGTCACCTCCAAGCAACATGTGCACGACGACAACGAACGACATCTACATCGAGCTCAAGCACAACAACGACAACATCATCATGAAGATGCTCGAGATGCGCCTACCTACAAGTCGCAACAAGCCCTACTTCACGCCAAGTCCAAACTTCATGACCACAAGAGAAGACCGCGAGACAAGCACCACCAAGACGGAGCTACGGCTACACCAACCACTTTGGCATCTTCACCAAGCGACTTCAAGGCCTGTTCGCCTTCGGATATATGGCATCTTCGCCAACAAGCACCTCAAGACTACGCTCAAGAGAAGCTCGCCAAGCTCAAGTCCGCGACTTCCACGAGATACTATGACCTCGACATCGACCACACGATTCATTTCTATGGGACTCAAGAACCCGAGGAATATCTCGAGTGGGAGCGTTTGATGGACGACTACCTCAAGCTACATCAAGTCCCTCCCAAAGATCAAGTGAAGTGCGCCACAAGGAACTTCCACGACTACGCGTCCACATGGTGGCTTCACACACCTTTGGAGAGCTACGACATGAGTTGGCCCAAGACGAAGAGAGCTTTGTGACGAGAGTTTGTGCCTCCAACCTACACGGAACAACTTCAACGCCAATTGGAGAACACCATCCAAGGATACAAGTCCATCGACGAGTACTTCAAGGAGATAAAGATTGCCTTGCGACGAGCCGGCATGGACGACCCCATTTCGATGAAGTTTCACTTCATGAAGGGATTGCACAACGACATCTCCAAGACGATCTTCCTCGAGAACTACAAGTCCCTCGACGACAACTACATTGGTGCTCTCAAGGCGGAACAAGAACTCATGAGGGCCAAAGTTTCTCTACCCCAAGCTCACTTCACGACGACCAAGCTCCATGAGAACGAGCATGAGGCTAGTACCACCACGATGTCCAAGCCCGACGAGCTCCAAGATGATACTCCCAAGTTCGACTCCATCCCTCTTTGTGGCATTGACGATGCCGAGTCCTCCATGACTCTTTTTCAAGACGGCGCAACGACGAGTACGACTACGGAGACCCTCAAGGACCAAGCTTTGAAGGTGAGCGACAAGGTGGCGAGCAAGGATGATGCTTCCATCTTAGGAGGCGAGAGTGATGATGTGCCATCTTCGGCCTTCATACACGGTGACGACAACGAGATGGTTGAACATGGGATTTTCCCTTCGACCACGGTGACGTATGATGACTTGAGTGACTTGTGCCACCATATTGAGAGTGAGAGTGACTTCACCACTAGCCCCATATATGTGTTGCCACGATTCCCATGTGAGGAGAGCCACAACCCCCACCACTTGAGTGAGATGAGTGACTCCACCATATGTGAGTTTGAGTGCACCTATTCGGAGGGAGTGAGTGAACCACCACATAGAGAGAGTGAGTTAGTTGATAGGTCATGTGAGGCCACTTTCAACACTAACGACTTGACCTCTACCTCTATTGTGTCTTCTCATTTGGTGCTAGGTCCCATCTATGATGACGCGCCGATTCACGACGACTACGTCCTACCTTTGGACAAGACGATGACCATGGTGGAATATGATGCACCCCCCACATGGTTCCATCAAGATGAAGATGACCACCATTTGGTCTTTCCCACCTCACCTACACCATTTGAGTGGAATGAAAACGGTAACATATGTGACGGTGGTGCTCCAGTCCCTCTAGTGGACATTCTTGACATTGATTGCTTTCATGATGTTGATCCCCCTATTGACATGCTTCATGCTAGTATGATTTCCCCATCCGATGATTTACCCATTTATGATGAGTATGATGATTGCCATGTGGAGTCTCTTAGTTGTGATGCCATGTTACATAGGATTTCGTGTGCCAATTCTCTCGGTCACATCATGTTTGCCAATCCGCTTGATTTGTCATATGCTATGCATGAGATCAATCACATGTCATATTTGCAATCTCTTCATAGTGACTATGCATATGCCATTAACATAAACCCAATTTGCACATATGGCATAGATGACAAGCCCATGGTTATCGGCATTTGTTTTTCTTGTGATGATATTGATATGCTCCCTTTGCATCCTTTATCTCATATGCCATACCATGATCACCTAGCTTCGGATATGCATTGTTTTGGATGTTGTCCATTTTCTCCATATGGTGTTTCCGATATTGCTCATGAGGAGACCCCCATAGTTTCCTCATACATTTTAGGAGATTTTGATAACTCCCATCCATTGCATGATCCTTATACTTGTATGCTCAATTTGCATCCCCATCGTGTTATACACAATAACTATTCTTTCATGATGGATGACATGTTCTTATACCATGCATCAAATTTCTTTGAGCGATGCTTATCTTGTGCTAACTCTCACGCGCACATACACATCATGATGGATGATGTGTACATTTACCACACACACAATTTCTTTGGTTTGTGTTTCTTTTGTGTAGGTACCCATGAATACTTGTCAACCTCGCAATCCCACGAGTTGACAAAACAAGCTCTAGAGAGCAACGATGACTTGGGATCCCATGGATTGTCTTTCCCATCGCTCTCTTCACGCAAAGACTTCGCGCAATTCTTCTACATGACCCTCACTTGGCTATGGGTTATTGTCCACTACATACTCTATGCCCATCTTGCCATGTTCACCTTGCATGATATGCTCATTACTATGCTTTTGCCATACATTTGTGACCCATGCTTTGCATTACACATGATGATTGATTCTCATACTTGTATGTGTATTTGCAAGCTTGGTGGAGATATTGCTTGCTATTGCTATGTTTGCTTTGTACCCCATGCCTATGATGATAATTTCATCTTGCTTTGTGTTCGTGCTTGCGATATGTCATGTGCATTGCCTATGCCTATTATTTGCTCTCATGACATGATTGCCATGATTTACTCTAGTATGTTGCATCTTCGCACTACTAGCTTTCACGACTTGATTACTATGCTTGACTTGATTGCCTCACACATGATGAACAATTGCTCTTTCTATTGTGTTGAGTGCCACACTATATTCACTACACCCCATGCACATTATGCTTGGATTGTCTTGCACTTGACCCATGTGTTTAGACACTTCATTTTATTTGGTGTTGTGAATGATTCCTATGCCTACCATAGACCTTTCATTGAGCACTTTGTGAATGCTTACTATGAATTTGAGGTAGATGCTTCTTCTCTTGTCACACATATTTGCATCACTACCTCACATTCACATGCTTGTCCCCATGATTTCTTTGCTTGTTCTAGATTGATATGCTTACATGCCACGTCACAATCCTTTATCACACCATATGCTTTGCATGATGACTACACTTGTCTGGTGAATCACCTCTTGAATGCTTGGTTTTGCACTAACGCTAACCACATTTATTTTTCCAAGTGTTTGTTGTCCTTGCTCATTTTGAAGGAATCACTAGACGGTGCGACGTTGGAGAGTGCCCACTCCAAGCTTGAAGATGATGACTACTTGGTGAACATCCGCTTCTACACGACGAAGCCATCTCTTTCCCATGGTGATTTGGTTTTCGATCCGAGGTCGGATCTTTCCCAAGGGAGAGGGGATGATGTGGAGCATCCTATGATCATCCCCATGTACACTATGACTTCTCCCCAAGCCCCTAGTGCCCACATGTTGAGACCTCAAGTATACACCATTGGACACAAGGTGAACTCGCTCCTTTCCGAATCTTCCCTTTCCGCATGTAAGACATGGATGCTACCTCAAGCGTGGACCTTATGCATACTCAGGTCCACCCGAGGAGACCATGGAGAGCATAAGGACCAAGGCCAAGTGTGCGCGGGAGCAAGGGAAGGAGAGCCAGCTGCTACAGCCCGAGCGGTACTACCGCCCACACCAAGCGGTACTACCGCTGAAGGCCCACAAGCGGTGCAACCGCTCGACCACCGCCCAACAACCGGCCAAGCTTCTGTGATCGAGCGGTGCAAGGCCGGTGCAGCACCGGTTTATCCCCGTAACAGCCACCTGACCGGTACAACCGCCCCAAGCACCGGTACAACCGCTGAGCACATCCGGAAGCACCTCCAGGAACCCGTACCTGAGCATCCAGCGGTACAACCACCCCCATGACCAGTAGTACCGCCCTGCCTGTGCGCAATGAAAGGGGTTTCACCCCATGTATCCCCCAACTTACCCCTTGGACTATATATACTTGTCCCTTAGCTCCGTACTAGGGTTAGCATTGGTTTAGCTCATTTGAGAGATAGAGCATTGCTCATCCATATCGGATCTCCTCCGTGCGAGAGGCCGCGGCCTCTTCGGAGGAGATCCCTTTGGATTCAAGCCCCCTTTCTAAGGGAAGATCCCCCCCGTGGATTCAAGACCTCCTCACGGAGAAGACTGGCTACCCTTGTATCATCCTTAGTTGTCTGTGGATCATGTATCTTCTCTTATGTATTCGAGGATCTAGCACATGTGTGACTATCTTGTTGGTTTGAGTGTTCCTCTTTGTGCCCCTTTGTGATTTCCCCTCGTGTTTCCTCCTCGTGTTCTTCGTGTTCTTCACGGGATTTCGCTCCTTTCGTGAAAGATCGGGCCACTAGGGTTCTACCCTACATCAAACTCTGAGCCCTTTGGATACCATAATCCTAGAGTTGGGGTGTGAGCCAAATATCGAAGAATTCGCTTCACAGCTAAGTGATGCGACTCCTTTGGTGCCGCTTGGAATCGAGCACACATGCAAACACTAAGCATGATATCTGGCCTAGATGCACATAGATAAAGTAAAGAACCAATCATGGAGCGGTATACCTTTTGATCGAACTCTTTAGCATTGTCGTCGGGATCCATATGATGTTTGGCTGGCATTGGCGAAGCCATTGAAATCTTGCATACAGAACTTCTTCAGGCAATCTTTGAGATACTTCTCTTGAGATATGAAGATGCCGTTGCGTTGCTGTCGTATTTGAAGACCGAGGAAGAGAGTGGGGTCGAGGGAACCAGGTATGAAGCCTTTGCTCTTCAGGAAGTCTTTGAGTGTGTCATACCAAGCCCGAGGGGCTCGTTTGAGGCCATACAGTGCCTTGTTGAGCTTGTATACCATGTCAGGATGTTTTGGATCTTCAAAGCCAGGCGGTTATGCAACATACACTTCTTCTTCAATCTTGCCATTGAGAAAAGCGCTCTTCATATCCATTTGATATAGAAGTATGTTATGATGATTTGCATAGGCCAGCAGTATGCGTATGGCTTCAAGTCGAGCCACGGGAGCAAATGTTTCATCAAAGTCAATCCCTTCCACTTGAGTATATCCTTGAGCAACGAGACAAACTTTATTTCTGACAACTTGACCATGCTCATCTTGCTTGTTGCGGTATATCCATTTGGTGCCTATTATATTGTGCTTCCGAGGGCCAGGACGCTTAACCAGTTCCCATACATTATTCAGCTCAAACTGTTGAAGCTCTTCTTGCATAGCTTGAATCCATTCAGGTTCCATGAAGGCTTCGTCAACTTTCTTGGGTTCTATTATTGAGACGAATGCGAAGTGCCCACAGAAATTTGCTAGCTGAGTTGCCCTTGAACGAGTGAGCGGACCAGGTGCATTGATGCTATCAATTATTCTCTCAATCTGAACTTCATTGGCAACACGAGGATGTACAGGGCGAAGATTTTGCTCTTGCTGATCATTGTCATTGTTAGAAGGATTGTCTTCAGGCTGAGCATTGTCTTCAGGTTGATCAGGTGCGGATATGATAAGTTCCTCTTCATGTTGAGCTTCAGAGGGTATGATTTCTCCAGTTCCCATTAGTTTGATTGATTCACTGGATGGAACTTCATCTAGCACATTTGGCAGGTGCTCTCTTTGTGAACCGTTAGTCTCATCGAACCGCACATCCACTGTTTCAACCACTTTATAATGAAAGAGATTGAAGACTCTGTAGGAGTGCGAATCCTTTCCATATCCAAGCATAAAACCCTCATGTGCTTTTGGTGCAAATTTTGAAGTGTGATGTGGATCCTTGATCCAGGACCTGGCTCCAAATACTCTGAAGTAACTGACATTTGGCTTCTTGCCAGTAAGGAGCTCATAAGATGTCTTGTTCAGAAGCTTGTGAAGATAAACACGATTGATTGTATGGCATGTAGTATCAATGGCTTCAGGCCAGAATTTTCTTGGAGTCTTGTATTCGTCAAGCATCGTTCGGGCCATCTCAATGAGTGTTCTGTTCTTTTGTTCGACGACGCCATTCTGCTGTGGCATGTACGGGGCTGAGAATTCATGTGTGATGCCCAAAGTATCAAGATATGTATCAAGGCCAGTGTTCTTGAATTCAGTGCCATTGTCACTTCTGATGTGCTTTATCTTGGCGCCATAGTTGTTCATTGCTCGATTGGCGAAGCGTTTGAAGACATCCTGCACTTCAGTCTTGTAGAGGATTATGTGCACCCAAGTATATCTAGAATAATCATCAACAATGACAAAGCCATAGAGACAAGCAGTAGTAGTAAGAGTTGAGTAATGAGTGGGACCGAAAATATCCATGTGGAGCAGTTCGAAGGGTCGAGTAGTTGTCATGATTGTTTTCGAGGGATGTTTGGCCCTCATCATCTTTCCTGCTTCACAGGCACCGCATAAGTGATCTTTCTTGAACTTGACGCCCTCGATGCCTATGACATGCTTCTTCTTTGCAAGGGTGTGGAGGTTCCTCATGCCAGCATGCCCTAGCCTCCGATGCCAGAGCCAGCATTCTGAAGCTTTTGCTAGAAGACATACGGCAAGCTGTGGTCCTGCTGAGAAATCTACCACGTACAAATCATCTTTCCGATACCTTTCAAACACTAGAGACTTGTCAGATTCCATTAGAACAAGGCAACAATATTTTCCAAACATTACGATCATGTTCAAATCGCAAAGCATTGAGACAGACATTAAGTTGAAGCCAAGGGATTCAACAAGCATGACTTTATCCATGTGTTGATCCTTTGAGATTGCAACTCTACCTAGACCCAATACCTTACTTTTACCAGTGTCAGCAAATGTGATGTGACTCTTGTCGGATGGACGTAAGGTTGAGTCCATAAGAAGGCTTCTTTTGCCAGTCATGTGATTGGTACACCCACTATCAATAATCCATTCTGAAGACGCTGGTGTCGTACCCTACAATGCAGTTAGGGGGATAGGCTTCACGAAGAGAATTGTGAAGCAAAAACATTTGACGAACCAATGGGTTATGAAAGCTTAGATCCAGATTAGGACTGATAGGGAGAGTAGCAAGTGATTCAGGAACGAAGTACATAGTAAGAACATTCGGGCATTTGATCTTGCGCCCTACAAGATGTTTAAGGTCCCCAGCAGTAGTGTCAGACGATTTTGGTTTTCTACTGGAGACCTTTCCCTGCAAAAGAGAGTTTAAGCTTTCTTAGCCACCCACATCTTCAAGGGTGGCTTAGAAGCAATAAGTCTAAGTGCAGCGTCTGAGAACTTTGGCTTTGGAGCCCTAGCAAAAAGTCTTGCAGGCGGACAATAGTACTCATAAGAATAAGCAGAATAGTTCTTGGTCTTATGAACATGGCGGTTCGATGAACCGGGCTCATATTCATAGGCCTGAGTATGGTTTCCCTGCAAAACATTTGCGTTAGTGCGACTCAGGTGAGTCCTCTGTCTGTATGAAGCCTTTGGACCGTATGAAGCCTGTGGTCTGGGGTTTGTCTTCTTCACCTGTGGTGTCCTGACGACATTCACAGGAAGATTTTCCAAACACCTTTTTGGCACCTAGATCTTCTTCATAGGCGGTCCATTCCTGCAGTTAGTACCAATATACCTGGCAAACACTTCACCATTCTGATTCTTAAACAGTTTATAGTTTGCATCAAAGGATTCATCAATGACAATGGGGTTAGCACAAGTGAAGCCAGATAGATTGGATGGATCTGCTGAAGGTTCCTTTGCAGCAACCCATGTGGTTTTGGGGTACTGCTCAGGTTTCCAGTAAGAGCCATCAGCATTCATTTTCCTTACGAACCCAACACCCTCTTTCCTCGGGTTTCGGTTCAGAATCTGCCTTTTGAGGACATCACATAGTGTCTGATGCCCTTTAAGACTTTTGTACATCCCTGTTTCAAGCAATGTCTTCAACCTAG
The DNA here is from genome assembly GCF_002162155.2 of Triticum dicoccoides. NCBI lineage: Eukaryota > Viridiplantae > Streptophyta > Magnoliopsida > Poales > Poaceae > Triticum > Triticum dicoccoides. The sequence continues at coordinate 76,564,509 of NC_041386.1, read as the reverse complement.
CATTCTCACCAGCAATATCAGAGGTATCCTCAGCAGAGGGGTTAGTTCCCAAATCAACAATTGAAGATATTGCAACAGTAGCAGCAGTAGAACATTCAGCAACAGAAGTAGCATTATCACGCTCAATGCATTTAAGACATGGTGGTTCAAATCCTTCCTGAGCGGAACTGATCTGTTCGGCGCGAAGTGACTCGTTTTCCTTTTGAAGATCTTCATGAGCCGCTCTCAATTTCTCAAGATCTTGCTTCCTTTGAAGATAATCATAGGAAAGCTTTTCATGAGTTGTTGAGAGCGTTTCATGATGACTTTCAAGTTCCTCATACTTAACGTGAAGATTTTTTATGTCTTCAATTAAGGACTCAGATCGAGTCATTTCAGCGTCTAACAGATCATCGCTTTTGTCTAACAGTTTTTGAATATGTTCCATAGCTTTCTGTTATTCAGTTGCAATTTTAGCAAGTGTTTTGTAGCTGGGTTTTGAACCACAATCAGAGTCATCTTCACTAGATGTTTGATAGTGAGTAGTGCGTGTGTTTACCTTGGCACCGCGTGCCATGAAGCAGTAGGTAGGAGCGGAGCAGTCCTTGTCATGTGCATCAGTGTCGGTGATGAAGTCATTGTCTTCAGTGTTGAAGATGGACTTGGCAACGTATGCTGTAGCCAGACTTGCAACGCCAGAGTCGGACTCCTCCTCAGACTCCACCTCTGCCTCCTCAGAAGCGGACTCCTCCTCTGAATCCATTTCCTTGCCAACAAATGCACGTGCCTTGCCAGATGAGATCTTCTTATGTGATGAAGACTTTGAGGAAGACTTGGAAGAAGACTTTGAGTATTTCTTCTTCTTCTTGTCGTCAGAGTCATATTCCTTGCTCTTCTTCTTCTTTTTGTTCTCATTGTCCCACTGCGGACACTCAGAGATGAAGTGGCCAGGTTTCTTGCACTTGTGGCATGTTTTCTTCTTGTAGTCATGAGCAGAAGCTTCATCATTCCTTGAGCTTGATCGTGAGGACTTTCTGAAACCTTTCTTCTTGGTGAATTTTTGGAACTTCTTCACAAGCATAGCAAGTTCCTTTCCAATGTCTTCAGGATCATCAGAACTGCTGTCAGATTCTTCTTCAGATGAGGAGACAGTTTTTGCCTTCAAGGCACGAGTTCGCCCATAGTTTGGACCGTAGATATCTCTTTTCTCAAAAAGCTGAAACTCATGTGTGTTGAGCCTCTCAAGTATGTCAGACGGATCGAGTGTCTTGAAATCAGGACGTTCTTGAATTATCAGGGCTAGGGTGTCAAACGAATTGTCAAGTGATCTCAGTAGTGTCTTGACGACTTCATGCTTGGTGATCTCAGTAGCACCGAGGGCTTGAAGCTCATTCGTGATGTCAGTGAGTCGATCAAACATGAGCTGGACATTCTCATTGTCATTTCGCTTGAAGCGGTTGAAGAGGTTGCGCAGGACACTGATTCTCTGATCTCTCTGGGTTGAGACGCCTTCGTTGACCTTGGAGAGACAGTCCCAGACTAGCTTAGATGTTTCCAAAGCACTCACGCGGCCATACTGTCCTTTGGTCAGATGACCACAGATGATATTCTTGGCAGTAGAGTCCAGTTGAATGAACTTCTTGACATCAGCAGTAGTGACACCTTCTCCGGCCTTGGGAACGCCGTTCTTGACGACATACCATAGGTCGACGTCAATGGCTTCAAGATGCATGCGCATCTTATTCTTCCAGTAGGGATATTCAGTTCCATCGAAGACGGGGCACGCAGTGGAGACTTTAATTATCCTTGCAGTCGACATAGCTAAAACTCCAGGTGGTTAAACCGAATCACACAGAACAAGGGAGTACATTGCTCTGATACCAATTGAAAGTGCGTTATATCGACTAGAGGGGGGGGGGGTGAATAGGTGATTTTTATGAAAATCTTCAAAACGTGGAAGTTTCAAAGACAAACGATAGAAATAAACCTATTACCATGCGGTGGAAGGTAGACTACACTAGGCAAACCATAGTCAAGTATTCAATGAAGTGAAAGCACAATGACTAATAGCAGCTAGGTAGTAAGGATCGGGTAGGAAGATATTATGAAGCCAAACAGAACACGCAGTCACTCAGTGAAGACAAAAGATAGTGCAATCATACAATGACTTCACAAGGACCAACAGTAAGTAAAGGGAAGGGAAGGATGAAACCAGTGACTCATTGAAGACAATGATTTGTTGGACCAGTTCCAATTGCTGTGACAACTGTACGTCTGGTTAGGGCGGCTAGGTATTTAAACCTGAGGACACACAGTCCTGAACACCCAGTCCTGAACATGCAGCTCAGGACACCCAGTCCTCACCGTATCCCCTTGAGCTAAGGTCACACAGACCTCGCCCAATCACTCTGGTAAGTCTTCAAGGTAGACTCCCAAACCTTCACAGACTTTGTTCACCGGCGATCCACAATGTCTCTTGGATGCTCAGAACGCGACGCCTAACCGGCTGGAGGATTCATAGTCCTCAAGTGTAATAAGTCTTCAGATCACACAGACAAGAAGACTTAAGTGATGCCTAACACTCTTTGGCTCTGGGTGGTTAGGGCTTTATCCTCGCGAGGAATTCTCTCTCAAAGGCTTTGAGGTGGGTTGCTCTCAAACGACAAAAGCCGTACTCTAACTCTGAGCAGCCAACCGTTTATGGTTGTAGGGGGTGGGCTATTTATAGCCACTAGGCAACCCGACCTGATTTATCTGAAATGACCCTGGGTCACTAAGGAACTGACACGTGTTCCAACGGTCAGATTTCAAACACACATGGCAACTTTACTTGGGCTACAAGCAAAGCTGACTTGTCCGACTCTGGACAAGATTTGCTCTCATAGTCTTCACTCGAAGACATAGGTTTTGGTTAAGCATCACTTCAGTCATTCTGACTGGTTCTCTTGGACTCCACTTAACAGTACGGTGGTTCCTATGACTCAACAAAGAAGAAAAAGAACTACGAAAGATCTAAGTCTTCGAGCTCCATAGGCTTCATGCGATGTCTTCTCTTGTCATAGTCTTCAATGTGAATATCTTCATATACCACCTTTGACATCAATGTCTTCATACATTTTTAGGGGTCATCTCTAGTAGGAAAACCGAATCAATGAGGGACTTCTACCTGTGTTATCCTGCAATTCTCACAAACACATTAGTCCCTCAACTAGGTTTGTCGTCAATACTCCAAAACCAACTAGGGGTGGCACTAGATGCACTTACACTTCTGGTTGTCTTCAAAGCCCCCGTGTTTTGAAGACTTCCATAAAAATCGCCTATTCACCCCCCTCTAGTCGATAACTAGCACTTTCAATAGGCATTAAGTCCAACATTAGTAGACCGACTCCTGCCTGCATCTACTACTATTACTCCACACATCGACCGCTATCCAGCATGCATCTAGTGTATTAAGTTCGTGGAGAAATGGAATAATGCAATAAGAACGATGACATGATGTAGACAAGATCTATTTATGTATAAATAGACCCCATCTTGTTATCCTTAATAGCAACGATACATATGTGTCAGTTCCCGTTTTGTCACTGGGATCAAGCACCGTAAGATCGAACCCATCACAAAGCATCTCTCCCCATTGCAAGATAAATAGATCAAGTTGGCCAAACAAAACACAAATATCGAAGAAGAAATACAAGGCTATAAGCAATCATGCATATAAGCAATCAAAGAAGACTCAAATAACTTTCATGGATAAAAAGATAGATCTGATTATAAACTCAAAGTTCATCGGATCCCAACAAACACACCGCAAAAAGAGTTACATCATATGGATCTCCAAGAGACCATTGTATGATAATCAAAAGAGAGAGAGGAAGCCATCTAGCTACTAACTACAGACCCATAGGTCTACAAAGAACTACTTACGCATCATTGGAGAGGCACCAATGGACACGATGAACCCCTTCGTGATGGTGTCTAGATTGGATCTGGTGGTTCTGGAACTTGTGGCGGCTGGAATTGATTTTCGTCGACACCCCTAGGGTTTCTGGAATATTGGGGTATTTATAGAGCAAATAGGCAGTGTAGGAGGCCACCGAGGTGGGCAAAACCCACCAGGGCGATACAACTCCACGCACGCTTAACATACGCTTTACCTAAAACAAGTATGAAACTAAAAGTACTTCGTAGGTGTTGTTGGATAGGTTTGCAAGAATATAAAGAGCATGTAAATAAAAACTAGGGGCTATTTTAGGTAAAGAAGCAATAAAGTTAGTATAGCGAGTGTGGAAAAGTGGTGGTAGGAGTTGCGAAATTGTCCCTAAGCAATTGACTACTTTACTAGACCGATAGCAAGTTTTATGTGGGAGAGACCACTTCTAGCATGTCATCCCTGACTTGGAATTCTATGCACTTATGATTGGAACTATTAGCAAGCATCCACAACTACTAACGTTCATTAAGGTAAAACCCAACCATAGCATTAAGATATATTGGTCCCCCTTCAATCCCGTATGCATCAATTTCTATGCTAGGTTGAAGCTTCTGTCACTCTTGCCCTCCAATACATAGTCCTATCAACATACAACTAACCCTATGGTGTGATCCATGCGCACGCTCATATGATGGGCACCAAAGGACAGCAACATAACTACAAGAAAATTAAACCAATCATAGCAATTCACCAATTAATGATAGGACAACGAAAATCTACTCAGACATCATAGGATGGCAACACATCATTGGATAATAATATGAAGCATAAAGCACCATGTTCAAGTAGAGGGTACATCGGGTTGCGGGAGAGTGGACCACTGTAGATAGATGGGGGAAGGTGATGAAGACGTTATTGAAGATGACGGAGGTGTTGGTGTAAATCATTGTCGCGATGATGGCCCCGGCGGCGTTCCGGCGCCACCGGGAGAGAGGAGGAGAGAGCCCCCTTTCTTATTCTTCTTCTTCCTTGACCTTCTCCCTAGATGGGAGAAGGGTTTCCCCTCTAGTCCATGGCCTCCATGGCATGGGAGGGCCGAGAGCCCCTCCGAGATTGGATCTTTCTCTCTGTCTCTCTCTGTTTCTGCGTTCCAGATTCTGGCCTTTCACCGTTTCTTATATTCCCGGAGATCCGTAACTCCGATTGGGCTGAAATTTTAACGCGATTTGTATCCGGATATTGGCTTTCTTGTGGCGAAAGAAGGGCACCAACCTCCTTACGGGGTGTCCACAAGGGTCAGGGGCGTGCCCACCCCCCTGGGGCGCGCCCCCTGCCTCGTGGCCCCCTCGGGTATCGTCTCGCGTTGATTCTTTCTTCCCAAAATTCACATATATTCCAAAAAAAATCTACGTAAGTTTTTATCCCGTTTGGACTCCGTTTGATATGGATTTTCTACGAAATAAAAAACATGCAACAAATAGGAACTGGCACTGGGCACTGGATCAATATGTTAGTCCCAAAAATACTATGAAAAGTTACCAAAATTATATGAAAGTTTTATAATATTGGCATGGAACAATAAAAAATTATAGATACGACAGAGACGTATCAGCATCCCCAAGATTAATTCCTGCTTGTCCTCGAGTAGGTAAATGATAAAAAAAGATAATTTTTGATGTGAAATGCTACCTATCATAATATTGATCATGTAATCTAATCATGGCATGAATATTAAGACACAAGTGATTCAAAGCAATAGTCTATCATTTGACATTAAGACAATAACACTTCACGCATACTAATAAAGCAATCATGTCTTTTCAAAATAACATGGCCAAGGAAAGTTATCCCTACAAAATCATATGGTCTGGCTATGCTCCATCTTCACCACACAAAATATTCAAATCATGCACAACCCTGACGACAAGCCAAGCAATTGTTTCATACTTTTGACATTCTCAAACCTTTTCAACTTTCACGCAATACATGAGTGTGAGCGATGGACATAGCACTATAGATGGAATAGAATATGATGGTGGAGGTTGTGTGGAGAAGACAAAAAGGAGAAAGTCTCACATCGACGCGGCTAATCAATGGGCTATGGAGATGCCCATCAATTGATGCAAATGCGAGGAGTAGGGATTGTCATGCAACGGATGCACTAAGAGCTATAAGTGTATGAAAGCTCAAACTGAAACTAAGTGAGTGTGCATCCAACTTGCTTGCTCATGAAGACCTAGGGCACTTGAGGAAGCCCATCGTTGGAATATACAAGCCAAGTTCTATAATGAAAATTCCCACAAGTATATGAAAGTGATAACTCAAGAGACTCTCTATATGAAGAACATGGTGCTATGATGACCCACAAGTATAGGGGGTCTATTGTAGTCCTTTCGATAAGTAAGAGTGTCGAACCCGACGAGGAGCAGAAAGAAATGATAAGCGGTTTTCAACAAGGTATTCTCTGCAAGCACTGAAATTATAGGTAATAAATAATTTTGTGATAAGATAATTTGTAACGAGCAACAAGTAACAAAAGTAAATAAAGTGCAGCAAGGTGGCCCAATCCTTTTTGTAGCAAAGGACAAGCCTGGACAAACTCTTATATGATGTAAAGCGCTCCCGAGGACACATGGGAATATCGTCAAGCTATTTTTCATCACGTTCATATGATTCGCGTTCGGTACTTTGATAATTTGGTATGTGGGGGGACCGGTGCTTGGGTACTGTCCTTACTTGGGCAAGCATCCCACTTATGATTAACCTCTATTGCAAGCATCCCCAACTACAACAAAAGTATTAAGCTAAACCTAACCATAGCATGAAACATATGGATCCAAATCAGCCCCTTACGAAGCAAGGCATAAACTAGGGTTTAAGCTTCCGTCACTCTAGCAACCCATCATCTACTTATTACTTCCCAATGCCTTCCTCTAGGACCAAATAATGGTGAAGTGTCATGTAGTCGACATTCACATAACACCACTAGAGGAGAGACAACATACATTTCATCAAAATATCGAACGAATACCAAATTCACATGACTACTAATAGCAAGACTTCTCCCATGTCCTCAGGAACAAACGTAACTACTCACACAGCATATTCATGTTCATAATCAGAGGGGTATTAATGTGCATATAGGATCTGAACATATGATCTTCCACCAAATAAACCAACTAGCATCAACTACAAGGAGTAATTAACACTACTAGCAACCCACAGGTACCAATCCCGGACTTGGAGACAAGAATTGGATACAAGAGATGAACTAGGGTTTTGAGAGGAGATGGTGCTGGTTAAGATGTTGATGAAGATTGCCCTCTCCCGATGAGAGGAGCGTTGGTGATGACGATGGCGATGATTTCCCCCTCTCGGAGGGAAGTGTCCCTGGCCGAACAGCTCCGCCAGAGCCCTAGATTGGTTCCGCCAAGGTTCCGCCTCGTGGCGGCGGAGTCTCACCCCGAAAGCTTACTTACATTTTTTCCTCAACGAAAGACTCCATATAGCAGAAGATGGGCACTGGAGGGCCATCAGGGGGGCCACGAGGCAGGGGGCGCGCCCAGGGGGTAGGGCGCGCTAATACGTCTCCAATGTATCTATAATTTTTGATTGCTCCATGCTATATTATCTACTGTTTTGGACTATATTGGGCTTTATTTTCCACTTTTATATTATTTTTGGGACTAACCTATTAACCGGAGGCCCAGCCCAGAATTGCTGTTTTTTTGCCTATTTCAGTGTTTCGGATAAACGGGATATCAAATGGAGTCCAAACAGAATAAAATCTTCAGGAACGTGATTTTCTCACCGAACGTGATCCAGGAGACTTGGACCCTTCTCCAAGGAACAAAAGAGGCGGTCACGAGGGTGGGGGCGCCCCCCTAGGGCGTGCCCCCTGCCTCGTGGGCCCCTCGTTGCTCCTCCGGCGTACTTCTTCCTCCTATATATACACACGTACCCCCAAACGATCAGAACAGGAGCCAAAAACCTAATTCCACCGCCGCAACTTTCTGTATCCACGAGATCCCATCTTAGGGCCTGTTCCGGAGCTCCGTCGGAAGAGGGTCGTCATCATGGAGGGCTTCTACATCATCATAGCCTCTCCGATGAAGTGTGAGTAGTTTACCTTAGACCTTCGGTTCCATAGTTAGTAGCTAGATGGCTTCTTCTCTCTCTTTGAATCTCAATACAAAGTTCTCCCCCTCTCTTGTGGAGATCTATTCGATGTAATCTTCTTTTTGCGGTGTGTTTGTTGAGACCGATGAATTGTGGGTTTATGATCAAGTCTATCTATGAATAATATTTGAATCTTCTTTGAATTCTTTTATGCATGATTGGTTATTTTTGCAAGTCTCTTCGAATTATCCGTTTGGTTTGGCCAACTAGATTGGTAGTTCTTGCCATGGGAGAAGTGCTTAGCTTTGGGTTCGATCTTGCGGTGTCCTTACCCAGTGACAGAAGGGGCAGCCAGGCACGTATTGTATCGTTGCCATCGAGGATAACAAGATGGGGTTTATTTCATATTGCATGAATTTATCTCTCTACATTATGTCATCTTGCTTAAGGCGTTACTCTGTTTTTAACTTAATACTCTAGATGCATGCTGGATAGCGGTCGATGAGTGGAGTAATAGTAGTAGATGCAGAATCGTTTTGATCTACTTGTCACAGACGTGATGCCTATATGCATGATCATACCTAGATATTCTCATAACTATGCTCAATTCTGTCAATTGCTCAACAGTAATTTGTTCACCCATCGTAGAATACTTATGCTCTTGAGAGAAGCCACTAGTGAAACCTATGGCCCCCGGGTCTATTCTCATCATATCAATCTCTATTACTTTAATCTTGCTTTGATTTTTTACTTTGCCTTTACTTTTTACTTTGCATCTTTATACCAAAAATACCAAAAATATTATATCTATCAGATCTCACTCTCGTAAGTGACCGTGAAGGGCTTGACAACCCCTAATCGCGTTGGTTGCGAGTAGCTATCGCTTTGTGCAGGTACGAGGGACTTGAGCGTGGGCTCCTACTGGATTGATACCTTGGTTCTCAAAAACTGAGGGAAATACTTACGCTACTCTGCTGCATCATCCCTTCCTCTTCGGGGAAAACCAACGCAAGCTCAAGACGTAGCAAGAAGGATTTCTGGCGCCGTTGCCGGGGAGTCTACGCAAAAAGTCAACATACCAAGTACCCATCACAATCCCTATCTCTCGCATTACATTATTTTCCATTTGCCTCTCGTTTTCCTCTCCCCCCAATTCAGCCTTGCCGTTTTATTTGCCCTCTCTCTCTCTATCCTCCCTCTCTATTTGCCTCTTTTTGCCTATTTTCTTTTTGTTTGCTCGTGTGTTAGATTGCTTGTTTGTCGCAATGGCTCAAGATACTACTAAATTGTGTGACTTCACCAATACCAATAATAATGATTTCCTTAGCACTCTGATTGCTCCTCTTACCGATGCTGAATCTTGTGAAATTAATACTGCTTGTTGAATCTTGTTATGAAAGATCAATTCGCTGGCCTTCCTAGTGAAGATGCCGCTACTCATCTGAATAGCTTCGTTCATTTATGTGATATGCAAAAGAAAAAAGATGTCAATAATGATGTCGTTAAATTGAAGCTATTTCCTTTTTCGCTTAGAGATCGTGCTAAAGCTTGGTTTTCATCTTTGCCTAAGAATAGTATTGATTCATGGAACAAGTGCAAAGATGCTTTTATCTCTAAGTATTTTCCTCCCGCTAAGATCATCTCTCTTAGAAACGATATTATGAACTTTAAACAACTTGATCATGAACATGTTGCACAAGCTTGGGAGAGAATGAAATTAATGATACGTAATTTCCCTACTCATGGTTTGAATTTGTGGATGATTATACAATTTTTTTATGCCGGATTGAATTTTGCTTCTAGAAATCTTTTAGATTCGGCCGCGGGAGGCACTTTTATGGAAATCACTTTAGGAGATGCTACTAAACTCCTAGATAATATTATGGTTAATTATTCTCAATGACATACTGAAAGATCTTCTAATAAAAAATGCATACGATAGAAGAAATTAATGTGTTGAGTGGAAAGAAGGATGAACTTATGAAATTATTTGCTACTAAGAGTGTTTCTTCTGATCCTAATGATATGCCTTTGTCTACTTTGATTGAGAATAACAATGATTCTATGGATGTGAATTTTGTTGGTAGGAATAATTTTGGTAACAACGCTTATAGAGGGAATTTTAATCCTAGGCCATATCCTAGTAATACTTCTGATAATTATGGGAATTCCTACAATAACTCTTATGGAAATTATAATAAGATACCCTCTGATTTTGAATCTAATATTAAAGAATTTATTTCTTCGCAAAAGAATTTTAATGCTATGATTGAAGAAAAATTGCTTAAGATTGATGATTTGGCTAGGAACGTTGATAGAATTGCTCTTGATGTTGATTCTTTGAAACTTAGATCTATTCCACCTAAGCATGATATCAATGAGTCTCTAAAAGCCATGAGAATTTCAATTGATGAGTGTAAGGAAAGAACCGCTAGGATGCGTGCTTCCAAAGATGCCTTTATTAAAGCGTGTTCTTTCAATACCTATGAAAATCAAGATGAAGATCTAAAAGTTATTGATGTGTCTCCTATTAAATCTTTATTTTGCAATATGAATCTTGATGAAACTGAATATGATCTTCCTTTACCTAGAAGGCATTCTAAAAATTCGGAGTTTTTAGATCTTAATGATGAAATTGATGAAAGTGGGATTGAAAGAAATAAAAATCTAGATGTTGCTAAACCCACTATATTGGATTTCAAGGAATTTAATTATGAAAGTTGCTCTTTACTTGATTGTATTTCCTTGTTGCAATCCGTGCTAAATTCTTCACATGCTTATAGTCAAAATAAAGCCTTCACCGAACATATTGTTGATGCCTTGATGCAATCTTATGAAGAAAAACTTGAGTTGAAAGTTTCCATCCCTAGAAAACTCTATGATGAGTGGGAACCAACTATTAAAATTAAAATTAAAGATCATGAGTTTTATGCTTTGTGTGATTTGGGTGCTAGTGTCTCTACTATTCCCAAGACTTTGTGTGATTTACTAGATTTCCGTAACTTTGATGATTGCTCTCTAAACTTGCATCTTGCGGATTCCACTATTAAGAAACCTATGGGAAGGATTAATGATGTTCTTATTGTTGCAAATAGGAATTATGTGCCCGTAGATTTTATTGTTCTTGACATAGATTGCAATCCTTCTTGCCCTATTATTCTTGGTAGACCTTTCCTTAGAATGGTTGGTGCGATTATTGATATGAAGGAAGGGAATATTAGATTTCAATTTCCATTAAAAAAGGGCATGGAACACTTTATAAGAAAGAAAATAAAATTACCATATGAAACTATCATGACAGCCACTTATGGATTGCCTACCAAAGATGGCAATACCAAGATCTATCCTCGCTTTTATGCCTAGCTAGGGGCGTTAAACGATAGCGCTTGTTGGGAGGCAACCCAATTTTATTTTTGTTCCTTGCCTTTTGCTCCTGTTTAGTAATAAATAAATTATTTAGCCTCTGTTTTGGTTGTGTTTTTTGTGTTTAATTAGTGTTTGTGCCAAGTAGAACCGTTGGGAAGACTTGGGGAAAGTCTTGTTGAACTTGCTGTAAAAAACAGAAACTTTAGCGCTCACGAGAACTGCTGTCATTTTTATTTGAAGAGTGCTATTTAGTTAATTCTTTTTTCAGATGATTAATAGATAAATTCCTCACGTCCATAAATTTATTTTAGAATTTTTGGGGTTGCAGATCTTGCGCTAGCTACAGATTACTACAGACTGTTCTGTTTTTGCAGATTCCGTTTTTCGTGTGTTGTTTGCTTATTTTGATGAATCCATGGCTAGTAAAATAGTTTATAATCCATAGAGAAGTTGGAATACAGTAGGTTTAACACCAATATAAATAAAGAATGAGTTCATTACAGTACCTTGAAGTGGTCTTTTGTTTTCTTTCGCTAACGGAGCTCACGAGTTTTCTATTTTGAGTTTTGTGTTGTGAAATTTTCAAGTTTTGGGTGAATTCTTTTGATGGATAATGGAACAAGGAGTGGCAAGAGCCTAAGCTTGGGGATGCCCATGGCACCCCCAAGATAATCCAAGGACACCAACAAGTCAAAGCTTGGGGATGCCCCGGAAGGCATCCCCTCTTTCGTCCACTTCCATCGGTAATTTACTTGGAACTATATTTTTATTCACCAACATGATATGTGTTTTGCTTGGAGCGTCTTGTATTATTTGTGTCTTTGTGTCTTAGTATGCCACAATCATCCTTGCTGTACACACCTTTTGAGAGAGCCATACATGAATTAAAATTTGATAGAATACTCTATGTGCTTCACTTATATCTTTTGAGCTAAGTAGTTTTGCTCTATGTGCTTCACTTATATCTTTTGAGCATTATAATTTTGCTCTGTGTGCTTCACTTAGATCTTTTAGAGCACGGTGGTGGATTCGTTTTAAAGAAACTATTGATCTCACATGCTTCACTTAAATTATTTTGAGAGTCTCTTAATAGCATGGTAATTTGCTTAATAATAATATGCTTGGTATTCAAGATTTGTGAAACTTTCTTTTGAGTGTGTTGAATACTAAGAAAAGATTGAAACATGATAATTGCTTTGAGATATGGAGGTGATAATATTAAAGTCATGCTAGTTGAGTAGTTGTGAATTTAAAGAATACTTGTGTTAAGGTTTGTGATTCCCGTAGCATGCATGTATGATGAACCGTTATGTGATGAAGTTGGAGCATGATTTATTTATTGATTGTCTTCCTTATGAGTGGCAGTCGGGGACGAGCGATGGTCTTTTCCTACCAATCTATCCCCCTAGGAGCATGCGCGTAATACTTTGCTTTGATAACTTCTAGATTTTCGCAATAAGTATATGAGTTCTTTATGACTAATGTTGAGTCAATGGATTATACGCACTCTCACCCTTCCACCTTTGCTAGCCTCTCTAATACCGCGCACCTTTCACCGGTATCATACACCTACCATATACCTTCCTCAAAACAGCCACCATACCTGTGACGCCCCCGATTCAATCGTACACTAATCATACACGCAAACGTGTACGATCAAGATCAGGGACTCATGGGAAGATATCACAACACAACTCTACAAATAAAATAAGTCATACAAGCATCATATTACAAGCCAGGGGCCTCGAGGGATCGAATACAAGAGCTCGATCATAGACGAGTCAGCGGAAGCAACAATATCTGAGTACAGACATAAGTTAAACAAGTTCGCCTTAAGAAGGCTAGCACAAACTGGGATACAGATCGAAAGAGGCGCAAGCCTCCTACCTGGGATCCTCCTAAACTACTCCTGGTCATCGTCAGCGGGCTGCACGTAGTAGTAGGCACCTCCCGAGTAGTAGTAGTCGTCGACGATGGCGCCTGGCTCCTGGGCTCCAACGTCTGGTCGCAGCAATCAGGTACAAAAAGGGGGGAAAGAGGGAGCAAAGCAACCGTGAGTACTCATCCAAAGTACTCACAAGCAAGGAGCTTCACTACATATGTATGCATTGGTATCAAATGGAATAAGGATATCATATGTGGACTGAACTGCAGAATGCCGAAATAAGAGGGGGATAGCTAGTCCTATCGAAGACTACGCTTCTGGTAACCTCCATCTTGCAGCAGGAGAAGAGAGTAGATGGTAAGTTCACCAAGTATCATCGCATAGCATAATCCTACCCGGCGATCCTCCCCTCGTCGCCCTGTGAGAGAGCGATCACCGGTTGTATCTGGCACTTGGAAGGCTGTGTTTTATTAAGTATCCGGTTCTAGTTGTCATAAGGTCAAGGTACAACTCCGGGTCATCCTTTTACCGAGGGACACGGCTATTCGAATAGATCAACTTCCCTGCAGGGGTGCACCACATTTCCCAACACGCTCGATCCCATTTGGCCAGGCACACTTCCCTAGGTCATGCCCGGCCTCGGAAGATCAACACGTCGCAGCCCTACCTAGGCACAACAGAGAGGTCAGCATGCCGGTCTAAATCCTATGGCGCAGGGGTCTGGGCCCATCGCCCATTGCACACCTGCACGTTGCGTACGCGGCCGGTGAGCAGACCTAGCCTCCCTTATACAAGAGTAGGCGTTCCAGTCCAACCCGGCGCGCGCCGCTCAGTCGCTGATGTCACGAAGGCTTCGGCTGATACCACGACGTCGAGTGCCCATAACTATCCCCCCGCGTAGATGGTTAGTGCGTATAGGCCAGTAGCCAGACTCAGATCAAATACTAAGATCTCGTTAAATGTGTTAAGTATCCGCGAACGCCGACCAGGGCCAGGCCCACCTCTCTCCTAGGTGGTCTCAACCTACCCTGTCGCTCCGCCTCAAAGTAACAGTCGGGGGCCGTCGGGAACTCAGGCCCACCACTACCTGGATGGAGCCACCTGCCCCTTCAGCCCCCATCTCCGAACAGTATCACCGGTAATGTAACAGTGTAAAGTATATAGTATATGCCCGTGATCACCTCCCAAAGTGATCACGTCCCAGTAGTATAGCATGGCAGACGGACAAGAGTGTAGGGCCACTAATGGAACACTAGCATCCTATACTAAGCAATAGGATAGCAGGTAAAGGACACAACAGTAGTAGCAAGGACAGGCTATGCAGCAGTATAGGATTAACTGGAAGCAGTAACATGCTACACTAATCTAATGCAAGAAGTAGAGAGAAGAGTAGGCGATATCTGGTGATCAAGGGGAGGGCTTGCCTGGTTGCTCTGGCAAGAAAGTGGGGTCGTCAACAGCGTAGTCGATCGGGGCACCAGCAGCGGCGTCAGTCTCGTAGTCTACGAGAGAGAAAAGGGGGAAGAAACAATGAATATAATGCAAACAGATGCATAATGATGCATGACATGTCAAGTAGCGGTGCTAGGGGTGCCCTAACGCGGTATGAGGTGATACCGGTGAAGGGGAAACATCCGGGAAAATATTCCCGGTGTTTTGCGTTTTCAGACAGATGAATCGAAGGGAGAAAGTTGCGTATTCGCTATGCTAGGGATGTGTGGCGGACGAACGGGCTGCGTATTCGGATTCGTCTCGTCGTTCTGAGCAACTTTCATGTACAAAGTTTTTTTCATCCGAACTACGAATTATTTTTTACGATTTTTCAAAGATTTAAACAATATTCTGGAAATCCCTGAAATTTTGCTAAGTCTGAGAATTCGACAGTTTTTTTAAACATCACTTGGCTGTTTTCAAAAGACTACAACTATTGTTCTGTACATCCTATGAGTTAGTACCTTATATCAATTTTGAGTACTTCTCTGTGATCTACATGTTAGTACCAATTACATCCATATTAGAGTTCATTTGCTTGACTATCAAGAGCACTAAAGTAGCTATGAAAATAAAACTGTTTTTTGGTTTTTCTGTTAACAGGACATCAAACTTTGTGATTTTCGTAGGAATTAATCCATGCATCAAAAGTATTTGGTCCAGTGGGATAAAATGGAGTTTGTCATGTATGCATTCTACTCATATTATTTTCACTCATGTTAACAACTATTTAACCGCAGTTTATGGGCTGTCTAGGGGGTTACTCATTGTAGAAACTAGATGATGCCCCGCGCGTTGCTGCGAGAATTTGGTAGCATGTATTGTTAAGAAAATAAGTGTAAAACTATACGGTTGAATAATAGTGATGTTAGATGTTTTATATAAAATAATAATTGCTAATTTACATAATCATATCACTTGATATCATGTTCACAAAGTATAAACACATTGTGGAACAGATAGCTTGTATTACCCGAAGGATGTACAAAATAAAATAGATCAAGGCAAGACAATGAATAAGTGCTGGTATAGATCCTGACGATTAGGATTTAGTCGCCCCCTTGGTGATAAGTGACATAACCTTATTGCAGCTCGCTAGCGTTAGCTATTCTGAACTGTACATGGCATTTGAAATGTTCACTCCAGAACCTTAGCGTATAACGTAAATTATTTTTTCCAAGGCCCTGGTACTTATTCATTAGACTACGTGTGTGTATACAAAGCATGACTGCATGAGATGGCCGAAGTTAATCTACATTTGAGTGTGTACTGTTCAGTGTCACCTTGTCCTGTTCAAAACGTGGAATTGTGGCATTAACATAGTACTAAATCAGTTACTACTCTTGTAATTGCAACATGGTGGCAAATCAAGACATGTTTTGCATCTGTTGCACATATTAGGCAGCTCAAACATGGCATTGATCTCCCCTCATGGATCCCTACAAAAAGGTGCAGAAAATTATAGTAAGATAACCAAGTCCATACGTGCGTATGCTAATTTTGCCTAATGGAAAAAAGAAATTGTAAAGAAATATCAGTAGATATGGTATTCAAATGTGGATGCCAACTACTCTGCCACGAGTGATAGAGGAAACACTTTGACACATTAACACTGGAATATTGGAAGAAGAAATTCAGCCTACAGTCCAACGTGGATACCATAAAACTTGAAAGAAAATAACGCTAAATCTCTAGTAAAATCACTATATAGATTCATGAAAGGAAATAAATTAACTGACCTGCCATTATCTCCTTCAGAGCCTCTCCCGAGTGAAATGTAAGCCTTCACATCATACTGAATCATACTCGATGGCCTAATGTGTAAAGGAATTAGTGAGTCATGGTGATTTACCATAGCAATATCAAGTGTGCAGCATAAAAATGAGTACTGTACGGGATCCATCGTCCTATTAATCCTAGAAATTATTCTTGCCATCGTTGTTGCTTCCTCTCCACATCCTCTGAAACAATCAATGAAGAGATCACACACCCAAATCATGTTAATAAGATAATCGGATGTGCAGGTCATTGTTATATTGACACAAGCAACGAAGCAAGCACAATTACCAGAATTTCCAAATCAATAGCCGCACGACGGAATTTTTGAACGCACAACCTCTTCACAATAACTGACATGATCTCTCACCTTATCAAATGCCAGTTGCTCGCCATTACACAACTCTCAAATTTCAGATCAAATCTTGCAATGACAGAAAACAAAACATTAGGGCAAACAATAGGAATAAAAGAAGAAATTCGTTTTGCGAATGAAATAGATAATACTTTCTCTATCCTGCTGAAGAAATTGTAGCGAGAATGAGTTCACAGGGGAATCATGCCTATTGATTAGAAAAGCATAAACTCCGGGATAGGAAAATGGGAGCCGATGAACATAGAGAGCGTCTAGATAGTAGGATGCAAGCAGCATGTGCGTGGTTGACCACGTCTTTTAAAAGAGATGAAGGTGCGGCCACTCAGATTTGCAAGGTAATGAGGGGTGATTAATATTACCGCCGTTTCATGGCGATGAATCGAAAGAGTGCCGGTTGTAGTGGCAGCGAGCGGAATAGAGAGCGGCCGCGATTAAGGGGAAGATGATGAAGCGTGAGAGACCTAATGCATTACATGGGCTAGCATAATGACCAATTAAGTTGCAGCGTGCGTTAGCATGAACGACCAAGCGAGTTGTAGCCTGCGTTAGTTCATTGTGGCCTAGCATATATAATGACCAATTCTTTGTTCTATTAATCCTGGCTGCGTACCAACTATTGGGCGAGCCCAGTTGAAAAATTGTATGGCTTAAATCCAATGGAAAGAAATGCATGGAATACAATGTGCGTTCTTCTGTTTTCCTGCTACGCGCGTACGTGGTGGCTGGCGAGTGAACCATGCAGCCGCGGGTGGTGGAATGTGAACGAAGAGCCCGTAGAGAAGCAAGCAAGGATGCATGCAGAAGAGGCGCTATGAAAGGAAACGGTTCGATGGAAAAAAGTGAGGCCAACACGCATGAGGTATGAGAGAATTGCTGACATGGCAACATGCTGATGTGGATAGCTTGCATGTTAAGATAAATACTATAGTGAGGGTGAATTTCTTAAGTATACTAGATGACACCCCGCGCGTTGCTGCGGGAATTCATAGTAGTAATGTACAGGATCAATGTTTATGCAGTGAATAATAATAGTTAGAATCATAATGTGGTAGTTCAACCGTAACATGTGAATATTTTAACTACATAAAGTTTATTATGTTTCTATGAATAACTCATGGTTCAATTGTAAAAATAGTAACATGTAGGAGAACTATGCATTGTATTTGTGGATTGTGCCTCTTCTGCAAAATGTCTAGAGATGCATCATTCTATTTATTATGCAATCTATTACAACCGGGTGAGCATATGGTTGGGGTTCTTTCATAGTATTCTCAACTTTGCAATTTCACTTAGCGAACAACTTTTAGTAGAGGTATCACGTGCTTATGACTTCATTGTTAATTCTTTGATCAGGTGCAAAAACTTGCTTGGAAGTCAAAGAGTGTACATCATATGAGAATCCTGGACAAAGAGACTACTTGCAGTCATATATGTAAAGCATATTTCAGATCTGAAATGTAGTAAGTAGCAATAGCTAACTTAATATTCTAGGAACAGAAGGGAGTAAAATCGTCGCGTTCTGAAATTATGTCAGAGAGTTGAGACATTTCTTCAGTACTTGATAGGAACTCAAGCAGACCTTAATAAATGGCGTTCAGATAAATTTGTATACAACATAATAGGCCATTGCTAACTTATCAAAACTCAAAGCATGGAGGTCGGTAGTATAAGCATCAATCGTCGATGGCCTTGCCTGATTTGCATAATTACGTGGGGTACACATATGAAATAATTGGAGTAAAGAAAACTCACATATAAAAAAGACATCTGCCCTGCACCCAGATTGATGCGAGTGATTTCAAGTAAGGCCAGTAAGTAGTGTACATGCTTACATCAACTGTGATTCAGTAAAGTAGTGTGGGCACTTGAGAGTGTCAGTCCATAGAGGTGTCTTCTTGAGGGTGAGCCTGCCTCTTCACACGCAACAGCAGCAGCCACTGAGGGCTGGGGCGTACTGTGTCAACGCCAATTGAGGCAAAAACAACACCATATCCTCCACCTTCATCCACATTAGCTTGAACGCTGAACTGCAAGTTTGCGGATTAAAATTTGGGAAAGTTCCCAGACAGGTCGTTCTCTTCCCTGCCGAAAATTTTGTGAGTATTCACAGGCAAGTCGTTCTCTTCCCTACCAAAAAGAGGTCCAGCTTGGGAATCTTGGAGGAACTAACCTTCCCAGGTGCGCCGGAACGGAGACAGTAGAGGGGAGGACGAAATTCAAGTCAACGCCATAGGCGACGACGACCGAGCCGGAGGAGCCCATCGGCAATGGGACCGCAGGCCAAGAGAATCCAGGGGAGCCCCCGGAGGCGAGGCCGACAGGCAGTCGTGCTCGTGCCGAAGCCTGACAGTCGTCGGAGGTGAGGCGGATCAGTGGTCGTGCTGGAGCTAGGAGTCAGAGCGAGGCGGACTTGCGTTCCTGCCCGAGCAGAAGAGTCACCGGATGCAGGTAGTAGGATATTCAAAGCGAGGGGAGCGCCCTCCTGCAGAGATCTCCGCCACAACCTCATGAAAAGGATTGGTTTTCATTTTTCTGAATGGAGAGAGGGCTCGATGGGATACTTGGGAGAGACGGTCGAGATCACGTCAGTTATATGGAGCACAGGGCCCAGGTGAGAGACGAAGGGGCCTATGGATAGTGGATGGACGATGGAATGTGGAAAGGCCCTATGTTCGTCTTTGACTTACAGTTCGTGCCATGCAGCATGGTTGAAATTACTAATGGAAGGTTACAGAGAGGAGGAAAACATTTGTACATGTAGGACCTATTGGATGACGTGGATAGGCTGCATGTTTAGATAAATAGGTTAGTGAGGATGAATCTCTTAGGTATATAGGATAGGATACAAAAGCTAGCTAGTAGCTACAGTAACTACAGTAAGCAGCGGCAGTGGTTGTACTTAGGGATCTATTTAGACTGTTAATTACATGGGACCCGTATGTCATCAACTGGGTTATCCCAGTCAGCAGTTTGACTGGTCAATGGGACCAGTGGGCCCTAGGCGTCTTCACACATATTTTAGCATTTCTTTTTAAGTGGATATTTAGAGGAGAGGTGTCCACCTGCCATAGGTTAGTAGCTAATCTAACTAGTAATTAAAACAAGGCCGGCTTGCTGGGCACTGGACATAGCCCATCCGGCTTCACCGTGGCAGTGCACGCATGAACAGGCACACGGCGGCTACGGCCAGCCACAACCATGAGCCCGCACGGGAGCGACCATGGGCACGAGCAGGCTGGCACGCGCGGGTGTGCAGTTGAGCGCATGGGGTGCAGTCGCGGCCTACGGCGAGCAGCAGGCAACAGCAGCAAGAGCGACCGCGGCCGCGGCAAGCAGTGCGGCATCAACAGCGCCAGCGGCAAGAAGCGGCAGTGGCAGCGGCATCAGCCAACGGCGGCGGCACAGTAGAGCAGTAGGAGGCAGCGGCATAGGAGAAGCACCAACAGCAGCTACGCGGTAGCAGTACGCGCACACACACAAGAGCTCGAGCTCCCGTCCATGGCCGCCGAAATGAGGGGAGGCTAAACGGCGACGGATCGAGGGGGCGAGCAGGGGAAGCGGGCAGAGGAGCTCACAGTGAACTCAGAGACGTGGTCGGGGTGGTCGGGGACGAACCGGAGTAGCGGCAAACGACGGCGGACGGCGAAGATGTACGCGGAGATGACGGTGTCGATGGCGAATGTACGAGACGTCCCAGCTCCACTTGTTGCTCGGGGAAGACGAAGTCGAGGGTGGCGGTCCTCCTGGACGGATCCACGGGCGCCAGAGAGCACGTTGTCCGCGGCAACGGCGACGAGGTGTACAGTCACCACGCGAGGTTCCGGGCTCGATTCCGAGCCAAGGAGGAGGCGATTCGATTGGGAAAGTGAGGGGATCGGTCGAGAGCTAGCTAGGGTTTCCAGGGGACGCTCTTATAGGCCGAGGGGAGTCGACGTGGTGGCCATCCGGCCATGGCGCCGTGGGATGGCCGCCACGCCATGGCCTCTGCCTCCCTGACCTAGGGGAAAGTCCAGGGTGGGCTGGGCTACATGCTCTGTACTCTGTAGCCACTTATGGCCCAGTAGCATAGTAGGCCCGTATATTTTTTCCATAAACTAAATAGCTACTGTTTTGCATTTATTTGAGTGAGCAAACGATTTTTGTTAAAGATGAAACCTGGCACACAAATAGTAGGCAGTGTTTTGAGCTAGCCCATCAAGATGCAATTTATTTTGAAATGTATAAATATTTGAGTAATTTGAAGCGGCTCAATTTTAATTATGTTGGCTCTGTTTTAAATAGGTTAGGGGCATTTTAACAACTCAAATAGTGTTGGTTTCTACATGAAAATTATATAGTGATTATTTGTCACCATACAAACATTTTTTTGTTAGTTTGAAGAAATAAAATATGACTTGCATTCTGAATTTGAATTTGAGTTTGATTTTTATTAAGTGGCCAATTGCATAGTAATCATGATGACATGGCCACCATTAGGGGGATTACTGTAGCAGGATTCTCGGGGTGTTACAAATCTCCTCTACTACAAGAAATCTCATCCTGAGATTTTAAGAGGTGGAGTAAGGGGGAAAGTTCTGGTTACGAAATTCTAACGGGTCTTCTCATTCCTGGTTGCTCTTCTCGAAGAAGTTGATCATCGTTGATGTCTTCATTTCTTTGTTTCGGTTTTGTCATAATGAAGTCGTCATCCTTTCTTTGGGAACTCCATCATACTTACGAATAGGAGGCAAGTCGGCAACAATAGAATGCTATAAGGGTACTCATCTAGGGGTTAACCCAAGAATGAACATATAAGTATCTCTCGAGTTGGAATTCAGGGAATACATGGAGAGAAATAAAAGTAGGCATGAAAATTTTCAAGCGGGTAGGAAAACGTTTGATGCCTGAAACGGAGTGTGAGAGGGGTTTCGAGCAACGGGTATAAGTATTGTGTCTGGCACCAGGATATATCCCTAGGGAGGTGGCTCGTGAATCTCATATGAATCCAAGCGTGAGGAATAACCTTAGAAACAGGGGTGTACAGAAGAGTCTGGTTTCGATCCTGTGAAACTGTGGGTTATGGGCTCACCATGTGGGTTGAGAGTAGGAAGGGCGCTGACCTCTTGCACGGTCATGATAGCAAGGCATGTCAGAGAATTGCCTGTCAGTTATGTCGGCAACAACATCGGTACCAAGGGCGAGGGACGAAGATAACCATTCTCCTGCTCATTGAAACGAGGTGGACCAATAGGCAAATTTCTCGTCCATCGGTGGTTACCAGAATGTCATCAACAATAGTAACAGGGTCTTACTGACAAACTTGTACACCGAGAGGTTTACATAAGCAGGGAATTAATACTGTTTAGACCATAATGATCACCAGAAAGGTTAAACCAAATAATGGAAAGGAAAATATGATTATCAGATATTTCGGGGGTATATCCTTCCCAATGATAATCAGAGCATGATATTCATGACAGGATATAATGTAGAAAACCCTTTAGGTAAGGGGAGAAAAATTTCATGACATTACCCATACAACGGTGTTCGGATAATTGAGCAAGAAACATTTAGCATTGGGATTCAAATGTTCTTGTTGAAAACCGGAGTACCACAAACATGCTTCGAGACAGTATTGACATCGTCTTCAAGCAAAGGTCGGGCTTTGGATACAAGGATCTATCGAAAACAACTTATAGAATAAGTCTTACAGTTTCCTCACGGAAGAATGGATAACCTTGTTGAAAAGGAATCTGTAACAATAGGGTCTCCGACCAGGGGTGCTAGGCACGACAGCACCTTATCGGGTCACATAGAGACCATTGTTATAACTCTTGGAAATATGTTCCAACCATCATATCTGACCGAGATTCAGATCTGATTGGTGTCAGGATAACTCAGACTCGGGATGCCTAAGAAGAAAGGTGCAACACACATTGTCGAGATGACATTGTAAGATTCTCGGGAATTGAACTATGGAAGCGAGTTCCGAGACAAGAGCTCATCATTAATTCAAGGAGAGGTGAGGAGGTGGCTGATTGACTCAGCGACAATTCATTGAGATTTCCAAAGGATGGATTTCCACAATTATGTGAACAAGGAGATAACATTTGTCAGATCAAATGATATAATGAGGTAAGCTCAGGAAATCATACTCGCTTAAACATCGGTTGACAGGTGTGCCCAAAATATGGGCATAAGTAGCCTGATCAATTGTTAGAATGGTGATCCAATAACCGATAGGCTAAGAATGAACTGTCGATCATTAACTTCAAAGCAAAAGGGTTGCTAGAAGGGCAGAATCCAAACAGCACCGTTCACCTGTTGGTATCCCGGTTAGAACCAACATGGGGACCAAGAAAAGAATGGTGATGGTGAGAAGTATTACTATACCAAGAATTCTTAAGAGGTGGAGCAATCCTCACAACATTCTTGATAGATAAGACAATAATACTACAAGGTAGATGTAACACCCCGGATGTAATTTACCTTATATGTACTCCAACTCTTGCCGTTTCCGGTGCTAAGTTATTTTATTTCCTCGGGTTCGGGTTTTTGTCACTGTGTGTTGTTGCCGTTGTCATGCATCTCATATCATGTCATCATGTGTATTGCATTTGCATACGTGTTCGTCTCATGCATCCGAGCATTTTCCCCATTGTTCGTTTTGCATTCCAGCGCTCCTATCTCCTCCGGTGGTCCTTTCTACCTCTTTTCGTGTGTGGGGGTTAAACATTTCTGGATTGGACCGAGACTTGCCATGCGGCCTTGGTTTCAAAAGACTACAACTATTGTTCTGTACATCCTATGAGTTAGTACCTTATATCAATTTTGAGTACTTTTCTGTGATCTACATGTTAGTACCAATTACATCCATATTAGAGTTCATTTGCTTGACTATCAAGAGCACTAAAGTAGCTATGAAAATAAAATTGTTTTTCGATTTTTCTGTTAACAGGACATCGAACTTTGTGATTTTCGTAGGAATTAATCCATGCATCAAAAGTATTTGGTCCAGTGGGATAAAATGGAGTTTGTCATGTATGCATTCTACTCATATTATTTTCACTCATGTTAACAACTATTTAACCGCAGTTTATGGGCTGTCTAGGGGGTTACTCATTGTAGAAATACAAAAGCTAGCTAGTAGCTACTATAACTACAAGTACAGTAAGCAGCGGCAGTGGTTGTACTTAGGGAACTATTTAGACTGTTAATTACATGGGACCCGTATGTCATCAACTAGGTTATCCCAGTCAGCAGTTTGACTGGTCAATGGGACCAGTGGGCCCTAGGCGTCATTCACACATATTTTAGCATTTCTTTTTAAGTGGATATTTAGAGGAGAGGTGTCCACCTGCCATAGGTTAGTAGCTAATCTAACTAGTAATTAAAACAAGGCCGGCTTGCTGGGCACTGGACATAGCCCATCCGGCTTCACCATGGCAGTGCACGCATGAACAAGCACACGGCGGCTACTGTTAGGGAACGTAGTAATTTCAAAAAAAATTCCTACGCACACGCAAGATCATGGTGATGCATAGCAACGAGAGGGGAGAGTGTGATCTACGTACCCTTGTAGACCGACAGCGGAAGCATTAGCACAACGCGGTTGATGTAGTCATACGTCTTCACGGCCCGACCGATCAAGCACCGAAACTAAGGCACCTCCGAGTTTTAGCACACGTTCAGCTCGATGACGATCCCCGGACTCCGATCCAGCAAAGTGTCGGGGAAGAGTTCCGTCAACACGACGGCGTGGTGACGATCTTGATGTACTACCGTCGCAGGGCTTCGCCTAAGCACCGCTACAATATTATCGAGGATTATGGTGGAAGGGGGCACCGCACACGGCTAAGATTATGATCACGTGGATCAACTTGTGTGTCTATGGGGTGCCCCTGCCCCCGTATATAAAAGAGTGGAGGAGGGGAGGTCCGACCCTCTCTATGGCGCGCCCTAGGGGAGTCCTACTCCCACCGGGAGTAGGATTCCCCCTTTCCTAGTCCAACTAGGAGTCCTTCCATGTAGTAGGAGTAGGAGACAAGGAAGGGGAAGAGGGAAGAGAAGGAAGGAGGGGGCGCAGCCCCTCCCCCTAGTCCAATTCGGACTAGGCCTGGGGGGGGGGGGGCGCGCGGCCTGCCTCTCCCTCTCCCCTAAAGCCCAATAAGGCCCATATACTTCTTCTCCCGTATTCCCGTAACTCCCCGGTACTCCGAAAAATACCCGAACCATTCGGAACCTTTTCGATGTCCGAATATAGTCGTCCAATATATCGATCTTTACGTCTCGACCATTTCGAGACTCCTCGTCATGTCCCCGAACTCATTCGGGACTCCGAACTCCTTCGGTACATCAAAACTCATAATATAACTGTCATCGAAACGTTAAGCGTGCGGACCCTACGGGTTCGAGAACAATGTAGACATGACCGAGACACGTCTCCGGTCAATAACCAATAGCGGAACCTGGATGCTCATATTGGCTCCTACATATTCTACGAAGATCTTTATCGGTTAGACCGCATAACAACATACGTTGTTCCCTTTGTCATCGGCATGTTACTTGCCCGAGATTCGATCGTCGGTATCTCAATACCTAATTCAATCTCGTTACCGGCAAGTCTCTTTACTCGTTCCGTAATACATCATCTCGCAACTAACTCATTAGTTGCAATGCTTGCAAGGCTTATGCGATGTGCATTACCGAGAGGGCCCAGAGATACCTCTCCGACAATCGGAGTGACAAATCCTAATCTCGAAATACGCCAACCCAACATGTACCTTTGGAGACACCTGTAGAGCTCCTTTATAATCACCCAGTTACGTTGTGATGTTTGGTAGCACACAAAGTGTTCCTCCGGTAAACGGGAGTTGCATAATCTCATAGTCATAGGAACATGTATAAGTCATGAAGAAAGCAATAGCAACATACTAAACGATCGAGTGCTAAGCTAACGGAATGGGTCAAGTCAATCACATCATTCTCCTAATGATGTGATCCCGTTAATCAAATAACAACTCTTTGTCTATGGTTAGGAAACATAACCATCTTTGATTAACGAGCTAGTGTAGTAGAGGCATACTAGTGACACTCTGTTTGTCTATGTATTCACACATGTATTATGTTTCCGGTTAATACAATTCTAGCATGAATAATAAACATTTATCATGAAATAAGGAAATAAATAATAACTTTATTATTGCCTCTAGGGCATATTTCCTTCAGTCTCCCACTTGCACTAGAGTCAATAATCTAGTTCACATCGCCATGTGATCTAACATCAATAGTTCACATCTTTATGTGGTTAACACCCATAGATCACATCGATATGTGACCAACACCCAAAGGGTTTACTAGAGTCAGTAATCTAGTTCACATTGCTATGTGATTAACACCCAAAGAGTACTAAGGTGTGATCATGTTTTGCCTGTGAGAGAAGAGTCAACGGGTCTGCCATATTCAGATCCGTAAGTATTTTGCAATTTTCTATGTCTACAATGCTCTGCATGGAGCTACTTTAGCTAATTGCTCCCACTTTCAATATGTATCCAGATGAAGACTAAGAGTCATCCGGATTAGTGCCAAAACTTGTATCGACGTAACCCTTTTACGACAAACCTTTTGTCACCTCCATAATCGAGAAACATATCCTTATTCCACTAAGGATAATTTTGACCGCTGTCCAGTGATCTACTCCTAGACCACTATTGTACTCCCTTGCCAAAATTAGTGTAGGGTATACAATAGGTCTGGTACACAGCATGGCATACTTTATAGAACCTATGGCCAAGGCATAGGGAATGACTTTCATTCTCATTCTATTCTGCCATGGTCGCGCTTTGAGTCTTACTCAATTTCACACCTTGTAACACAGGCAAGAATTCTTTCTTTGACTGTTCCATTTTGAACTTCTTCAAAATCTTTTCAAGGTATGTACTCATTGAAAAAAAACTTATCAAGCGTCTTGATCTATCTCTATAGATCTTGATGCTCAATATGTAAGCAGCTTCACCGAGGTTTTCTTTGAAAAAATCCTTTCAAACACTCCTTTATGCTTTACAGAATAATTCTACATTATTTCCGATCAACAATATGTCATACACATATACTTATTAGAAATGTTGTAGTGCTCCCACTCACTTTCTTGTAAATACAAGCTTCACCGCAAGTTTGTATAAAACTATATGCTTTGATCAACTTATCAAAGCGTATATTCCAACTCCGAGATGCTTGCACCAGTCCATAGATGGATTGCTGGAGCTTGCATATTTTGTTAGCACCTTTAGGATTGAAAAAACCTTCTGGTTGTATCATACACAACTCTTCTTTAATAAATCTATTAAGGAATGCAATTTTGTTTATCCATTTGCCAGATTTCATAAAATGTGGCTATTGCTAACATGATTCGGACAGACTTAAGCATAGATACGAGTGAGAAACTCTCATTGTAGTCAACACCTTGAACTTGTCGAAAACCTTTTGCGACAATTCTAGGTTTGTAGATAGTAACACTACTATCAGCGTCCGTCTTCCTCTTGAAGATCCATTTATTCTCAATTGCTTGTCGATCAGTGGGCAAGTCAACCAAAGTCCATACTTTGTTCTCATACATGGATCCCATCTCAGATTTCATGGCTTCAAGCCATTTTGCGGAATCTGGGCTCACCATCACTTCTTCGTAGTTCGTAGGTTCATCATGGTCAAGTAGCATGACCTCCAGAACAGGATTACCGTACCACTCTGGTGCGGATCTCACTCTGGTTTACCTACGAGATTCGGTAGTAACTTGATCTGAAGTTACATGATCATCATCATTAGCTTCCTCACTAATTGGTGTAGTAGTCACAGGAACAGATTTCTGTGATGAACTACTTTCCAATAAGGGAGAAGGTACAATTACCTTATCAAGTTCTACTTTCGTCCCACTCACTTCTTTCGAGAGAAACTCCTTCTCTAGAAAGGATCCATTCTTAGCAACGAATGTCTTGCCTTCGGATCTGTGATAGAAGGTGTACCCAACAGTCTCCTTTGGGTATTCTATGAAGACATATTTCTCCGATTTGGGTTTGAGCTTATCAGGATGAAACTTTTTCACATAAGCATTGCAACCCCAAACTTTAAGAAATGACAACTTTGGTTTCTTGCCAAACCACAGTTCATACGGTGTCGTCTCAACAGATTTAGATGGTGCCCTTTTAACGTGAATGCAGCTGTCTCTAATGCATAACCCCAAAACGATAGTGGTAGATCGGTAAGAGACATCATAGATTGCACTATATCCAATAAAGTACGGTTATGACGATCGGACACACCATTATGATGTGGTGTTCCAGGTGGCATGAGTTTGTGAAACTATTCCACAATGTTTTAATTGAAGACCAAACTTGTAACTCAAATATTTGTCTCCGCGATCAGATCGTACAAACTTTATTTTCTTATCACGATGATTTTCCACTTCACTCTGAAATTCTTTGAACTTTTCAAATGTTTCAGACTTATGTCTCATCAAGTAGATATACCCATATCTGCTCAAATCATCTGTGAAGTTCAGAAATAACGATACTTGCCGTGAGCTTTAACACTCATCGGACCGCATACATCAGTATGTATTATTTCCAATAAGTCAGTTGCTCGCTCCGGAGAACGGGTCTTAGTCATCTTGCCCATGAGGCATGGTTTGCAAGCATCAAGTGATTCATAATCAAGTGATTCCGAAATCCCATCAGCATGGAGTTTCTTCATGCGCTTTACACCAATATGACCTAAACGGCAGTGCTACAAATAAGTTGCACTATCATTATTAACTTTGCATCTTTTGGCTTCAATATTATGAATATGTGTAACACTACGATCGAGATCCAATGAACTATTTTCATTGTGTTTATGACCATCGAAGGTTTTATTCATGTAAACAGAACAACAATTATTCTCTGACTTTAATGAATAACCATATTGCAATAAACATGATCAAATTATATTCATGCTCAACGCAAACACCAAATAACACTTATTTAGGTTCAACACTAATCTCGAAAGTATAGGGAGTCTGCGATGATGATCATATCAATCTTGGAACCACTTCCAACACACATCATAACTTCACCCTTAAGTAGTCTCTGTTTATTCCGCAACTCCCGTTTCGAGTTACTAATCTTAGCAACTGAACCAGTATCAAATGCCGAGGGGTTGCTATAAACACTAGTAAAGTACACATCAATAACACGTATATCCAATATACCTTTGTTTACCTTGCCATCCTTCTTATCCGCCAAATACTTGGGGCAGTTCCACTTCCAGTGACCAGTCCCTTTGCAGTAGAAGCACTTAGTCTCAGGCTTAGGATCAGACTTGGGCTTCTTCACTTGAGCAGCAACTTGCTTGCCGTTCTTCTTGAAGTTCTCCTTCTTCCCTTTGCCCTTCTCTTGAAACTAGTGGTCTTGTCAACCATCAACACTTGATGTTTTTCTTGATTTCTACCTTCGTTGATTTCAGCATCATGAAGAGCTTGGGAGTTGTTTCCGTTATCCCTTGCATATTATAGTTCATCACGAAGTTCTACTAACTTGGTGATGGTGACTAGAGAATTCTGTCAATCACTATCTTATCTGGAAGATTAACTCCCACTTGATTCAAGCGATTGTAGTACCCAGACAATCTGAGCACATGCTCACTAGTTGAGCGATTCTCCTCCATCTTTTAGCTATAGAACTTGTTGGAGACTTCATATCTCTCAACTCAGGTATTTGCTTGAAATATTAACTTCAACTCCTGGAACATCTCATATGGTCCATGACGTTCAAAACGTCTTTGAAGTCCCGATTCTAAGCCATTAAGCATGGTGCACTAAACTATCAAGTAGTCATCATATTGAGCTAGCCAAACGTTCATAACGTCTGCATCTGCTCCTGCAATAGGTCCGTCACCTAGCGGTGCATCAAGGACATAATTCTTCTGTGCAGCAATGAGGATAAACCTCAGATCACGGATCCAATCCGCATCATTGCTACTAACATCTTTCAACACAATTTTCTCTAGGAACATATCAAAATAAACACAGGGAAGCAACAACGCGAGCTATTGATCTACAACATAATTTGCAAAATACTACCAGGACTAAGTCCATGATAAATTTAAGTTCAATTAATCATATTACTTAAGAACTCCCACTTAGATAGACATCCCTCTAATCCTCTAAGTGATTACATGATCCAAATCAACTAAACCATGTCCGATCATCACGTGAGATGGAGTAGTTTCATTGGTGAACATCACTATGTTGATCATATCTACTATATGATTCACGCTCGACCTTTCGGTCTTCGTGTTCCGAGGCCATATCTGTATATGCTTGACTCGTCAAGTATAACCTGAGTATTCCGCGTGTGCAACTGTTTTGCACCCGTTGTATTTGAACGTAGAGCCTATCACACCCGATCATCACGTGGTGTCTCAGCACGAAGAACTTTCACAATGGTGCATACTCAGGGAGAACACTTCTTGATAATTAGTGAGAGATCATCTTAAAATGCTACCGTCAAACTAAGCAAAATAAGATGTATAAAAGATAAACATCATATGCAATCAAAATATGTGACATGATATGGCCATCATCATCTTGCGCCTTTGATTTCCATCTCCAAAGTACTGTCATGATCTCTATCGTCACCGACATGACACCATGATCTCCATTATCTTGATCTGTATCAATGTGTCGTCATGTGGTCGTCTCGTCAACAATTGCTCTTGCAACTATTGCTATCGCATAGCGATAAAGTAAAGCAATTATTGGACGCTTGCATCTTATGCAATAGAGAGACAACCATAAGGATTTTGCCAGTTGCCGATAACTTCAACAAAACATGATCATATCATACAACAACTTATATCTCATCACGTCTTGACCATATCACATCACAACATGCCCTGCAAAAACAAGTTAGACGTCCTCTACTTTGTTGTTGCAAGTTTTACGTGGCTGCTACGGGCATAGCAAGAACCGTTCTTACCTACGCATCAAAAACCACAACGATAGTTTGTCAAGTTGGTGCTGTTTTAACCTTCGCAAGGACCGGATGTAGCCACACTCGGTTCAACTAAAGTTGGAGAAACTGACACCCGCCAGCCACCTATGTGCAAAGCACGCCGGTAGAACCAGTCTCGTGT
Source organism: Triticum dicoccoides (assembly GCF_002162155.2). Lineage (NCBI taxonomy): Eukaryota > Viridiplantae > Streptophyta > Magnoliopsida > Poales > Poaceae > Triticum > Triticum dicoccoides. The sequence continues at coordinate 76,533,441 of NC_041386.1, read as the reverse complement.
AAGCGTACGCATAATGTCGGTCCAGGCCGCTTCATCCAACAATACCGCCGAACCAAAGTATGACATGCTGGTAAGCAGTATGACTTATATCGCCCACAACTCACTTGTGTTCTACTCGTGCATATAACATCAACACATAAAACCTAGGCTGGGATGCCACTGTTGGGGAACGTAGTAATTTCAAAAAAAATTCCTACGCACACGCAAGATCATGGTGATGCATAGCAACGAGAGGGGAGAGTGTGATCTACGTACCCTTGTAGACCGACAGCGGAAGCGTTAGCACAACGCGGTTGATGTAGTCGTACGTCTTCACGGCCCGACCGATCAAGCACCGAAACTACGGAACCTCCGAGTTTTAGCACACGTTCAGCTCGATGACGATCCCCGGACTCCGATCCAGCAAAGTGTCGGGGAAGAGTTCCGTCAGCACGACGGCGTGATGACGATCTTGATGTACTACCGTCGCAGGGCTTCGCCTAAGCACCGCTACAATATTATCGAGGATTATGGTGGAAGGGGGCACCACACATGGCTAAGATTATGATCACGTGGATCAACTTGTGTGTCTATGGGGTGCCCCCTGCCCCCGTATATAAAGGAGTGGAGGAGGGGAGGGCCGACTGTAACATCCCAAAATTCTAAATTTTGGAATGTTATAAACAAATAGATAGATTTGATTAATTGCTTGATTGATTGACTGAAAGTGAGTGAATTCAAAACCTTTTGAAAGCTAAATGAGAGGGAATAAAAGGACTTTCCCAAACTTTCATATTGGTTTTCTGATCTTCGTGAATTCAAATTCTTTTCATCACAAAACCCCGGAGAGAAGATGACATGACTTCTTCCATTTATTTAAATGACAAGGGGTGTTGAGAATATTTGAATTTCATTTGGAAATATCCCAATTCTGAAACTTTATGCGACTCAATGATTTTCACGAGAGAAGATAAAATGACTTCTTCAAATTATATGAAATATGAGTTGGGAGTTTCAAAGAATTAAATTCAAAGCCCCTTTGAATTTATTTTCAATTTGGAATAGATCATCATGCATATTTTATTTTCTTGCATTTTGGTCGATCCTAGAAATTTCACGCAACTCAAGGACCATTGGAGAGAGTTGGAGATTTCGTTATTTTCATATTTGAGAGTTTTCTCGAATTGAAAAGAGGATCATTTGATTTATTTATTTCATCTTCAATTATTTTCTGTTATCAAAAATATAAGAGAGGGAATAATATGACTTTCCCAAATTTAGGAAAATGAAGATTTAATAAATAGATCAAATTTTGTTTGCCGGAGTTTTATTTGCATTTTATTCGGATAGGGAAAATGCGCGTTTTTGAAAATTTTATTTTAGGTCCGGAGAAAAGTTCATTTTGTTCGGCTCATTTTTAGGAGTCGGGGAAAATTTACTTTATTAAATTTTGGAGTTCGTTTAGATTTTCTTTTATTTATTTTTCTGCGCGCGAGACCGTTTAAAAAAAAATCCGCAGCGCCTTGGGCCAAAGGCCCAAGCCACTAGCCGCCGGCCGGCCAAGAGGCCATAGCGCGCGTGCACCAGGGAGCCGCCGCTTCTTGCTTTCCTAGTCTTAGTAGGACTCTTGTCCTATGTTCGTTTATTCCGTATCTATTTCTAGATCTTTTCCTTTTGTTTCCTAATCCTAGTCTATTTCTTGTCCCCTACCCCAAGCAAAACCCTCCCCTCCCCAATATAAATACCCAAGCACCCCCCCTCTAAACACATCAAACCAACACCTCTCCTCTCCTCTCCGCCGCCCCACGCCGCGCCGCCACACCCACGCCGCGCCGCCGCACCACCCAAGCCGCGCCTCACCCCGCGCCTCTCACCCGCGCCGCCGCCCTTGTGCATCGCCGCCGCGTCAACGCCGCCCAACCCCGCGCCCTAGTGCCGCCACCGCCACCATGCGTCACCGCGCCGCCGCCGCCCTGCGTCAACGCCGCCGTCGCCGCCGTTCGCCGGAGGTACCGCGCCGCGTCTCTTTTTTCCCTCGGTTCGGTTTTTCTTATAAACCGTTCCGATTCTTTTCTTCTCTACCGATTCATTTTCTTTCCGATTTTTCGCTAAACCGTTCCGGTGTTCTAGATCGGTTTTTCGTTTCGATCTCTTTTCCGAAAACCCTAGATTGGTTTTCGTTCTTCTTTCGGACCGTTCGTCTCAACGAACGTGATCACCGATTATTTCCCGGTTAACGACGTCTGTCGTATAACCGTTCTTCTTTTTCTTCTCGTCGGATTTATTCCGCGATCGCGATCTCAGATCCGATCTTCGTTCTAGTTTATCTTCTCGCTCGTTTATCGGAATCAGGTGATTCAAGCGCCTGGAGTTTCATCTCGAAACCGCCGTTTCGTCTAATCAACTTGAACAAGCTTTTGCTACAGTAAAATTTTGACCTAGATTCAACTTGCTAGAACCGAGTTGTTTTCTTCCGCCGTTTGTTTTTCGTCGTTTGTTCGGCTCGTTCTTTCTTTGCAACCGGAGTCCTTAAGTTGAACTTTCTGGTTCGTTCTCTTGTTCGATTTTTCCCTGTGCATTAGATGAGTACTTATTGTGTGGTTACTATTGTTTGCTTACGATAGATCGACCGGAGTGTGACGAGTAGATCTATCACGAGTTTTGAGTGCGAATCATCTTCATCAACATTGCAGGCAAGTAACACTTGATCATATCTTTTCTACTACCCATGTTTTATTGCATTAGATCAAACCCTCAAACACTTGCATTGTTAGGATCTAATTAAATTGTAGGATGGGAAGTAGAAGAGGTAGTACCTATTACCTGTTACTTATGAAACCTTGGGAGTTACTTCTACGTTTGCTTATTATGCTATGCTATGCTAGTAGACGTGGATTGGGTGAGTGATATCCATGACAGATGTGAGATTGATAATTTTAATGGTTTATCTAAGGTGGCAACTTAAACACACATCTGGGTGGATTGAGGCACCTGATGTCTATCAGGACTTGCCTGTTTTTATTTTGGACCGCCACCCAGGCTCAAAGGGATCATAAGATTTTTCATGCTAGAAACTTCCGTGTGCAGCCACATGCTACTATGGGCTCTAGCATAGTTGACTAAGTTGTGCGAACTCTTACGGGGTGGACTAGCAGATGTAGGGGATGTAGGTGTACCGGTCTACCCCACATGTAAGGTGCTAGTGCTTCTGAAAGACTATGTCTCGGTCATCCGTTTCTCAAACACCATGTAGTGCGAGAAAACAAACGGAGGCGATCGAGTCATGTGGGGAAAAGTGCGCAAACCTCTGCAGAGTAACAAACTAATCATGATTAGCCGTGTCCCCGGTTATGGACGTTTTGAGTATCTAGTTCTTGGATTATCCTGTTGATCTCAACACGTTACTTATTATAATTTGTTTGGGTTTAATGAGTACTTTTAATTGGGATTGAGGATGCTGTCAACCATTCGCAATGTTTAACAACCACCATGATAGTTAAATAAATTTTATTCCTTTGAAGTAGGGAAAAATTGGCTTTTCGCAAAAAAACTGTAATCATAGAGCTTTCCACCAGCCATATATGCATGTAGTATAGCCTATTCTTTCATTACTCTCTATGTGTTACATTGCCAGCATATTCCATGTGCTGACCCGTTTTCGGGCTGCAACTTTTCATGTTGCAGACTTTTCAGACGACGAGTAAGTGGTACGTTAGGGTTACGATTTCCTATACTCAACTTTGCCGTTGGTGTTGATGGGAATCCACAACCTTGTTGCTTCCGCTATATTTTGGATTGAGGTAATAGTTTTTACGTTACTTTATACATGTGATTTACCTCTGTTATAAATCCTTCGAGTACTGTGTGTGTCAGCATACCGATCCAGGGATGACACGAAAGCACAGAGACTTGATCCATTCGGGTCGGGTCGCTACAAGATGGTATCAGAGCACATGTTGACTGTAGGACGTGACCCTAGAAACTGGCAAGCCAATAGCAAAGATTTTTCTCTACAACTTTCCCTTCCAAAAGATCTTTTTACCTCTCTTCTCTTCTGAGCTTATTCAAAATTCTTTTTAGTGAGACCATACCCCTTTTCCCTTTTGACCACTCGAAGATTTGACTGATAAGACCACTCCAAGGAGACAAGATATCGGACAACTAAGACCATTTGGAATGAAGAGGATTTTACCGTGTAAATGGAAACTACAACTGTTGAAGACTCCGAAGACTTGGAGAATTTGGAGGCTCTGAAGAATCCCTAGATTTGTATGACCTAGGAAGGCTACCCTTATGGAACTTGGCAGATTATGGAAGTTGTCAATACCCGAGATCAAGGTGTATCGAAGAAAGACTGAAACAAGGAGTACGAGAACTCGAAGAAAATCCTAAGGCAGGGGATATCAACTATGGAAGATAGCTCATGGCAATGACAAGAGCAAAAAAAAAAAAACACGGCTATCCATGATGTTATCGCCCGCCTATGCTATTGTCACCATGCGGAGTTAAAGCATGCAGATGCATGGAAGGATTGGATGGTAGAAAGCTGATGGAGCATCTATCTGCAAACGTGGAGTGTTAACCTTAGCTGGTGTATTCACCAGGATCTGGAGTGTTACATCAGGAAGTTAAGATGGACCTACAAGAAGCAATATTTGACAATAAGGCAATTGGTGAAGAACTCAGGACCCAGAAGCTGAAAGTAGACAAGATGAAGGAGCAAAACATCGAGATACCGGAGATTTGACAATAACTGAAGGACAGTAGGATCATGGATCATGTCAAGGATGTTGAAACCGGCAGTTGGAACGTAACTCCAGAAATATTGAAGGACGTCGCGAGAGACTTCGCGTCAACAGAGATGATCTGGCAAAAGAACTTGAGCAGGACAAGCACGATTGGAAGAAGCCATCGGAGACATGAACATGACTTGAAGAGTTTGGAGACGTTGAAGATTCATCGACCTCTAGAAGACCAAACCCCTATTATATACCTACGTTAGATGTGACGTTTGTGAGCTGTCATTTGTTTGATGTTTTTTCGACAGCCACAACAAAATCTGTCTTTTCAAAACTTTTGCTTGTATTGTGTGCATTCCTCTCTCTTGATCTCTCTTATCTCACCCCAAACCCTTGAACCCAATAGAGGATGAATGGCGATGAGCTTGTATTTTCTGGACCGATGAGTCAATTGGAGACAGACCGATGGATTCAGAACATGGAGGATCATATGGAGAACAACCCTATAGTCGAAAAGGATATGGCCTAGCATGCTCTTCAATGCTTTGAAAGAGGTGCTGCTACTTGGTGGAGGATGTACCAAACCATCAATGGATGGCAAGGAGTAACCACTTGGAAAGAATTTAAGTTGACTTTGCTAAAGTCACAGTTTGTGTCCCAGAAGTTGAAGCCTTATGGAAAGGATATGAGGAAACCATGTGCATGCAAGATTTGTGGAGAAATCGGACACACCCATAAAGAACACGAGGATGAATGCCGTAATTGTGAAGGAAGTCACCCAGTTGAAGAATGCCCAGCTAGGCAGATCACTTGTTTCTTGTGTGAAGGGACTACCCACTACCCTGCTCAGTGTCACATTTACCCCTTGGTACAAAGAACCATCCAGCTGAAGGAAGAAGCAATGAAAGGAGATCTCATGGAAGGTTTAGAAGAACCTGTGATGAAGAAAGAGGTGGAGGACACACCCAAAGAAGAGCCAATTAGACCCTGCACTAAGTCATGCTATTCATGTGGAGAAGAAGGACACATCTCCCAGAATTGTATGAACGGGAATCTAGTAGAATTCCCGACAGAGGAAGTAGAATATGACCCACGGGAAATAGAAGCCATGATTGGAATGGAAAGGTCCAGGAAGAGAAGTAGGTTGGATTCGAGGAACAACCCAATTTCCACAAAGAAAGACCTGAGTCATATCACATGTTTCAGGTGCAAAAATTCAGGGCACTATTTCAATGATTGCCCAAGAGGGAAGAAAAGGACCCAAGGAGGCTATGTGATCATGAGGAAACCTCGAAACCTGTCAGAAGTAATGTGTTTCCGTTGTAATGGAGCAGGGCACTTTGCCAGAGGTTGTCCGAAGGAGAAGGAGACTTGTGATAAATAGTTGAGTTTGTAACAGAAGTAATATAGTAGTGGTAGTGAGAACATTTTCTTTTATATAGAGGTATTGAATTGAGGCATGTAATGGAAAAACAGGAGATTATAATGATTTGAGAATTAATAAAGTTAGCCTCGTTGGTACTGATATGGATTTTATGAGTTGCTACTCTATGAAGGAGGATTTTGACCATTTTTGAGGATAAGAGAAATATGGTCTATGGAAGATTTGTGTATTTTAAGGGTGGTAGTACCCTGTAAGAACCTTTGACCCCAGAAAGGATAAAGATACTCCACTGCATGGATTTTGGGCAAAATGAAATACGAGTTTTGTCTCGATATGTGTGATGCCCCAAGAGTATGTGGGATGAAGTCGGGGACCGACAGTTGTTTGGACCAAATGTGATCAAGGAGTCAGAAGAGAATGTTAAGTTGATTCGAGATAGACTGAAGGTAGCTCAGTCCAGGTAGAAGAGTTATGTAGACTCACAAACTCAAGGAGGTAGTCTATGAAATTGGAGATAGAGCATGTCTTCGTGTGACCCCTCTGCGAGGAGTTAAACGGATGGGAGTTAAGGGACAGTTAGCCCCGAGATTTGTAGGACCATACCGAGTTTTGGAGTGTATGAGGGAAGTGGCCTACAAGTTGAGTTACCCGAAGGACTGTTAGGAGTTCAAGACGTGTTTCACGGTTCCCAGTTGAAGAAGTGCCATGCAGAGATGGCCAATATTCCCTTGTAAGGACGCTTGACCGCAGAAAGGATAATGATGTTCTACGAAGTGAATATGGACTTCATAAGTATAAGTTTTTATCTTGGTATGTGGGAAAATCCCACGAGGATGAAGAGATAAATTACTATTGGATATAACGGAGGTATGATGTTGGTAATATGGAGCAATGGAAACTCCATGATGAGTCTGAGTAATCATGTCCTAGTTTGGTGCCAATAGAAGGAAGGAAGACAGTACAATTGGATGGATTTAAGAATACTAGGAAGTTGGAAGTTGGAATAATGAACAGTTGCCCGATGATAAGTTCAAGGACTACAAGTGATGAGATGGGCCATAACCCACAGGCCCCGGACCTGCGAAGAAGCAAGCACATTCTTGCTGAAGGAAAAACCCTGGAAGAAGTTACGACTTGTATCAACCGACGATTCTATAGGAGTTTACGCAAAACCTGAAAGTAGTGAAGGAACGATAGATGGTTGTTTGGCTTGCAGAATCTATGGATTTTCCGAACTTGGTTCATCGACAAGAGAAATTCTGCAATGCTTGTGAGGTTGACCGAGTGTTAGTATGCGAGATTCGCTAAACTGCATACATGGAAATGATTTGGGTGCGGGATGGATTGATCACCATACCGACTTACTCTTATTATTCGCTTTGCTATATGGGATGGTAAATCTGAGTGACTTACCTATAGTGGAGAGACGACGATCAAAACCTTGTTTGAACCTTAGAAAGGTATAGGTATTTTTTTTTTCCTTGTACACGGCAGTTGTTGCCACCCGTAGGTTATACGGTGAGGTTCAACCCAGACCCTTTCCTGCAGGAGAAACCATAAATTGTTGACCACCACGAGATATCGATAGTTGTTTAGCATTGGCGTCAGACCCGTCAGCTATGAAGACCCAGTTTCGGGATAACCTTACCAAGATGAAAGGACAAAGGAATTGAGGAAAAGGTTATGCCACTACCGGAAGAGCCAGAGAAGGGATTATCCTTAATATCTGAGAAGACTGACACTGTCAACGATAAGGATGGAGTATATGAGTTTTGATGGAACCGTAACAATGTTTCTAAGGGTGGTAGCACCCGAGACCTCGGAGATGATCGATGGACTTTGAGAAGACCCCAAACCCTAACCTATTCTTTCTAGCCTCTCCGAATCTCGAGGACGAGATTCATTTTAAGGGTGGTAGTTTGTAACATCCCAAAATTCTAAATTTTGGAATGTTATAAACAAATAGATAGATTTGATTGATTGCTTGATTGATTGACTGAAAGTGAGTGAATTCGAAACTTTTTGAAAGTTAAATGAGAGGGAATAAAAGGACTTTCCCAAACTTTCATATTGGTTTTCTGATCTCCATGAATTCAAATTCTTTTCAAACACAAAACCCTAGAGAGAAGATGACATGACTTCTTCCATTTAAAAATGAAAAGGGTGTTTGAAAAATAATTGAATTTCATTTGGAAATATTTCAATTCTGAAACTTTATGCGACTCAATGATTTTCACGAGAGAAGATAAAATGACTTCTTCAAATTATATGAAATATGAGTTGGGAGTTTCAAAGAATTAAATTCAAAGCCCCTTTGAATTTATTTTCAATTTGGAATAGATCATCATGCATATTTTATTTTCTTGCATTTTGGTCGATCCTAGAAATTTCACGCAACTCAAGGACCCTTGGAGAGAGTTGGAGATTTCGTTATTTTCATATTTGAGAGTTTTCTCGAATTGAAAAAAAGATCATTTGACCTAGATTCAACTTGCTAGAACCGAGTTGTTTTCTTCCGCCGTTTGTTTTTCGTCGTTTGTTCGGCTCGTTCTTTCTTTGCAACCGGAGTTCTTAAGTTGAACTTTCTGGTTCGTTCTCTTGTTCGATTTTTCCCTGTGCATTAGATGAGTACTTATTGTGTGGTTACTATTGCTTGCCTACGATAGATTGACCGGAGTATGACGATTAGATCTATCAAGAGTTTTGAGTGCGAATCATCTTCATCAACATTGCAGGCAAGTAACACTTGATCATATCTTTTCTACAACCCATGTTTTATTGCATTAGATCAATCCTCTCACATTGCATGATTAGGATCCAATTAAATTGTGGGATGGGAAGTAGAATTGAGGTAGTACCTATTACCTGTTACTTATAAAACCTTGGGAGTTACTTCTACATTTGCTTATTATGCTATGCTATGCTAGTAGACGTGGATTGGGTGAGTGATATCCATGACAGATGTGAGATTGATAATTTTAATGGTTTATCTAAGGTGGCAACTTAAACACACATCTGGGTGGATTGAGGCACCTGATGTCTATCAGGACTTGCCTGTTTTTATTTTGGACCGCCACCCAGGCTCAAAGGGATCATAAGATTTTTCATGCTAGAAACTTCCGTGTGCAGCCACATGCTACTATGGGCTCTAGCATAGTTGACTAAGTTGTGCGAACTCTTACGGGGTGGACTAGCAGATGTAGGGGATGTAGGTGTACCGGTCTACCCCACATGTAAGGTGCTAGTGCTTCTGAAAGACTATGTCTCGGTCATCCGTTTCTCAAACACCATGTAGTGCGAGAAAACAAACGGAGGCGATCGAGTCATGTGGGGAAAAGTGCGCAAACCTCTGCAGAGTAACAAACTAATCATGATTAGCCGTGTCCCCGGTTATGGACGTTTTGAGTATCTAGTTCTTGGATTATCCTGTTGATCTCAACACGTTACTTATTATAATTTGTTTGGGTTTAATGAGTACTTTTAATTGGGATTGAGGATGCTGTCAACCATTCTCAATGTTTAACAACCACCATGATAGTTAAATAAATTTTATTCCTTTGAAGTAGGGAAAAATTGGCTTTTCGCAAAAAAACTGTAATCATAGAGCTTTCCACCAGCCATATATGCATGTAGTATAGCCTATTCTTTCATTACTCTCTATGTGTTACATTGCCAGCATATTCCATGTGCTGACCCGTTTTCGGGCTGCAACTTTTCATGTTGCAGACTTTTCAGACGACGAGTAAGTGGTACGTTAGGGTTACGATTTCCTATACTCAACTTTGCCGTTGGTGTTGATGGGAATCCACAACCTTGTTGCTTCCGCTATATTTTGGATTGAGGTAATAGTTTTTACGTTACTTTATACATGTGATTTACCTCTGTTATAAATCCTTCGAGTACTGTGTGTGTCAGCATACCGATCCAGGGACGACACGAAAGCACAGAGACTTGATCCATTCGGGTCGGGTCGCTACACCGACCCTCTCTATGGCGCGCCCTAGGGGAGTCCTACTCCCACCGGGAGTAGGATTCCCCCTTTCCTAGTCCAACTAGGAGTCCTTCCATGTAGTAGGAGTAGGAGACAAGGAAGGGGAAGAGGGAAGAGAAGGAAGGAGGGGGCGCAGCCCCTCCCCCTAGTCCAATTCGGACTAGGCCTTGGGGGGGCGCGGGGCCTGCCTCTCCCTCTCCCCTAAAGCCCAATAAGGCCCATATACTTCTTCTCCCGTATTCCCGTAACTCCCCGGTACTCCGAAAAATACCCGAACCATTCGGAACCTTTCCGATGTCCGAATATAGTCATCCAATATATCAATCTTTACGTCTCGACCATTTCGAGACTCCTCGTCATGTCCCCGATCTCATCCGGGACTCCGAACTCCTTCGGTACATCAAAACTCATAAACTCATAATATAACTGTCATCGAAACGTTAAGCGTGCGGACCCTACGGGTTCGAGAACAATGTAGACATGACCGAGACACGTCTCCGGTCAATAACCAATAGCGGAACCTGGATGCTCATATTGGCTCCTACATATTCTACGAAGATCTTTATCGGTCAGACCGCATAACAACATACGTTGTTCCCTTTGTCATCGGCATGTTACTTGCCCGAGATTCGATCGTCGGTATCTCAATACCTAGTTCAATCTCGTTACCGGCAAGTCTCTTTACTCGTTCCGTAATACATCATCTCGCAACTAACTCATTAGTTGCAATGCTTGCAAGGCTTATGTGATGTGCATTATCGAGAGGGCCCAGAGATACCTCTCCGACAATCGGAGTGACAAATCCTAATCTCGAAATACGCCAACCCAACATGTACCTTTGGAGACACCTGTAGAGCTCCTTTATAATCACCCAGTTACGTTGTGACGTTTGGTAGCACACAAAGTGTTCCTCCGGTAAACGGGAGTTGCATAATCTCATAGTCATAGGAACATGTATAAGTCATGAAGAAAAGCAATAGCAACATACTAAACGATCGAGTGCTAAGCTAACGGAATGGGTCAAGTCAATCACATCATTCTCCTAATGATGTGATCCCGTTAATCAAATAACAACTCTTTGTCTATGGTTAGGAAACATAACCATCTTTGATTAACGAGCTAGTGTAGTAGAGGCATACTAGTGACACTCTGTTTGTCTATGTATTCACACATGTATTATGTTTCCGGTTAATACAATTCTAGCATGAATAATAAACATTTATCATGAAATAAGGAAATAAATAATAACTTTATTATTGCCTCTAGGGCATATTTCCTTCAGCTACGGCCAGCCACAACCATGAGCCCGCACGGGAGCGACCATGGGCACGAGCAGGCTGGCACGCGCGGGTGTGTAGTTGAGCACACGGGGTGCAGTTGCGGCCTACGGCGAGCAGCAGGCAACAGTAGCAAGAGCGGCCGCGGCCGCGGCAAGCAGTGCAGCATCAACAGCGCCAGCGGCAAGAAGCGGCAGTGGTAGCGACATCAGCCAACGGTGGCGGCACAGTAGAGCAGTAGGAGGCACCGACATAGGAGAAGCACCAACAGCAGCTACGCGGTAGCAGTACGCGCACACACACAAGAGCTCGAGCTCCTGTCCATGGCCGCCGAAGTGAGGGGAGGCAAAACGGCGATGAATCAAGGGGGCGAGCAGGGGAAGCGGGCAGAGGAGCTCACAGTGAACTCAGGGACGTGGTCGGGGTGGTCGGGGACGAACCGGAGTAGCGGCAAACGACGGCGGACGGCGAAGATGTACGCGGAGATGACGGTGTCGATGGCGAATGTACGAGACGTCCCAGCTCCACTTGTTGCTCGGGGAAGACTAAGTTGAGGGTGGCGGTCCTCCTGGACGGATCCATGGGCGCCGGAGAGCACGTTGTCCGCGGCAACGGCGACGAGGTGTGCAGTCACCACGCGAGGTTCCGGGCTCGATTTCGAGCCAAGGAGGAGGCGATTCGATTGGGAAAGTGAGGGGATCGGTCGAGAGCTAGCTAGGGTTTCCAGGGGACGCTCTTATAGGCCGAGGGGAGTCGACGTGGTGGCCATCCGGCATGGCGTCATGGGATGGCCGCCACGCCATGGCCTCTGCCTCCCTGACCTAGGGGAAAGTCCAAGGTGGGCTGGGCTACATGCTCTGTACTATGTAGCCACTTATGGCCCAGTAGCATAGTAGGCCCGTATATTTTTTCCATAAACTATATAGCTACTGTTTTGCATTTATTTGAGTGAGCAAACGATTTTTGTTAAAGATGAAACCTGGCACACAAATAGTAGGCAGTGTTTTGAGCTAGCCCATCAAGATGCAATTTATTTTGAAATGTATAAATATTTGAGTAATTTGAAGCGGCTCAATTTTAATTATGTTGGCTCTGTTTTAAATAGGTTAGGGGCATTTTAACATTTCAAATAATGTTGGTTTCTACATGAAAATTATATAGTGATTATTTGTCACCATACAAACATTTTTTTGTTAGTTTGAAGAAATAAAATGTGACTTGCATTCTGAATTTGAATTTGAGTTTGATTTTTATTAAGTGGCGGCCCTCTTCCGGCGGAGCTCCGGAACAGGCCCAAAGATGGGATCTCGTGGATACAGAAAGTTGCGATGGTGGAATTAGGTTTTTGGCTCCTGTTCTGATTGTTTGGGGGTACGTGTGTATATATAGGAGGAAGGAGTACGTCGGTGGAGCACCGAGGGGCCCACGAGGCAGGGGGCCGCGCCCTAGGGGGGCGCCCCCACCCTCGTGACCACCTCTTTGATCCCTTGCAGTAGGGTCCAAGTCTTCTGGATCATGTTCGGTGAGAAAATCACGTTCCCGAAGATTTTATTCCATTTGGACTCCGTTTGATATTCCGTTTATCCGAAACACTGAAATAGGCAAAAAAAACAGCAATTCTGGGCTGGGCCTCCGGTTAATAGGTTAGTCCCAAAAATAATATAAAAGTGGAAAATAAAGCCCAATATAGTCCAAAACAGTAGATAATATAGCATGGAGCAATCAAAAATTATAGATACGTTGGAGACGTATCAGGCATCCCCAAGCTTAATTCCTGCTCGTCCTCGAGTAGGTAAATGATAAAAAGAGAATCTTTGATGCGGAGTGCTAGTTGTCATAATTTCAATGCAAATCTTCTTAATTGTGGTATGAATATTCAGATTAGAAAGATTCAAGACAAAAGTTTATATTAACATAGAAAATAATAATACTTCAAGCATACTAACAAAGCAATTATGTCTTCTCAAAATAACATGGCCAAAGAAAGTTATCCCTACAAAATCATATAGTCTGGCTATGCTCCATCTTCCCCACACAAAATATTTAAATCATGCACAACCCCGATGACAAGCCAAGCAATTGTTTCATACTTTAACTTTTTCAAAACTTTTTCAATCTTCACGCAATACATGAGCGTGAGCCATGGATATAGCACTATAGGTGGAATAGAATGGTGGTTGTGGAGAAGACAAAAAGGAGAAGATAGTCTCACATCAACTAGGCGTATCAACAGGCTATGGAGATGCCCATCAATAGATATCAATGTGAGTGAGTAGGGATTGCCATGCAACGGATGCACTAGAGCTATAAATGTATGAAAGCTCAACAAAAGAAACTAGTGGGTGTGCATCCAACTTGCTTGCTCATGAAGACCTAGAGCAATTTGAGGAAGCCCATCATTGGAATATACAAGCCAAGTTCCATAACGTAAAATTCCCACTAGTGTATGAAAGTGACTATATATGAGACTCTCTATATGAAGAACATGGTGCTACTTTGAAGCACAATATATGAGACTTACTATATCATGGTTCTACTTTGAAGCACAAGTGTGGAAAAAAAGGATAGTAGCATTGCCCCTTATTTATTTATTTATATTTATTGGGCCTTCTTTTTTTTCTTTGGCCTTTCTTTTTTTTGGGACAATGCTCTATTGAATGATGATCATCACACTTCTATTTATTTACAACTCAATGATTATAACTCGATACTAAAACAAAGTATGACTCTATATGAATGCCTCCGGCGGTGTACCGGGATATGCAATGAATCAAGAGTGACAAGTATGAAAGAATTATGAATGGTGGCTTTGCCACAAATACTATGTCAACTACATGATCATGCTAAGCAATATGACAATGATGGATGTGTCATGATGAACTAGATGGTGGAAAGTTGCATGGCAATATATCTCGGAATGGCTATGGAAATGCCATAATAGGTAGGTATGGTGGCTGTTTTGAGGAAGGTATATGGTAGGTGTATGATACCGGCGAAAGGTGCGCGGTATTAGAGAGGCTAGCAAAGGTGGAAGGATGAGAGTGCGTATAATCCATGGACTCAACATTAGTCATAAAGAACTCATATACTTATTTCATAAATTTAGAAGTTATCAAAGCAAAGTATTACGCGCATGCTCCTAGGGGGATAGATTGGTAGGAAAAGACCATCGCTCGTCCCCGACCGCCACTCATAAGGAAGACAATCAATAAATAAATCATGCTCCGACTTCATCACATAACGGTTCACCATACGTGCATGCTACGGGAATCACAAACTTCAACACAAGTATTCTTTAAATTCACAGCTACTCAACTAGCATGAATTTAATATTATCACCTCCATATCTCAAAACAATTATCATGCTTCAATCTTTTCTTAGTATTCAACACACTCAAAAGAAAGTTTCACAAATCTTGAATACCAAGCATATTATTATTAGGCAAATTACCATGCTATTAAGAGACTCTCAAATTAATTTAAGTGAAGCATGAGAGATCAATAGTTTCTTTAAAAAGAATCCACCACCATGCTCTAAAAGATCTAAGTGAAGCACATAGAGCAAAATTATCTAGCTCAAAAGATATAAGTGAAGCACATAGAGTATTCTATCAAATTTTAATTCATGTATGGCTCTCTCAAAAGGTGTGTACAGGAAGGATGATTGTGGCATACTAACAAACAAAGACACAAATAATACAAGACGCTCCAAGCAAAACACATATCATGTTGGTGAATAAAAATATAGCTCCAAGTAAATTACCGATGGAAGTGGACGAAAGAGGGGATGCCTTCCGGGGCATCCCCAAGCTTTGACTCTTTGGTGTCCTTGGATTATCTTGGGGGTGCCATGGGCATACCCAAGCTTAGGCTCTTGCCACTCCTTGTTCCATGATCCATCAAAAGAATTCACCCAAAACTTGAAAACTTCACAACACAAAACTCAAAATAGAAAACTCGTGAGCTCCGTTAGCGAAAGAAAACAAAAGACCACTTCAAGGTACTGTAATGAACTCATTCTTTATTTATATTGGTGTTAAACCTACTGTATTCCAACTTCTCTATGGATTATAAACTATTTTACTAGCCATAGATTCATCAAAATAAGCAAACAACACACAAAAAGCAGAATCTGTCAAAAACAGAACAGTCGGTAGTAATCTGTATCTAGCACAAAATATGGAACCACAAAAATTCTAAAATAAATTTCTGGACGTGAGGAATTTATCTATTAATAATCTTCAAAAAGAATTAACTAAATAGCACTGTTTAAATAAAGATGACAGCAGTTCTCGTGCGTGCTAAAGTTTCTGTTTTTTACAGCAAGTTCAACAAGACTTTCCCCAAGTCTTCCCAACGGTTCTACTTGGCACAAACACTAATTAAACACAAAAACACAACCAAAACAGAGGGTAAATAATTTATTTATTTAATAACAGCAAGGAAAAATATTGGGTTGTCTCCCAACAAGCGCTTTTCTTTAAAGCCTTCTTAGCTAGGCATTGATAATTTTAATGATGCTCACATGAAAGACAAGAATTGAAGCACAAAGAGGGCATCATAAAACATGTGACAAACACATCTAAGTATAACATACTTCCTATGCGTAGGCATCTTATAGGCAAACAAATTGTCAAGGCAAGCAAAAACTAGCATATGCAAGGAAGCGGAGAGAAACAATAGTAATCTCAACATAGCAAGAGGTAATTTAGTAACATGAAGATTTCTACAACCATATTTTCCTCTCTCATAGTAATTACATGTAGGATCATAAGCAAATTCAACAAAATAGCTATCACATACAATATTTTCAACATGATCCACATGCATGCAAAGTTGACACTCTTCCAAAATAGTGGGATTAACATTAACTAAAGTCATGACTTCTCCAAACCCACTTTCAATAATATTGCAAGCACTATTATCAATCTCATATTCATCATGGGGTTTAAATAAATTTTCAAGATCATAAGAAGAATCACCCCAATCATAATCATTGCAACAAGTACTAGACATAGCAAAACTAGCATCCCCAAGCTTAGGGTTTTGCATGTTGTTAGCACAATTGACATCAAGAGAATTTATAATAAAATCATTGCAATAATGCTTTTTATTCAAAGATCTATCATGAGTCACTTCATAAAGCACTTCATCACGATTTTTAGATTTACGAATTTCAGGAAAAAGCTTATAAAGAAAATCTAGTGCATCCAAATCACTAGGAATTGGTTCATCATAATTGGATCCCTTAAAAAGATTGGCAAGCGGATGAGGATCCATAGATCTTAAGTTCTCCGTTTAGTAATAAATAAACAACTATTCCAACCATACGAGCAAACAAGAAACAGGCAAAAGAAAGGGAGGATAGAGAGAGAGAGAGGGCGAATAAAACGGCAAGGGTGAATTGGGGGGAGAGGAAAACGAGAGGCAAATGGCAAATAATGTAATGCGAGAGATAGGGATTGTGATGGGTACTTGGTATGTTGACTTTTTCCGTAGACTCCCCGGCAATGGCGCCAGAAATCCTTCTTGCTACATCTTGAGCTTGCGTTGGTTTTCCCCGAAGAGGAAGGGATGCTGCAGCAGAGCAGCGTAAGTATTTCCCTTAGTTTTTGAGAACCAAGGTATCAATCCAGTAGGAGCCCACGCTCAAGTCCCTCGTACCTACACAAAGCGATAGCTACTCGCAACCAATGCGATTAGGGGTTGTCAAGCCCTTCACGGTCACTTACGAGAGTGAGATCTGATAGATAGAATATTTTTGGTATTTTTGATATAAAGATGCAAAGTAAAAAGTAAAGGCAAAGTAAATAGCAAAACAATATAAAAGTGATGGAGATTGATATGATGAGAATAGACCTGGGGGGCCATAGATTTCACTAGTGGCTTCTCTCAAGAGCATAAGTATTCTACGGTGGGTGAACAAATTACTGTTGAGCAATTGATAGAATTGTGCATAATTATGAGAATATCTAGGTATGATCATGTATATAGGCATCACGTCCGTGACAAGTAGATCGAAACGATTCTGCATCTACTACTATTACTCCACTCATCGACCGCTATCCAGCATGCATCTAGAGTATTAAGTTAAAAACAGAGTAACGCCTTAAGCAAGATGACATGATGTAGAGAGATAAATTCATGCAATATGAAATAAACCCCATCTTGTTATCCTCGATGGCAACGATACAATACGTGCCTTGCTGCCCCTTCTGTCACTGGGTAAGGACACCGCAAGATCGAACCCAAAGCTAAGCACTTCTCCCATGGCAAGAACTACCAATCTAGTTGGCCAAACCAAACAGATAATTCGGAGAGACTTGCAAAAATAACCAATCATGCATAAAAGAATTCAAAGAAGATTCAAATATTATTCATAGATAGACTTGATCATAAACCCACAATTCATCGGTCTCAACAAACACACCGCAAAAAGAAGATTACATCGAATAGATCTCCACAAGAGAGGGGGAGAACTTTGTATTGAGATTCAAAGAGAGAGAAGAAGCCATCTAGCTACTAACTATGGACCCGAAGGTCTGAGGTAAACTACTCACACTTCATCAGAGGGGCTATGATGATGTAGAAGCTCTCCGTGATGACGGCCCTCTTCCGGCGGAGCTCCGGAACAGGCCCCAAGATGGGATCTCATGGATACAGAAAGTTGCGGTGGTGGAATTAGGTTTTTGGCTCCTGTTCTGACCGTTTGGGGGTACGTGTGTATATATAGGAGGAAGGAGTACGTCGGTGGAGCACCGAGGGGCCCATGAGGAAGGGGGGCGCGCCCTAGGGGGGGGGGGCGCCCCCACCCTCGTGACCACCTCTTTGATCCCTTGCAGTAGGGTCCAAGTCTCCTGGATCATGTTCGGTGAGAAAATCACGTTCCCGAAGATTTTATTCCGTTTGGACTCCGTTTGATATTCCGTTTATCCAAAACACTGAAATAGGCAAAAAAAACAATTCTAGGCTGGGCCTCCGGTTAATAGGTTAGTCCCAAAAATAATATAAAAGTGGAAAATAAAGCCCAATATAGTCCAAAACAGTAGATAATATAGCATGGAGCAATCAAAAATTATAGATACGTTGGAGACGTATCAAGTACCAGTTAGTCGTGCTTCAAAACTGATCGGCATGCCATTAAAAAAATAAAGGTCGATAACTAATGCGGCACCTCGGGCCAACGCGGCCAGATCGCATTTTGCACGAGAAATTACACACCATGTTTCGTTGATATGTGGTCCCGTTCCAACATATCAGTGAGACGACGGCGAGTAGTAGGAGTATTTCCAAACGGACGTGTAGGCCGGGGCGCCTCTTCATGAACCGTGGAAAACTCGCAACCGTCCACCGACTCTTCGCCTTTCCCTCTCGATTTGGAACTGTGGTTGCACGCTCTTCCTCTCCCTCCTCCATTTTCCTTAAGCCCTTCACCCATTCTTCTGCCATTGTTCGATCATCTTCTCCATGGAGGGAACAGGCCGGAAACGACCTCGTTATTCTTGCGCCGATCTGAAAGATGACGTGGTGGAGGAAATCATTGATCGGTGCAACGTCATCACCTCGGCTAGCATGTTAGGTTTGTTCAAGCCCATTCTCGACTCAACTAATAACATCATTACAAAGAACCCAAGAGTCAAGGAGCGGTTTGATCTCCCCTATCTTCTTCGCCGTGACCCTGATGACTGGCGCCGGCACGACGGAGGCCTCGCCCTGTGCCAGCTGATGCCGCTTGATAATGATACATATGATGTTAAGATGCCATCGCTTGAGGGCAAGGCTTGGGCGGGCACAAATGGAGATTGGGTTGTTTACATTGGGTCCAACTACGAGTGGGAACTTGTGAATGTGTACACTCGTGACCGGGTTCCACTTCCAAAAATCTTAGTAGACTGCCCAGAGGTTGAGCACACCGGTATTGTACGCACATTCAAATACGATCATGGTGACTGTCTTCTACGGAAGATAGCAATTTGTCGAGTTCCCAACCGCTCTTGGAATTACAACAACTATCAATTTGTTGCTATCTTCGACAAGCTTGTTGCCGTCCTTGGTGGTTTGACTTGATGGATATTGCTCAAAAATCAGTTTCTATACACGGATGAGTACTGTGATGCAATTCAATACGAGGACCTTGTGTTTTCCGCCACCACTCGTGGCACTGTTTTGCATGGGATCATCGTAGTTTCGGTACGTTTGTCTTCCACCGTAATTATAATTGTTTCATCCGCATGCATGCGGGTTAGCAAGTTTCCCTTTACTAATTAACCTTCTTATTGTGTTTCCAAGGTCCTGTGAACATCCCACCACCTATACTTGAATTTTTTTATAACCAAGGGGGAGATAACGATGGTGATGATCACGAGCATGAGGACGAGTAGCGCCCATATACTCTGTGGTGCCTGGCAACTAATTCTGATGGATCACCTCTTCTTGTGTGTATACAACCCACTGATGATGTTACTGCTAAGGAAGCAGGTGTAGTCTCCCATGGTCGCACTCTCTGAACCTATTCCAACACCCGTTGCATGGTATTCGGGATGGATACTAGTGTGCTAGCGCCAACTCCTTCTCCCTGGTACATAATTGATAGTCTTGGAGAAAACTCGCTCTTCCTTGGACAAAACTATCCGATGATGGTGAAAGGCGATCCAACTGCTGTTGACACAACATTACTAGTACCATTTATGAGAAGCAACTGTGTCTATACCTCGGACATTTGGGTGGTTCCCTACCCTGGTACTGATATAGTAGGCCGCTTCAGCCTGGATGATCAGTCCTGCGTTGGTTTCCAGATCGACAATCGATGGCCCATCCCAGAGAATCACTTGTGGTTCAAAGCAAGCGTTTCCAACGCCGAGGAATGGTTGAGTTGAAGTTCATTTCATTGCTATTATTTGTTGTGTGGTGATAACTTTAGTATTTATAATGTATCCTCATTGTCGATGTGGGTTGATGACCTGTTGTATGTAATAAAATGATATTCTTGTGATAAACTTACTAAATTTATGAATGGCTTTCGAGTCGCTTCTCTGAGTGAGTGATACGTCTCCAACGTATCTATAATTTTTGATTACTCCATGCTATATTATCTACTGTTTTAGACAATATTGGGCTTTATTATCCACTTTTATATTATTTTTGGGACTAACCTATTAACCGGAGGCCCAGCCCAGATTTGCTGTTTTTTTGCCTATTTCAGTGTTTCGAAGAAAAGGAATATCAAACGGAGTCGAAACGGAACAAAATCAACTGGAGAAGTTATTTTTGGAAGGAAAGCCACCGGAAAAGCTTGGAGTGCACGTCAGGAAAGAAGGGAGGTGCCCACGAGGGTGGGGGCGCACCCCCTGCCTCGTGGCCCTCCCTTCGGTCCACCGACGTGCTTCTTTCACCCATATATACCTACGTATCCTAAAACTTCCAAAAAGCACAATAGATCAGGAGTTCCGCCGCCAGAAGCCTCCGTAGCCACCGAAAGCCAATCTAGAACAGTTCCGGCACCCTGCCGGAGGGGGCAATCCCTCTCCGGTGGCCATCTTCATCATCCCGGTGCTCTCCATGACAAGGAGGGAGTAGTTCTCCCTCGGGGCTGAGGGTATGTACCAGTAGCTATGTGTTTGATCTCTCTCTCTCGTGTTCTTGATTTGGCACGATCTTGATGTATCGCGAGCTTTGCTATTATAGTTGGATCTTATGTTTCTACTCCCCCTCTACTCTCTTGTAAAGAATTGAGTTTCCCCTTTGAAGTAATCTTATCGGATTGAGTCTTTAAAGATTGAGAACACTTGATGTATGTCTTGCCGTGCGTATCTGTGGTGACAATGGGATACCACATGATTCACTTGATGTATGTTTTGGTGGTCAACTTGCGGGTTCCACCCATGAACCTATTCATAGGGGTTGGCACACGTTTTCGTCGTGATTCTCCGGTAGAACTTTGGGGCACTCTTTGAGGTCCTATGTGTTGGTTGAATAGATGAATCTGAGATTGTGTGATGCATATCGTATAATCATACCCACGGATACTTGAGGTGACATTGGAGTATCTAGGTGACATTAGGGTTTTGGTTGATTTGTGTCTTAAGGTGTTATTCTAGTACGAACTCTAGGGCTGTTTGTGACACTTATAGGAATAGCCCAACAGATTGATTGGAAAGAATAACTTTGAGGTGGTTTCGTACCCTACCATAATCTCTTCGTTCGTTCTCCACTATTAGTGACTTTGGAGTGACTCTTTGTTGCATGTTGAGGGATAGTTATGTGATCCAATTATGTTATTATTGTTGAGAGGACTTGCACTAGTGAAAGTATGAACCCTAGGCCTTGTATCCTAGCATTACAATACCATTTACGCTCACTTCTATCATTAGTTACCTTGCTGTTTTTATATTTTCAGATTACGAAAACCTGTATATACTATCCATATACCACTTGTATCACCATCTCTTCGCCGAACTAGTGCACCTATACAATTTACCATTGTATTGGGTGTGTTGGGGACACAAGAGACTCTTTGTTATTTGGTTGCAGGGTTGCTTGAGAGAGACCATCTTCATCCTACGCCTCCTATGGATTGATAAACCTTAGGTCATCCACTTGAGGGAAATTTGCTACTGTCCTATAAACCTCTGCACTTGGAGGCCCAACAACGTCTACAAGAAGAAGGCTATGTAGTAGACATCAGTGAGTGGTGCGACGAGGCAAAAAAATATTTTCCGAATACATAATTGTACGTGCATTGCAACAGGTTATCAGATGAGGCCAATCAACAATACTAGTACACTATTTGTACTAGCTTCACATGCTTCGCGCATCAGGCGGGTGTTTTTGTTGTAGCCATATGTTAATGTGTTCGCTGTACATAACCAGCACCTCGAATCCTCGATACTAGTACTATATAGTAGGAGTAAGTAGTAGGAGTAGTAGGGTGGCATGGGCCAGAACAAGCATTCATGTCCAGGAGTACGACACACGCCACCACCACGACATCCATCTGACACCATATTATTTCTTGGAGTCTGTGCTAGAGCAATCTCTTCAACCTCGTTTCTCTAACTTCAGCCATTGCGTGGCGGGCAAGGTGGGGGTTTGCTGATAGTCGGTTTCCTTAACTGCGGTCCCACTTGTAAGGCCAACTCCAACGCACGACCCCAAACGGACCTCCGTTTTGCATGAACTCCAATGATAATTTTGACTAGAAAAGCAAGACCAAAGAAAACAAGAACCACAAGAATACATTTTACTACTCCTGTAATGGATTGGTTCCTTCTCGATGCATTCATTGTTGATCTGCGGAGGCTCGATCTTGCGTGCTTCTTTCTTCTTCGAGTGTAAAGAAGTAGACGTTGCTTCCTCGCATCTAGTCTCATGTCTAGCCTCTATTCTAGTAGGAGTATCAACAAGTGAACTAATCTCATCTCTAGCCTCTGTGCTAGCTAAAAGTGATAGAACATCTACTAAATTGCGCTCTATCAATATATGGATGTACTCTTCTTCCCAATACAAAAACTTGCATCCATTCTACTCCCTCCGTTGCACAATACATGCCTTCTATTTGTCAAAATATATATGTATCTAGACATGTTTTAGTATATAGGTACATCCATTTTTATACAAATGGAAGTCAAGTATTTTGGAACGGAGGGAGTACATAATAAATTTTTTAAGTTAGCACAACTAGTCTAATCCGAGAGCACAACCGAAGATTTGGTCGGGTTCTTCCTCCTTTTGCCGACACGTGGGACATCCAGCATCCAGGTCATGTCATGAAAGAAAATAGAGTGGTAGTTGAAGCCACGAGATATGCATCTTGGGTTAAACTGTAAATAGATTCATACTACTCTTGAGTAACTCCAAAAGCGGCCACCGAAGATCTTTATTGGATTTGTTTTTCATCACCAACACATCGAGGTGAAAGATGTGCAGGTTCAGTGGGTCCTCTTGCGTTTTCACTGACATGTGGGGCCGCATGTGAGCAAACAGACGATGGGCTCTGTGCGTCCGCTGGCTGGCTGAGAAGAGAGATAGAGGAGGGCTGAGCACAGACTGCAGGAAATTTGTTCTACGTACCTCAATATAGGCTCGATATAGTGGGGTGGCATGGGCCATAACTAGCATTCACGTCTAGCAGTACGACACACGCCACCCACACGAGTCCCATCCGACACCAATTTTCTTGGAGTCCATGCTACAACCATCTCTTCCCCCTCCTATTTTCTCAGCCATCGCGCGGTGGGCGGGGTGGGGGTTTGCCGATAGTCGGGTTGCTCAACCGCGGTCCCACTTGTAAGTGAAAATGCAACACCGCACGCATTCCCTCTTGAGCGGCGTGCCAGACCAACCGTGTGGGGGTGCAACGCGAACACGGCAGGCTTTTCCTTTTGAACTCGTAACTTGTAAAATTTGGTTCTGCTCCATGGCGCGACCGATAGATAGAAAATAACGATTTTGCCTAGAGTAATGAGAAGTTTGGTTCTGGCGCCGTTCATGCATGGAGTACGTACGAAAATTATGAAGTTGATGCGAAAGGTAAGATAATTACTATAGTATCATATACTACTACATGGATTTGATGGAAAGATAAAAATACATACGGATCCATCAACGACATCCTCACGCCCTAGTGCGCCGAGTCACCAACCGACGTGTGAGGAGCAGCGGCGTTGGCGGTGAGCTCAACGTGCTTCTGAACAGTGCCGTCCAAGGTTGCCCTGCGGTGCAAGAAGGCCAGCGTCCTATCGTCCTCCTCTTGCATGTAGTAGTCCTTGTGGACGATTTGCGCGTAGACGTGGGTGATTATGTCCATGGTGTCTTGCTACGCCAGGCGCTGCGCAGCGAGCGCGACCTCGAGGTGGACATTCTCCGACACGACAGCGGGCAGTCGCAGGGCCACCAGTGCATCGAAGAGGTTGTCATTGTAGTGGCCGTTGAGGGTGGCCGGCATCGCAGAGCCTGGGCGCGTTGGCTGGAGGCTTACGTCAAAGTGAACTTGTCGAGGAAACCGACGAGGACCTTGTCGAACAAGGAGATGAAGCTGTCGTCCAAGCGGCCCCTCGCCCTGGCGGCCTCAAGCAATACTACCTGGAGACGTTCCTCGGTGCTGGGCCGCAGGCCGGCGTCGTGGACTATCTGGCACAGCCGGCTGATGCTCGCGCTCATCGCCTCCATGGGTCTAGCTTAGCTTCTAGTCAACTGATCTTGCGATTCGAGTGATCATTCTTGCCCTTGGTTAGCATGCGTAGGTGCGTAGGATTTCGTACTACTCCTCGGCCCTCTACTGCACCTGCCTTTGGCTGTATGATAGGTGGGCCAGCCACCCCCTAGGCCCATGTGTCATTCACCCAAAGGCAGTTGTCGTAAGTCAATGAAGCTGCGTCCCCTCCGTGCCAGTGCAGTATAGTCATCTCACCGGACCTCTAGTTGGGGCCAAACGAGAGAAGTTTGATGTTTACTAGTTTATTGGTCCCCTTTGCATTTTGCGCCAAGTTTTGACCTTTGATTTAACTAATAAAATTTTAATGCATGTAAACAAAACTATTGTGTAAGTCACCTTACTAAAACCAAATAATCCAAAATACTTAGGCACGGTGCATTAACTCCCTCCTTGTTTCTTATTTCGTGACATATCAACCAATGAGAGATGTGGGCCGTGCATGCTTTCAATGACTTGAGACTACCAAACATGACATGCGATGTTTAGTTCATTGCATGTAATCCTATTAGTACTCTTGTTAGCAAAAAAAAACATTAAGTTCTCTCACTGATAGGAATAAAACACCATGTATTTATTTACAAAGGGAGTAGTACATTTTTTGTGACATGCATTACTAGATATTACTAGTAAAATACTAAAATCCAGATGGACGTGGTAGTACTCCTAAATCCAGACGGTGGTGCTACTAGTACTAGTAGTAGTACTACCAATGTAGTAGTAGGAGTACTAGCACTATACTACCCGTTGGTCAAATTATTATGTGCTGCTCCTCACACTGAAGTGACAAGACCCTGCGCCGGAGATGACACCTGAGTATAGGCGCCGTGTTCGGCATACCATAGTCAGCCTCACCGTCTGCAGTCACTATCATCATGGCTGTAGAGCTAGCCTGCTTACAACTAGCCCTGTTCGACATAATTTCCCGTGCGTAGATGCCCGTGCATTGCACGGAACACCAAGATTGGGGGTGGACGGCTCCGGCAGTGACCATCGCGCCAGATTTTTCCATGACCTTCTAGATGTGGTGGGGAGGAGATAAGGCTGATTGTGACAGACAAGGAGTTGTTTGTAAATAGGGAACAAGTGCGGGCATCTTTTTGCAAAAATGGAGAAGCTTGGTTTGTATGCGTTAGATCTAGATCTGATGGCTATTGGTGAAAGATGGGAGGCACAACATCATCACCAACTCAGGACCTGTTTGATTCGCAGGATTTTGAAAACGTAGGAATAGGACACGACGATATTACAAGTTGTGATGAAAGGGTCTTGGAGACTGCGGCAATGCGTTTGCAATCCCCGTCGCAGAGGCAGCTGTCGATGGTGAGGTTGAGGGGGACGCAGCACCAGAGGGGGCGCCACCGCCGGGAGAGTAGGGCGGTCCGCACTGCAGATTTTGTGGGGAGGAGGCCGATGATGACGAGCAGCATGTCATCAGGGAGGCTGCTGATGAAGTCCAGGCTCGCCGGATGCGGTTTTGGCTCGAGCCGCCTCCATTTGTTGGCTGCCTCGCCGTCCATCTCAACCGACGGCGACGCCGGTGTACACGTGTGCTGGTGTGTGTTGTGTGCTGGGTGTGCACGACTGTGTCCTTCTGCGCATGCCGCCGCGCAGTGGTGAATTGTGCGCGAGTGTGTCCTTCGCGCGCAAGAAGTTTGTCCTCAATGCGCCCTCAATTTACTAGCGTGCGGGATGCTACCCCGAGTGGTTTCAACTTTGTTTACTTCACCGCGTGTCAGATGGGCCTCTAGTTTACTTATTTTCACCCACTGCCACATGGGCTAGCACACGAAGATACATAACACGAGCTGACAAGGCAGCATGTGGATTGGTTGACCGGTCAACTAAACAATATACGGAGCTATACACTGACACAGTGAGCGTATAATTCGTTGGTATAGAGAGTTCGAGTGAGAGGGGAGGCCCGTGAGAGATAACAGAGAGAGAAAGAGCTACTCCCTCCGTTCGATAATGTAGTTCCAACATTTTTGTAAGTCAAACTTTTGAAACTTTGACCAAGTTTATAAAGAAATTACTTATATCTACAATACCAAAGATAAATTATAGTATGAAGTAAGTACATGTTGTGATGAATCTAATGACCGTTCCAGATGTAATGTTTTTCTCCACATATACCTGGTGAAACTTTTCTGAGGTTTGACTTTTCAAAGCATCCATATGCTTATGGACGTGACAGAGTCCCTAACTAGAGAGAGAGACAGAGAGAGTGAAAAAGTGTGTGTGCGTGTGTGAAAGAGACATGGACAACACACGATAAAAGTAGAGAAAAAGCGTGCGTGTCTTACGCAAACATATCACACATGCATCTTTGTCAACGAAGGCAAGGTGAGGAGATAGTGTGTGGTTGTTTGGAACCGAGAGAGCAAGACCCCTAGCACGTGGCCAAGAGGGGTCTGACAAACAAGGGAGAGAGGTCGAGAGAGACGTACGGAGAAAATGCAGACATGGGGAGGAGAGAGTGTATATTTGTCATAGAGAGATCCCCTGGAGATCGTGATGGGACTACATGGGTTAGAGATCGAGTGATAAGGTGTGTGCGCGATAGAAGATGCCCCGAGAGATATCGAGATAGACGTATGGATGGAAGGAGACAATACGTGTGTTCCGGATGGCTAGTAAGAGATAATCATACTTAGGAGGGGGGAGTGCTTGCTCCTATGATGGAGTGAGGGATTATGGTACTTAGGGGGTGCGTGTCACATGGAGAGAGAACAAGGGCGGAGAGTGTTGGATGGGTCTATATGTATAGCGCGAGCGAGACATGTGTATGTGTGAACCAGGGAGATATAAGGCCAGTTTGGCTTGCGTCCTGAGCATCTTTTTGCCTGGCCTGGGGTTGTGGCTGGATTTCATGCACGCTTGTTTGGTTGCTACCCTATGAAAAAGAAAGCCCGCCTGGCCTGGGTTCCCTTGCACTTTAATTAGCCTGGCTGAACTCCAGACACTGCAAGTAGCCTGGCCCAGGCGACCGATTTCGAACGTCTGGTCGTGCCTGGTCGTGTGGCCACGAGGCTAACAGCAACATGGATGGATATTAGCATTAAATAATTGATGCATGGATTGATTAATGAGACGTTGATGCTTTGCCTGGCCCAGGCATGAACCAAACACTTCAGCACCACACAAGCCTGGCCAGACAGAAATATTTTACATCTCACGTCCACACCAGGCAGTATCGCCCATCAAGGCATGAGGGTCAGGTCACGAACCAAACAGACCAATAAAGTTTGAGAGAGATTGAGGAGCCCCGATAAGGCTGAGTGGTGCGTCAGATAGCTGAGAGGGGGGAAGATATATTCCATCCGCTCGATAATGCAGTGCATGTAAAAATTTTAGAAGTCAAACTTTGGAAACTTTGATCAGGTTTACGCAAATGTTATTTATATCTACAATACCAAAGATACATCATACAAAACTACATCTCATGGTGAATCTAATGGTATATGTTTGCCGTACTAGATGTAATTCTTTTTCTCCACGTACATGGTCAAACTTTGTGATGCTTGACTTTTCAATAAATCTATATGCTGTGGACCAAGGAGAGTGCCTCAGTCAAGACAGATCAAGTGCATGTGAAGGAGAATGAGTAAGTGTGCAAAAAGAGTATGTGTGTAAAAGAGAAAGTGACAACAAACGATAAATTAGAGACAGTGTTTTTTTTTGTTTCTTATGCGAACATATCACGCATGCATCTCCGAGATGGAAAAGCGAGGCGAGGAGATACACGAAGATAGCTAGTGTGTGATATGTCTCCAACGTATCTATAATTTTTGATTGCTCCATGCTATATTATCTACTGTTTTGGACATTATTGGGCTTTATTATCCACTTTTATATTATTTTTGGGACTAACCTATTAACCGGAGGCCCAGCCCAGAATTGCTGTTTTTGCCTGTTTTAGGGTTTCGAAGAAAAGGAATATCAAACGGAGTCCAAACGGAATGAAACCTTCGGGAACGTGATTTTCTCATCGAATACAACTCAGGAGACTTGGACCCTACGTCAAGGCACGTAACAGGAGGCTACGAGGTAGGGGGACGCGCCCTACCCTACCAGGCGCACCCCCATCCTCGTGCCCCCCCCGTTGCTCCACCGACGTACTTCTTCCTCCTATATATACCCACGTACCCCCAAACGATCAGATACGGAGCCAAAACCCTGATTCCACCGCCGTAACTTTCTGTATCCATGAGATCCCACTTGGCGCCTGTTCCGGAGCTCTGCCGGAGGGGGCATACCTCAGACCTATGGGTCCATAGTTAGTAGCTAGATGGCTTCTTCTCTCTTTTTGGATCTCAATACAATGTTCTCCCCCTCTCTTGTGGAGAACTATTCGATGTAATCTTCTTTTTGCGGTGTGTTTGTTGAGATCGATGAATTGTGGGTTCATGATCAAGTCTATCTATGAATAATATTTGAATCTTCTCTGAATTCTTTTATGT
Organism: Triticum dicoccoides; assembly: GCF_002162155.2. NCBI lineage: Eukaryota > Viridiplantae > Streptophyta > Magnoliopsida > Poales > Poaceae > Triticum > Triticum dicoccoides. The sequence continues at coordinate 76,504,398 of NC_041386.1, read as the reverse complement.
ATGATTGGTTATCTTTGCAAGTCTCTTCGAATTATCAGTTTGGTTTGGCCTACTAGATTGATCTTTCTTGCAATGGGAGAAGTGCTTAGCTTTGGGTTCAATCTTGCGGTGTCCTTTCCCGGTGACAGTAAGGGCAGGAAGGCACGTATTGTATTGTTGCCATCGAGGATAACAAGATGGGGTTTTCTTCATATTGCATGAGTCTATCCCTCTACATCATGTCATCTTGCTTAAGGCGTTACTCTGTTTTTACTTAATACTCTAGATGCATGATGGATAGCGGTCGATGAGTGGAGTAATAGTAGTAGATGCAGGCAGCAGTCGGTCTACTTGTCTCGGACGTGATGCCTATATACATGATCATACCTAGATATTCTCGTAACTATGCTCAATTCTGTCAATTGCTCAACAGTAATTTGTTCACCCACTGTAGAATACTTATGCTCTCGAGAGAAGCCACTAGTGAAACCTATGGCCCCCGGGTCTATCTTTATCATATCAATCTCCTACTACTTAGTTATTTACTTTGCCTTTATTTTATTTTGCATCTTTGTCATAAAAATACCAAAAATATTATCTTATCATATCTATCAGATCTCACTCTCGTAAGTGGCCCTATAGGGATTGACAACCCCTATTTGCGTTGGTTGCGAGGATTTATTTGTTTCGTGCAGGTGTGAGGGACTCGCGTGTAGCCTCCTACTGGATTGATACCTTGGTTCTCAAAAACTGAGGGAAATACTTACGCTACTTTGTTGCATCATCCCTTCCTCTGCGGGGAAAACCAACGCAGTGCTAAAAGAGGTAGCAAGAAGGATTTCTGGCGCCGTTGCCAGGGAGGTTAGCGCTTGAAGGTATATCTTTAGATCTTGCAATCGAATCTTTTTGTTTCTTGTTTTAGCGCTAGTTTAGTTTATAAAAGAAAACTACAAAAAAATGGAATTGAGTTTGTCTCATACGCTTCACCTTTTTAATATCTTTCGTAAGTATGATGGAAAGGAAAATTGTGCTCAAGTGCTAGAAGAAGAAATCTATAAAATGTTTGGCACTAAATATGTGAATGATGAGCATGATTGCAATATTGTTAGTACGAATTCTTTGAATATCCATGATACTAATGATGATTGCACTAGTTATGATGAAAATGTCTCCTATAAACATGTTAATTTTTGTGGAGTGCATTGGGTTTGTACGCACACACCAAATAGGGAAGATAGATATTGCAAGAGGCATAAGTACTTAGAAACTAAACTGTTGCAAGAAAGGCTAGATGAATGTGCTGAAAATTTAAATTATATTGGCCATACTTGTGAGATTTGCAATGAACATGATCATTTCAATACCCAATGCAAATTGTTTCATGATCGTATCGTGTCCAAAAATTGTGATGACTTGATTTCCCTTGCACATCATAATGAACTTAGTTTGCTTATGGGTTATGAAGAAATGAAACGTATAACTAATTATCTTCCAGAATTTTCCCGTTATAAACTTCTTGGATTTGATCTAGAGGAAATTTATATGTATTGTGCGGTGAATTGTATTGAAAATCCTTATATTGCCAACTGCATAAAGAAAAGAAAACAAATAGAATATGAGGAGAGTACTAATGAAAGGGAAGATACTTCCCAATACCCTCCTATTATTTCTTATGATGAATCAGGTAATGAGGAGGAGCTTTCTATTCAATCAATCTCATCAATAAGGAGCTCCAAAAATAGGATTGAACCCACACATGATGTGGTGAAGAAGAAGAAAAGAAAAAGGAAGAGAGGTAAAAAAGATATCTCTCCCAAATAATGCTGCTCCTATTACTATTGTGCCTCATGAAAATATGATTGTGGAAAATTATGATACTTCTTATGATCTTGAAAATCTTTTTGGCACTTGCTTGGAAGAATATGATAATTGCTATACTATTGGTGCTATCCATACTATTACTTATGAGAGTGATTATGCTTATGATATGAAAAGGCCCAAGCTTGGGGATGCTATGTTTGATGAAGATGATGTTTTTGAGAATATATTTGCTGCAATTAATGTTTGTCCCAAGCTTGGGGAAGCTATGATTAATGAAGATGATATTTTTAGTGTCCCAAGTTTTGATATGCAAATTTTTAATGATGATAGCATGCCTCCTACTTATGATGATTATTGTGATGATACATATGCTATAAAAAGTAGTGATGATTATATTTATAAAACTTATCATGATTATGATTCCCCTTTTTCTGAACATTACTCTTTTAATATGGAAACAATTTATAGTATTCGAGTTTCTTATGATACTCCCACTATTCCGAATGAGAAGAATTTTGCTTATGTGGAGAGTAATAAAAATTATATGCTTGTAGATCATGAAAAGAATGCTTTAGGTGCTTGTTATATTGTCTAATTCATTCATGATTCTATTGAAAATTATTATGAGGGAGGAATATATGCTTGTAGGAATTGCAATAATATCAAGTTTCCTCTCTATGTGCTTAAAATTTTGAAGTTATCCTTGTTTTACCTTCCTATGCAAGTTGATTCTTGTTCCCAAAAGTTGTTTTCTCACAAAATCCCTATGCATAGGAAGTATGTTAGACTTAAATGTGCTAGTCATATTCTTCATGATTCTCTCTTTATGTTTTAATTCTTATCTTTTATGTGAGCATCGTTGAAATCATCATGCCTAGTTAGGGGCGTTAAACGATAGCGCTTGTTGGGAGGTAACCCAACTTTATTTTTGTTCCTTGCTTTTTGTTCCTGTTTAGTAATAAATAATTCATATAGCCTCTTTTTAGATGTGTTTTAATGCTTTTAATTAGTGTTTGTGCCAAGCAGAATCTTTGGGAAGATTTGGGGGAAGTCTTTGTGATCATGCTGTAAAAAACAGAAACTTTAGCGCTCACGAGAATTGCTTCCATTTTTATTTGGGGAGTTATATTTAGTTAATTATTTTTGCAGATGATTAATAGATAAATTACTCAGGTCCATAAATTTATTTGAGAATTTTATGAGTTCCAGAAGTATACAGTTGATCCAGATTACTACAGACTGTTCTGTTTTTGACAGATTCTGTTTTCATTGTGTTGTTTACTTATTTTGATGAATCTATGGCTAGTAAAATAGTTTATAAACCATAGAGAAGTTGGAATACAGTAGGTTTAACACCAATATAAATAAATAATGAGTTCATTACAGTACCTTGAAGTGGTGATTTACTTTCTTATACTAACGGAACTTATGAGTTTTCTGTTAAGTTTTGTGTTGTGAAGTTTTCAAGTTTTGGGTAAGGATTCGATGGACTATGGAATAAGGAGTGGAAAGAGACTAAGCTTGGGGATTCCCAAGGCACCCCAAGGTAATATTCAAGGTTAGCCAAGAGCCTAAGCTTGGGGATGCCCCGGAAGGCATCCCCTCTTTCGTTTTCATTCATCGGTAACTTTACTTGGAGCTATATTTTTATTCACCACATGTTATGTGTTTTGCTTGGAGCGTCAATTTATTTTGTTTTGCTTGCTGTTTGAATAGAGTATCAAGATCTGAAATCCTTAAATGTTAGAGAGTCTTCACATAGTTGCATAATTATTCGACTACTCATTGATCTTTGCTTATATCTTTCGGGGTAGTTTGTCATTTGCTCTAGTGCTTCACTTATATCTTTTTAGAGCACGGTGGTGGTTTTATTTTGTAGAGATAGATGAACTCTCATGCTTCACTTATATTATTTTGAGAGTCTTTAAAACAGCATGGTAATTTGCTTTGGTTATGAATTTAGTCCTAATATGATGGGCATCCAAGAGGGATATAGTAAAATTCTCTTATGAGTGTGTTGAATACTATGAGAAGTTTGATACTTGATAATTATTTTGAGATATGGACATGGTGATATTAGAGTCATGCTAGTTGAGTGGTTATGAATTTGAGAAATACTTGTGTTTAAGTTTGTGATTCCCATAGCATGCACGTATGGTGAACCGTTATGTGATGAAGTCGGAGCATGATTTATTTATTGATTGTCTTCCTTATGAGTGGCGGTCGGGGACGAGCGATGGTCTTTTCCTACCAATCTATCCCCCTAGGAGCATGCACGTAATACCTTGCTTTGATAACTTGTAGATTTTTGCAATAAGTATATGAGTTCTTTAGGACTAATGTTGAGTCCATGGATAATACGCACTCTCACCCTTCCACCATTGCTAGCCTCTCTAGTACCGTGCAACTTTCGCCGGTACCTCAAACCCACCATATACCTTCCTCAAAACAGCCACCATACCTACCTATTATGGCATTTCCATAGACATTCCGAGATATATTGCCATGTAACTTTCCACCGTTCTGTTTATTATGACACGCATCATCATTGTCATATTGCTTTGCATGATCATGTAGTTGACATCGTATTTGTGGCAAAGCCACCGTTCATAATTCTTCCATACATGTCACTCATGAGTCATTGCAAATCCCGGTACACCGCCGGAGGCATTCATATAGAGTCATATCTTGTTATAAGTATCTAGTTGTAATTCTTGAGTTGTAAGTAAATAAAAGTGTGATGATCATCATTATTAGAGCATTGTCCCAGTGAGGAAAGGATGATGGAGACTATGATTCCCCCACAAGTCAGGATGAGACTCCGAATGAAAAAAAGAGGCCAAAGAAGCCCAAATAAAAAAAGAGGCCATAAAAAAATAGAAGGGCCAAATAAAAAAAATAAAAAAATAAAAAAATGAGAGAAAAAGAGAGAAGGGACAATGCTACTAACCTTTTCCACACTTGTGCTTCAAAGTAGCACCATGATCTTCATGATAGAGAGTCCCCTATGTTGTCACTTTCATATACTAGTGGGAATTTTTCATTATAGAACTTGGCTTGTATATTCCAATGATGGGCTTCCTCAAATTGCCCTAGGTCTTCATGAGCAAGCAAGTTGGATGCACACCCACTTAGTTTCTTTTTGAGCTTTCATATACTTATAGCTCTAGTGCATCTGTTGCATGGCAATCCCTACTCACTCACATTGATATCTATTAATGGGCATCTCCATAGCCCGTTGATACGCCTAGTTGATGTGAGACTATCTTCTTCCTTTTTGTCTTCTCCACAACCACCACTCTATTCCACCTATAGTGTTATATCCATGGCTCACGCTCATGTATTGTGTGAAGATTGAAAAAGTTTTGAGAATGTCAAAAGTATGAAACAACTGCTTGGCTTGTCATCGGGGTTGTGCATGATTTAAATATTTTGTGTGCTGAAGATAGAGCATAGCCAGACTATATGATTTTGTAGGGATAACTTTCTTTAGCCATGTTATTTTGAGAAGACATAATTGCTCTGTTAGTATGCTTGAAGTATTATCGTTTTTATGTCAATATGAACTTTTGTCTTGAATCTTTCGGATCTGAATATTCATACCACAGTTAAGAAGAATTACATTAAAATTATACCAAGTAGCACTCCGCATCAAAAATTCTGTTTTTATCATTTACCTACTCAAGGACGAGCAGTAATTAAGCTTGGGGATGCTTGATACGTCTCCAATGTATCTATAATTTTTGATTGCTCCATGCTATATTATCTACTATTTTGGACATTACTGGGCTTTATTATCCACTTTTATATTATTTTTGGGACTAACCTATTAACCGGAGGCCCAGCCCAGAATTGTTGTTTTTGCCTGTTTTAGGGTTTCGAAGAAAAGGAATATCAAACAGAGTCCAAACGGAATGAAACCTTCGGGAACGTGATTTTCTCATCGAATACAACTCAGGAGACTTGGACCCTACGCCAATGCACGTAACAAGAGGCCACGAGGTAGGGGCGCGCCCTACCCTACCAGGCACGCCCCCACCCTCGTGGGCCCCCTATTGCTCCACCGACGTACTTCTTCCTCCTATAAATACCCATGTACCCCCAAACGATTAGATACGGAGCCAAAACCCTAATTCCACCGCTGTAACTTTTTGTATCCACGAGATCCCATCTTGGGGCCTGTTCCGGAGCTCCGCCGGAGGGGGCATCAATCACGGAGGGCTTCTACATCAACACCATAGCCGTTCCGATGAAGTGTGAGTAGTTTACCTCAGACCTACGGGTCCATAGTTAGTAGCTAGATGGCTTCTTCTCTCTTTTTGGATCTCAATACAATGTTCTCTCCCTCTCTTGTGGAGAACTATTCGATGTAATCTTCTTTTTGCGGTGTGTTTGTTGAGACTGATGAATTGTGGGTTTATGATCAAGTCTATCTATGAATAATATTTGAATCTTCTCTGAATTCTTTTATGTATGATTGGTTATCTTTGCAAGTTTCTTTGAATTATCAGTTTGGTTTGGCCTACTAGATTGATCTTTCTTGCAATGGGAGAAGTGCTTAGCTTTGGGTTCAATCTTGCGGTGTCCTTTCCCGGTGACAGTAAGGGCAGCAAGGCACGTATTGTATTGTTGCCATCGAGGATAACAAGATGGTGTTTTCTTCATATTGCATGAGTCTATCCCTCTACATCATGTCATCTTGCTTAAGGCGTTACTCTGTTTTTACTTAATACTCTAGATGCATGCTGGATAGCGGTCGATGAGTGGAGTAATAGTAGCAGATGCAGGCAGGAGTCGGTCTACTTGTCTCGGACGTGATGCCTATATACATGATCATACCTAGATATTCTCATAACTATGCTCAGTTCTGTCAATTGCTCAACAGTAATTTGTTCACCCACCATAGAATACTTATACTCTCGAGAGAAGCCACTAGTGAAACCTATGGCCCCTAGGTCTATCTTTATCATATCAATCTCCTACTACTTAGTTATTTACTTTGCCTTTATTTTACTTTGCATCTTTATCATAAAAATACCAAAAATATTATCTTATCATATCTATCAGATCTCACTCTCGTAAGTGGCCCTATAGGGATTGACAACCCCTATTTGCGTTGGTTGCGAGGATTTATTTGTTTTGTGCAGGTGCGAGGGACTCGCGCGTAGCCTCCTACTGGATTGATACCTTGGTTCTCAAAAACTGAGGGAAATACTTACGCTACTTTGCTGCATCATCCCTTCCTCTTCGGGGAAAACCAATGCAGTGCTAAAAGAGGTAGCAGTGTGTGATTGTTTGCAACAGAGAGAGACACCCCTGTTGCACATGTCCAATAGAGGTCTGGACAACAAGGAACAAAGGTCGAGAGGGACACATGGATGGCATGGACGCATGGGGAGGGATAGAGGGTGTGTTTGTGATAGAGAGATCCCGTCGAGATCGTGAGGGGACTATATGGGTGGGAGATCGAGGGAGTGTGTGCGCGATAGAAAGATGCCCCGAGAGAAATCGAGATAGACCATGCACATGTTTGTGATGGAGACTAAGATTAGCTAGTCATATACATATAGGGGGGACTGCATGTGCCTACAATTGAGTGAGAGACCATCATACTTGGCTAGCTGGGCATGAGATTGTGTGTGTGCGCGTGTGAGATGGAGAGAGAGCGAGGGGGAGAGATAGAGTTTTAGATGGGCCTATCGAGTGCGAGTGAGATATGCATGTGTATGTGTGACCCAGGTGGATGGAGAGTTTGAGAGAGGGTGGAAGAGCTCCGAGACAACATAGTGGTGCGTGAGAGAGTTACGGGCAAAGAGCCAAGGAATTTGTGTGCGTACTATGAGTGCATCGAAGATATCTAGCTTGGACTAGCTAGAGTATCATACATTGTGTGCGAGAGAGACCTATAGATGGTGTATATATGCATGTGAACTAGAAAGACCCCCCCCCACACACACACAAAGAGAGAGAGAGATGGAGAGAAAGGGAGAGGGACCAACAAGGTTTTTGTGTCAGATGCGTGTGAAAGAATTGAAGATTGTCAGAGAGAGAGAGAGAGAGAGAGAGAGAGAGAGAGAGAGAGAGAGAGAGAGAGAGAGAGAGAGAGAGAACAAGAGTCCGGGAGAGGGGGAGGTCGCGTTTTATGCATCAAAGACTGAAATAAACCATGTTTTGATATAAACTTGCATTCAAATATTTAAACTGGAGAATATGTTGTCTGCAATCCATACATGAATGGATATGTGCGTATATCAAACAAGTTCATTAATTTGACTTTCAACATGTTCATGGAGTACTATAATACTGTACAACATGCTACTCGATTGAGGTGTTCAATTTTGGACTTAGTTCACTATTTTGACCTACTGAACGAGCTATTTCATTGAATCGAGATATTTCATTTTGGGTTTGATTCACGTTTTTGAGTGGGTCAACTATTTGTCATATAGTAAATCGCTAGCAACGAGCATGTAAAAACACATTACTCCCGAGCATCATCTCTCCATCTAAAAAAGAAGTGGCAAGCTAGTATTTCAAAATTTGATCTGATTCGACTTGGTAAGTTAGATGTGGATGCTCATTCTCCCAAAATTTGAATGAACCGTTAAACATCCTCTCTGCTTGGTGGAATTCGCCCGAGCAAATAAATGGGAGACGCGAAATTACCGTCCTATGTGGGACACACATAAATTGGCCCGCTATACATCGAGGGTAGGTTCGTAACTTCATCCAAGCACGCCTTCTCCTCGGCCGAAATGACATGTGCCGAATAATTCATAAACCATGGTCGGCAAAACACGCTCTCCTCGCCCGAAATAGCTCGCGCCCACTATTTCAAAACATGCTCTCCTCGCCCGAAATCGCTCGCGCCCACTATAGTTCAAAACACGCCCTCCTCGCCCGAAATCGCTCCTGCCCACTATTTGGGGAGAAGCAAAGTTACTTTACTATCCCCGACCCTTAGTACACAGACCCAAGCCGAGAAGCCTATAGGCAAGGGTAGAACTGTAACTCCCCCTCACATTTCAGACAAATGCGTCCGTAAGACATGGTTCCACTCCCCTCCCAATTCCCCCCCGCCCGCCCGCATTCATACCTCGTGGGTGCCAAATCACCTTCTCCCTGGGAAGCCCCCTTCTCCCGAGCCGCGAAACCTCAGCCCCACCTCCATGGCGCCTCCACCGCACCAATTTCACAGCCGCCCTCCTCCCTAATGCCGGAGACGCTGTCCATTTGCCGTCGTGCACTGGGACGTGTGCCTCTTACTCCGTGCTGCTGGTGCTGCCTTGACGACGGCCGTGTGAACCATACCGGAGCCGATTCACCCCAGCCGTTGTTCACGGCGCCGGAGCGGCTACAACTTCGGATCTGTATAGAGTCCTGGCGCTGCTTCCGCGTATCCGTCGACCGTCGTGACATCGCTCTTTCTCTGCCGCCGGTTGCCACCGCAACCGCGCCGGCCTCACCGACTCGGCAACTGGACCTGCCTACTTCACCATGCCGCAAGATAGGTCGCACCCTCATCTCAAATCACTTTATTTAGGCGTCAGTTGTCTGAATTTTTATTCTGGGCCAATCTATTCCTAATGGGAAGAAGCACCCCTCGAGGCGGCGGAGCTCCTAGGCTGCCGGTTGGTTGGTGTCTAATGTAAGGGTGCGGGGCCGCAAGTTCGCCGCGGAAGCAGCGCTTAGATGGCTATCTTTTAGAGTTGCGTCGGTTGAAGGTACTGCCGCGGCCGGATCTGGATGACGGGGAGTCTTTGTGGATTGGCCTGGGGGCGGCGCAACCATGGCAGTGCGGTGGGGCGGGGAGTGGGGTTTTGGCCAGGGCCACCAGACGACAGAGGCAGGCTGCTCTGCCGTTGGTCGCTGGCTCTTCGGGGAAGATTCCGAACAGTGTCAACCGGGAGGCACAAGACGGCCAGCCATCCGGCGTAGATCAGACAGTACCAAAATAAAATAAAATCGTGTGACCCCAATTTAGTCTTCAGTCAACAGACGTGTGACGACTCTCATACCTTGCTGTTGATCTCTTAGTGTATTTCTTCAGATCAAAGAGATATGTCATTCTTAACATTATGCGTTATCTGCATCTTCAGACACACCATCTTCTGACTCACCGCAGCTGCTCCAACAAGGGAAGCATACACCAGAAGGGAGCTATAGTCCCCACTCAACAGTTCCCTGCATCAAATGCGCGTGCCCGACATGGACAACCACAACAACCGCAGGGCCATCGACAAGTCAGCACATGATGCTCACTCCTATGGATGGCGGCCAGATAGGTTGTACTCTCATCTTACTTGTGTGCAACATTTATGGCTTTGTTATTCATCTAAGCATGGAAAATAGATCATCACATTTCACTGTATATTCATGTTGATCTCTTACGGGTCTTGTTCAGGAGTTAACGTTGTTCCATAGTTCAGCTAAGGTACTTGTTCTTTAGGTAACACGGTTCCATAGTTATCATCCAGCAACCAATGCTATCCCACAGGCTGGTGATTATAGTATTATACCACTTCTAGTATTACCTATGTTGTTCTTTAATACTTTTGTGTGCCATCTAGTTAATATTGAGTACAAATGATACATATTATGTAGCTTTCATCTGTGTTCTCCCTTTAGTTTATGAGACCTGTTGCTGCTAGTTAACCCCAGTCCTACTATTTATGTCGTCTCCTACAGGCACTCATTACATAAATCTAACTACTACTTGTCTTCCATGCATGTCAGATATAATTGCACACACTGATATATCCACAAGAACCTCACGGAGCAATGTAAAGGCCAATAAACTTGATGTCAATGATACCCAATATGATGGAACATGTAAAGGCAGTTCTTCAGAAGACTTGCAGAAAGATGATGAATCCTCTTCACCCCACAAGGTCCTTGCTCTAACTTGGCCTGTGATATGGGTACAACATGCATATAATGTCATGGAGTGTATCTACTATGTTGCAATGCCATGTTCTTAGCATGCTGATCATGCATGTAAATATGTCACGCCTTCCTATTTTTCAGTACCTATTCCATTGATGATAACATATTTTCAAATTCAAGTACTGTCATTCTACTCTATCGCAATGCCATCTGCTTAATTTGGACATCATGCTTCTGAATATATTATGCATTGTTATTCATCAGTATGTACTTCATCTATCTACCATACCATGTTTTTTACATTGAAGTGCTGTTCTAGTGCTCTGTTGCAATGCCATCTTATTTTCCCAATCATACACGTGTATGTTGCCTTAGTTATTTCTGTACGTATTCCGCTACCATACAGTTTTACATTCAACTAGTGTTTTTTTGCTGTGTTGTCCTGTCGTATCCCTAGCTCTTACACCATACTCCCTCCGTCCGGATTACATGTTGCCGAAATGGATAAAAAAGGATGTATCTAGAACTGAAATACGCCTAGACCCATCCATTTTTTCCGGATGGAGGGAATACATGTCAATATGTCATGACTTTCTATTCTTCAGTACCTATTCCATCTCTCTGTCATCTCATGTTTTATAATTAAAGCACCATTCTTCTATACAAGGCATGCAAGGGGAAGATGACTATGTTAGAATCTGAAGGGTTACAAACAAGGCCTTTGCAAAATATCCAAACGCCAGGAGATAATAAACCAACTCTAGTTTTTATAGATACTGCTCCAGCATAGAGAAACCCAACTCCTACTGATAATAAGCAGATTCTAGTGGCCAAAGAACTAGTCCGCTCCAGTCCAGCAAAAACATGTCAACTCAATTCTAAGAAGCGTGTGCGTATCCTTGCATCGTGAAATTTTATAGCATGCTGATCATATTTTCTACATGTTTCTTACCCATCTCTCTTTTAGAAAATAAGCTTAACAGATAGAAGAATTTCTGCAATGGTATCATTTATGAGGAAAGATTCTTGCAGGAATTCTCTATGCTCCAATGTAGATGTAAGTACCTGTTGTATATCACTATATTTTTACATCAGCATGTATTTTGTTAATCGGCGTGAATCCAACCTTTATCTGATCTAAATTTAGTTGTAGCAAAATGTATGATTAAAGGCCACAATGTTGATTTTTGCAAGGAAAACTGCCTGGTAGTTTTGCATCCTGAGCTGCATGAGTGTACTATCTCATATCAGTGGGTTTGAATACTTTGGTTCTGCAGTGGGGTTTTTCAGTGTTTTTTTACTAAGTTGTCCTGTCGTATCCCTAGCTCTTACATCATACTCCCTCCGTCCGGATTAAATGTCGTAGAAATGGATAAAACTAGATGTATCTAGAACTGAAATACGCATAGACCCATCCATTTATTTCTGGATGGAGGGAATACATGTCAATATGCCATGCCTTTCTATTCTTCAGTACCTATTCCATCTCTGATGTAGCATGTTTTATAAATGAATCACCATTCTTCTATATAAGGCATGCAAGGGGAAGACTGCTATGCTAGAATCTGAAGGGTTACACAAACCAGGTCTTTGCAAAAGATCCAAACGCCAGGAGATAATAAACCAACTCCATTTTTCATAGATACTGCTCCAGCACAGACAAACCCAACTCCCAGTGATAATAAGCAGATTCCAGTGGCCAAAGAACTAGTCCGCTCCAGTCCAGCAAAAGAATGTCAACTCCATTCTAAGAAGCGTGTGCGTATCCTTGCATCATAAAATTTTATAGCATTCTGATCATATTTTCTACATGTTTCTTACCCATCTCTCTTTTAGAAAATAAGATTAAACGATACAAGACTTCCTCCATTGGGATCGTATTCGAGGAAAATATCTTGCGGGAATTCTCTGTGCTCCAATGCTGATGTAAGTACCTGTTGTATATCACTATATTTTTACATCAGCATGTATTTTGTTAATTGGCGTGAATCTAAACTTTATCTGATCTAAAATTAGTTATAGCAAAATGTTAAAGGCACCAATGTTGATTTTTGTAAGGAAAACTGCCTGGTAGTTTTGCATACTGAGCTGCATGAATGCACTATCTCATATCATGCACATTACTGAATTGTAGTGCTTCTCTGGCTGCCCATTCATTCATTGTGTCAATGTTGCTTTCGTATTACCTTACCTGGCTAATGATAGCTGTGCCATATTGTGTTAATTTGGTGTAGGCTAGTTGCCCAAACGTTCGTTGTGTCAATGTTGCTTTCCTATTATCTGACTTGGCCAATGATATCAATGCTAGTGTGTTAATTTTGTGCAGGCTGCTGAAGATAAGAAGACAAACTCTGAAAACAACAAGGCAACCCCATTGTTTCTTTCCAGTAAATCTAGGCCAGGTAATATGGCAATAACTCATGATTAATCTGTTTGGTTCCCGTCCTAATTTATGTTATGATGCAGTGGTCGAGACACTCTCCACTATCAATAATACAAGCCTGCCAAAATCGCCATCTGAATCTGTTCAGTATCCTCTGTCTCGAATGCAACGGAATAAATGTATGTTTGTGAACCAATTAATGGCTGAAGCAATGATGGAAATGGTGGATGAATCAGAGGTGCAGAGTCGTGCGATACAACAACTGATCAATGTTTTCAGAGACAGTGTAGCAAAGCAGCAAGAACTTGCCCACATGCTTATGGGCGTCATCTGTGCTGAGGTTGCAGATTGTGACATTGTAGATGGTTAGGTTCTGCTCATTTATTTGCACTAGCATCAATCTTTGATTGCCCAGTGGATGTAATTTCCTGTAATATATGCTGGATGTGCAACGTTATTCCCTGTATGCCGTACCTTTGCTTGATCGGTTTTGGTCCTGTGCATAATTGCTCGTCGTAATGGGCTCAAATTATCTAATTTGGCCTAAAGACATGAACGAACTTTAGTGGTCCCATTAAGTTAATGGGACATTACTAGGCCGAAAGTTAATGGTCGGCCCTCTTACCTCCCGGGTCGTTAACATGCCGACATCGAAGCGGGCAACAGGTGGCCCTAATTTATTTCACGGGCTGTTAACATGCCGTCACTATGTTTGGGCTACATATGGCCCAACTATACTGTAGGCCTTTAGCAGGCCGAAAGAGACATCGGGCTTGTACTGGACCATGAAGAGCATGGGCCGCTAAGAGGCTGAAAGTCAGGTCATATTGTAAATGGCCCAACTGTGTTGTGGGCCTTTAGCAGGCCGAAAGAGAAACCGGGCTGGTATTGGACCATGAAGGGCATGGGCCGTTAAAAGGCCAAAACTAAGGTCCGACTACAAATGGCCCAACTCATTTATGGTCCGTTAACAGGCCGAAAGACACACAGGGCCGGGAATTGGCCCAACACTTAAATGGGTCGCTAAAAGGCCAAAACTCAGGTCCGACTACAAATGGCCCAACTGATTTATGGGCCTACAACAGGCTGAAAGTGACACCGGGCCAGAAATTGGCCCAACACTTAAATGGGCCGCTAAAAGGCCGAAACTTAGGTCCGACTACAAATGGCCCATCAGATTTATGGGCCGTCAACAGGCTGAAAGACACACCGGGCCGGAAATTAGCCCAACATTTAAATGGGTCGCTAAAATGCCAAAAGATGTACATCCTGAAAATTGGCCCATCCATTAAATGGACCGTTAACAGGCCGAAATCTCATCGGGCCGATATTGAGCCCAAATATATAGCGGGCTGTTAACGGGCTCAAACTGACGATGGGCTGCAATGGTGCCAAATCTTTAACGGGCCGTTGATGGGCCGAATTGGCACATCTCGTATGGGTCGTGGGCTTAAATGGACCTCACACAAGTAGGCCTTATATGGGCCAGCCTGCTAATTTTTACTGGGTCGGCCTTTTTCACCGGAATGGGCCACTGTTGGGCCGTGCCACGTGTCGACCTATCATAGGCGCCTCCTGTCCAATGAGTGGATGACATCTGTCCCAACGGTGAGGCAACACGTGTTTCCTTCGACCAATCAGAATTTTACACGTGGAAATTTCCCATTGGTCAGGGCTGTTAACGGGTTATCGGATCCAAAATCTGACTTGATAGCTTAACGGTGTTTCGTTACGATGGATGCCACGTGTCGGTCACCCTTGACGAAAGCACTTCTGTGACACGTGATTTATCGTCATGGAAGTGGACACTTCCGTGATGATAATTTTGGTAATGTCATGGAACACTTCTACGACAGCACAGGTATGACTTTCTTGATTCTGTCATAAAATCGTCATGGATGTACATGCATGACAAAAAACGCGACCTACTGTGACAAACACGTATCATCATGGAAGTGTATTTTTTTTGTAGTGATAAATATCGTGAAGGCTATGTTGATTTTGTTTCAACTACATGCGTGAACATGTGCCAAGTCAAGTCACTTAAATCATTCAGAGGAGGATACCACCCTATCATACCACATCACAACCATTTTAATAGCATGTTGGCATGCAAGGTAAACCATTATAACTCATAGCTAATCAGGCATGGAACAAGAAACTATGATCTCTAGTTGTCATTGCAAACACGTTTATTCATAATAGGCTGAATCAGGAACGATGAACTAATCATATTTACAAAAACAAAAGAGGTCGAGTTCATACCAGTTTTTCTCATCTCAGTCAGTCCTTTCACTTGCACGATCGAATGATGTGAATAATAATAATAGTGCATGTGCATTGGACTAAGCTGGAATCTGCAAGCATTCAATAAATAGGAGAAGACAAGGCAATATGGGCTCTTTTGTCAGATAAACAATAATGCATATAAGAGCCACTTCAACAATTTAATTATGGTCTTCTCCTATCGACCCCAAAGAAAAGAAAAGAAATAAAACTATTTACACGGGAAAGCTCCCAACATGCAAAAGAAGAACAGGAAATCTTTTTGGGTTTTCTTTTTAATTACTACTACAAGCATGGAAATTAAACTAATTAAAAGCTACAACTAATTTTTTTGGTTTTTCTTAAGGTTTATTAAACACACAAGAAGAAAGCATAAAAAGGAAAATAAAATAGCATGGATGATACAATGAAAAAGTATGAGCACCGACATCTAGCAATGAGTGTGTGAACATAAATGTAATGTCGGTGGGAAATACGTACTCCCCAAAGCTTAGGCTTTTGGCCTAAGTTGGTCTATGACCACGGCTGGCCTGGCGGATATCCATAATAGTAGTTGGGGTCGTACTGCGATGAAGAAGAGGAAGGCTCCGATTGCCACTGACTGACAATCATCTCTGGATCCCACTGGTAATTAGACTATCGTGGAGGATCAACTTGTGGTTCCAACTCTGGCTCCATAGCTGGTGCAGGGTTCCGATAGGCGTGAATAGCCTTCAACAGAACAAGGTACTGGCCTACAGATAAGTCAAATAAAGAAGGAGCAGGCAGGGTGATAGTCTCAGGATGGTGTTTGTTAAAGAACAATTGATATTTAAGCTCTCCTTCCCTATTCTTAACAATAAAATCATGTGCCACCATACTTTTATAATCTAGATAAACATGAGGCAGCACATTTTCTTCCTTCTCATAATGCCTAATAGGTATGTTAAAATGTGCAACTAGGCGTGAAGCATAGATGCCTCCAAAGATGGGGCCCTTTTTACGGTTCAGACTTAACCGTTTGGCAATAATGCCGCCCATACTAACAGAGTTATCACCATATAAACCGTGGAGCAAAATAATAATATCAGGGATACTGAGGTTTCCATAGTTTCCGCGACCAATTAAGCAACGACTAGCAAATAATGCAAAATAACATAAAACAGGAAAATGTATGCTAGTGATTCCTGCATCGGAAACCTTCCTTGTTTCCCCTACAGTGATAGTATCAATAAACCCCTCCACATCATCGCGATGTGGTTCTTCTGTCTTGCCCTCAAAAGGGACTAAACAAACCCGACAAAAATCATAAAGTGACATCTCCTTATGCTCATCATATAAATAAAACTCCATCGTAGGTGGTGAGCTCCTAGAATGGAAATGAAAGTTTTGCACAAAGATATTTGTGAGTAAGAGATACTGATCGCATTAGTCGTGGAGGAAAGCGGCGAGGCCTGCATTTTTAGCCAATTCATGAAAATCTTCATAAATCCCGACTGCTCTCAAGAAATCATCGGAAGGCCATTCACTCGCCCGAACCTCCGTGGTGCGAGGCAGATTATACTTAGGCTTTGGTGCCTTTTCCTTCGAGCTTTGGCTCGATGAGCCCCTCAAAAGTCTCCTCATCATTCTCTGAAAAATTCTAAAATTTTTAGTAACTTTAAAATAAAAGTAAACCAAACTCAATAATATTGATAGCAACTACTCCTACAAGTGCCTAGGTCCTATATCATGCATCAAAACTACTTTTGACCATATAAATTTGACATGCAAGCTCAAGAACAGGGTCACCTAGTCAGCAAAAATTTGCAATGAATAAAGCACTAGAACAAAAACTAATTGGACCAATGGAGGAGTCACATACCAAGGAACAATCTCCCCAAGCAGTTTTGTGAGAGGTGCTTTGAGCAAGGGGATCAAAAATGACAGCAAAATGAGCTTGGGCTCGGGTTTGAGCTGGTTATTCGTGTTTGGGGAAGGAAGGAGTGTGTGGGTGCAGGAATAAGTGGAGGAGGGCCACCGTGGGCCCACGAGGCAGGGGGTGTGCCCAGGGGCCCTACCCTCGTGGGAAGGTGGTTGACCCCCCCTACTGTGTTCTTGGTGCCAAATATTCTCAAATATTCTAGAAAGAATCATATTTAAATTTCAGGGCATTTGGAGAACTTTTATTTTCGGGGTATTTTTATATTGCACGGATAATCAGATAATAGACAAAAAATATTTATTTTTATTTTATTTAATATAATAACAGAAAGTAAACATGGGGTACAGAAGGTTGTGCAGTTTCATCCATCTCATGATCATCAAAAGGAATCCACTAACAAGGTTGATCAAGTCTTGTTAACGAACTCATTCCGACTAACATGGAATCGAAGAAATTTCGAATAACACTATGTTACCTCAACGGGGATATGCACATCCCCAATAATAAGAATATCATATTTCTTCTTGACAGTAGAAAGAGGAAATTCAAAACCTCCAAATATAATCGATGGAATTTTTCCAATAGAGTTGATACTATGAACTTGAGGTTGTTTCCTCGGAAAGTGTACCGTATGCTCATTACCATTAACATGAAAAGTGATATTGCCTTTAGTGCAATCAATAACAGCCCCTGCAGTATTCAAAAAGGGTCTTCCAAGAATAATAGACATACTATTGTCCTCGGATTATCAAGAATAACAAAGTCCGTTAAAATAGTAATGTTTGCAACTACAACGGGCACATCCTCACAAATACCGACAGGTATAGCAGTTGATTTATCAGCCATTTGCAAAGATATTTCAGTAGGTGTCAACTTATTCAAATCAAGTCTACGATATAAAGAGAGAGGCATAACACTAACACCGGCTCCAAGATCACATAAAGCAGTTTTAACATAGTTTCTTTTAATGGAGCATGGTATAGTGGGTACTCCTGGATCTCCAAGTTTCTTTGGTATTCCACCCTTAAAGGTATAATTAGCAAGCATGGTAGAAATTTCAGCTTCCGGTATCTTTATTTTATTTGTAATAATATCTTTCATGTACTTAGCATAAGGATTGGTTTTGAGTATATCAGTTAATCACATACGCAAAAAGATAGGTCTAATCATTTCATCAAAGCGCTCAAAATCCTCATCATCCTTTTTCTTGGATGGTTTGGGAGGAAAAGGCATGGGTTTCTGAACCTAAGGCTCTCTTTCTTTACAATGTTTCCTAGCAACAAAGTCTTTCTTATCATAACGTTGATTCTTTGATTGTGGGTTATCAAGATCAACAGCAGGTTCAATTTCTATGACATTATCATTACTAGGTTGAGCACCATTATGAACATTATCATTAACATTATCACTAGTTTCAGGTTCATTACCAGATTGAGTTTCAGCATCAGAAATAGAAATATCATTTGGATTCTCAGGTGTTTCAACAATAGGATCACTAGAAGCATGCAAAGTCCTATCATTTTTCTTTTTCTAATTTTTAGAAGAACTAGGTACATCTATATTATTTCTCTGAGAATCTTGCTTAATTCTCTTAGGGTGGCCTTCAGGATACAAAGGTTCCTGAGTCATTCTACCAGTTCTAGTAGCCACTCTAACAGCATTATCATTATCTTTACTATTCAATTCATTGGGCAAATCATTTTGAGCTTTAAGTACTTGTTCTACTTGAGTGGTAACCATAGAAGCATGTTTACTAATAAGTTTAAGTTCACCTTTAACATTAGCCATATAATCACCCAAGTGTTCAAGCATATTTGACATGTATTTCAATTGTCTACCAAAATAAGCATTAAAGTCTTCTTGCTTAGCCATAAATTTATCAAACTCATCTAAGCATGGGCTAGCAAATTTAGTAAATGGGATTTCAGCTTTATCATATCTATAGAGAGAATTTACTTTTACTACCTGTGTCGGGTTATCAAGACCATGAGTTTCTTCAATAGGTAATGGATTAAGATTATATGTTTCTTCAACAAGCAGTAAATTAAGACCGTGTATTTCTTCAATAGGAGGTAAATTCTTAACATCTTTAGCTTTAATACCTTTTTCTTTCATAGATTTCTTTGCCTCTTGCATATCTTCAGGACTGAATAGAATACCCCTCTTCTTTGGAGTTGGTTTAGGGACAGGCTCAGGAATTGGCTCCGGAGGTGTCCAATTATTTTCATTTGTCAACATATTATTCAATAGAATTTCAGCTTCATCCGGTGTTCTTTCCCTGAAAATAGAACCAACACAACTATCCAGGTAATCTCTGGAGGCATCAGTTAGTCCATTATAAAAGATATCAAGTATTTCATTTTTCTTAAGAGGATGATCAGACAAAGCATTAAGTAATTGGAGAAGCCTCCCCCAAGCTTGTGGGAGACTCTCTTCTTCAATTTGCACAAAATTATATATATCCCTTAAAGTAGCTTGTTTCTGATGAGCAGGGAAATATTTAGCAAAGAAGTAATAAATCATATCCTGGGGACTACACACACAACCAGGATCAAGAGAATTAAACCATATCTTAGCATCACCCTTTAATGAGAACGGAAATATTTTAAGGATGTAAAAGTAACGCGTTCTCTCATCTTTAGTGAACAGGGTAACTATATCATTCAATTTAGTAAGATGTGCCACAACAGTTTCAGATTCATAACCATGAAATGGATCAGATTCAACCAAAGTAATTATATCAGGATCAACAGAGAATTCATAATCCTTATCAGTAACAAAGATAGGTGAAGTAGCAAAATCAGGGTCAGGTTTCATTCTAGCATTTAGAGATTGCTTACTCCATTTAGCTAATAACCTTTTGAGTTCATTTCTATTTTTGCAAGCTAAAATAGCTAAAGAAGCTTCTTGATCAAAAACATAACCCTTAGGAATAACAAGTGATTCTTCATCATCACTTTCATCAGTATCATCAGATTCAATATTTTCAATTTCTCTAGCCCTAGCAAGTTGTTCATCAAGAAAATCACTAAGTGGCACAGTAGTATCAAGCATAGAAGTAGTTTCATCATAAGTATCATGCATAGCAGAAGTAGCATCATCAATAACATGTGACATATCAGAACGAATAGTAGAAGCAGTTGTAGGTGTCGCAAGCTTACTCAAAACAGAAGGTGAATCAAGTACAGAGCTAGATGGCAGTTCCTTACCTTCCCTCGTAGTTGAGGGATAAATCTTGGTTCTTGGATCTCTCAAGTTATTCATAATGATAAGTAGATATATATCCCAAGTGACTCAAATAATAGAGCTATGCTCCCCGGCAACGGCGCCAGAAAATAGTCTTGATAACCCACAAGTATAGGGGATCGCAACAGTTTTCGAGGGTAGGGTATTCAACCCAAATTCATTGATTCAACACAAGGGGAGCCAAAGAATATTATCAAGTATTAGCAGCTGAGTTGTCAATTCAACCACACCTGGAAACTTAATATCTGCAGCAAAGTATTTAGTAGCAAAATAATATGATAGTAGTGGTAACGGTAGCAAAAGATAACATCAGTAAAAGTAATGTTTTTGGTATTTTGTAGTGATGGTAGCAATAGCAATGGAAAAGTAAATAAGCGGAGAAATATATATGGAAAGCTCACAGGCAATGGATCGGTGATGGAGAATTATGCCGGATGCGGTTCATCATGTAACGGTTATAACCTAGGGTGACACAGAACTAGCTCCAGTTCATCAATGTAATGTAGGCATGTATTCCGAATATAGTCATACGTGCTTATGGAAAAGAACTTGCATGACATCTTTTGTCCTACCCTCCCGTGGCAGCGGGGTCCTTACGGAAACTAAGGGATATTAAGGCCTCCTTTTAATAGAGAACCGGAACAAAGCATTAACACATAGTGAATACATGAACTCCTCAAACTACGGTCATCACCGGTAAGTATTCCGATTATTGTCACTTCGGGGTTAACGGATCATAACACATAATAGGTGACTATAGACTTGCAAGATAGGATCAAGAACACTCATATATTGATGAAAACATAATAGGTTCAGATCTGAAATCATGGCACTCGGGCCCTAGTGACAAGCATTAAGCATAGCAAGGTCATAACAACATCAATCTCAGAACATAGTGGACACTAGGGATCAAATCCTAACAAAACTAACTCGATTACATGATAGATCCCATCCAACCCATCACCGTCCAGCAAGCCTATGATGGAATTACTCACGCACGACGGTGAGCATCATGAAATTGGCGATGGAGGATGGTTGATGATGACGATGGTGACGGATTCCCCTCTCCGAAGCCCCGAACGGACTCCAGATCAGCCCTCCCGAGAGGTTTTAGGGCTTGGCGGTGGCTCCGTATTGTAAAACGCGATGATTTCTTCTCTCTGATTTTTTCTCTCCCCGAAACTCAATATATGGAGTTGGTGTTGGAGTCGGAGAGGAAACAGGGGCCCACGAGGTAGGGGGCGCGCCCCCACCCTCGTGGGCAGGTGGTGGGCCCCCTGGCCTTCATCTTTTGCAGGTATTTTTCATATTTTCTGAAAAGTTGCTCCGTGAAGTTTCAGGTCATTCTGAGAACGTTTGCTCCTGCACATAAATAACACCATGGTAATTCTGCTGAAAATAGCGTCAATCCGGGTTAGTTCCATTCAAATCATGCAAGTTAGAGTCCAAAACAAGGGCAAAAGTGTTCAGAAAAGTAGATACATTGGAGACGTATCAGCGGGGAGGTTTGGAAAGTTTTCCAAAATTTGACCCGTGGATATATATAGCCTGACCTTGTCGGTGTGACCGAGTGGAACAACTCGGTGGCACCGAGATTCATAACTGCAAGCAGTTATTGAAACTCGGTGTGACTGAAAAGTTCAAATCGGTTGCACCGAGATTGAAAACC
The DNA here is from genome assembly GCF_002162155.2 of Triticum dicoccoides. Classification (NCBI taxonomy): domain Eukaryota; kingdom Viridiplantae; phylum Streptophyta; class Magnoliopsida; order Poales; family Poaceae; genus Triticum; species Triticum dicoccoides. Next base: position 76,482,225 of record NC_041386.1, on the reverse strand, counting down.
TAGATCGACTTAGTGATCTCGGTATGACTGAAATGGATGAATCGGTCAGACGAAACACACAAAGAAGTTTTGGAAGTTTAAGTCTATGACGAATCGGGGACTCCGAGTGCTCCTCACACAGAGTGGTTCGAATCTGACTTGATCAAACTTTGTGATGCAGCATGAATAGAGTTTGAGACAAGAAAAGAATAGATAGCTAGAGAAGGTTCTTAGGCATTCTTGTCCATCCACTTGGCCAAAAGAAAAGGAAACCAATAAATCAAAACAACAAGTGGATGTCCTCGAATGAGTAAATTATGAAACCAACATGCTCACACAATAAAATGACAAATGAAATATGTGGCAAAGCATGCACAAACAATTCTAGCATCTATCAAGCAATTGGCGATGACTAGGTCATCTATATATGAGTATATTGACTTAGGAGTCAAATGAGAACATTTGATCATAGGTCATACTCATCGTTTAAGCACAAGTGGGGTTACCACTTTTACATAAGTGTTGTTGTGTTCACACCATTAGAGTTGCTTTAACTCAATTGTTAGAGAAAAGCTCCCCCTAGATGTGATATCCCCCCTAAGAGGGATGAACTAACCTTGGGTTTTGTCAATGATGACTTCATGTAGGTGTTCAAGATGTGGATGCTCTAAGTTGATGTAGATCATTCGGAGCTGTCCTTTGGAGCGAGTTGCCCTTTCAATACCTACATGGGTTAGTCCCACAAGGAACAAACAAGGATATCCATAGACATAGAGTGATGCACACACAAGGTGATGTCTATGAGAGCATTAGGTTACCTTGTCCCTTGTCTTACCAACAAGAGGGTTTGTGACTCCTTGAACTAGTGCAAGATGTGGAAGTTTATTGCACTTGTTCTTGCCAAAATGATAAGAGTGAAGTATGTTGGCGGAGTCACCCTCAAGAACTCTCTAGTTCTTCTTCTTCGGGATCCACACCATCTTGATGGGAATCCTCGGAGTTGTAGTTGTACTTGATGAAGTGGAACTTGATGTAGTCTTGGGAACCCACTTGACCAAGGCCTTTGGAGCTTCTTCAAATGCATCAATTTCCTCTTGAAGCTTGTCCTTGCCTTTTTCCTTGTGGTCTTGTGGTGGAAGATCATCTTGAGCTTGTGTCCCCTTGAAAGAAGTAGGATCATACTTCTCTTGTTGAGGAACAAACTTCGTCTTGGGGTATTGATCTTCTTCCCACTCAACTCCATTAGCATTGAACTTTCGTTCAAAACCAGTACCTTGATTCTTCCGGTGCCTTCCTTGCTTGCGTACAATTTCCTCGAATTGCTTACTCCCGGCAAGGCTCTTGTAAACACCTTTCTCTATGATTCCCTTCAATAAGCTATTTTCTTGCTCAAGTGTAACTTGGCTAAGAGAATCATTAGTGGAATCAAGATAACTACTAGAAGCAACAATATTGGATTTAGCATGATTATTGTTACTACTAGAAGAAGAATCATTCTTGTTCTTGTTACTAGACTTGACTTGAGGCATGTAAGTGGATAAGAGTAAACGCTTGGCAATGTAAGAAGAACTTTTCTTGCGAAGATCATCATTGATTGCCTTTAAGAACTCATGCTCTTGCTCAAGATTGAGCTTCTCAAAACGTAATTTCTCATGAGTCCTTATAAGTTCTCGATGATCTCCTAAGATAGTTTCATGAGCTAACTTAAGAGTGCTTAGTTCTTTAGTTAGAGACTCAATCTTCTCCTTATCATTGTCATTCGTTTCATCTTGATTAGCATGATTAATTGACGTTTCATCACTAGAGTTGTCAAAAAGGAAATCATCATCACCTAACAAGTCATCTTCATCACTATTGAAATCAACATACTTGGGGTGTGATACCTTTGGGCCTTTAGCAATGAAGCATCTTCCAATTCCTTCTTTTGGTGAATCAAATATGTCGTAGGAGTTGGTTGACACAAGTGCTAGACCGGCAACACCTTCATCTTGAGTATATTCGGAGTCGGAGTGATAGCTTCTCTCGGAGTCATTGTTGGAGTCGGAGCCAGATACCCATTCACCAACATGAGCTTGATGTCTTCGTTTTGTGTAGCTCCTTGATGACTTGTCCTTCCTTTCCGAATCCTTGCTTCTCCGGGAGGGTCTTCGTTCATAACGATCATCCCTACTCCTTCTCTCCCTCGATGGTGATTCTTCTCTTCTACTTCTTCTTTTGGGAGAATCTTCTCTTCTCTTGTGGGGAGCCGTACACTCATTGGAGTAGTGTCCGGGTCTTCCACAATTGTAGCAGTTTCACTCTCGACTAGAAGATCTTTTGTCATTGTAGGACCTTGACTTGGAACTTCTCTCTTTGCTTCTATTCTTGTAGAACTTGTTGAAGTTCTTCACCATTAGGCTCAATTCTTCATTGAAGGTTTGTTTCTCACTTGATGATGTGGGAGCTTCACATGAGGCTTTTTAAGCACCACTTGACTTGTTATGGAGCTCCTCCTTATCCTTGAGTGACATCTCATGAGCAACAATTCTTCCAATGACTTCCGTTGGCTTGAGATCTTTGTAATTTGGCATCATTTGGATCAATGTGCATATGGTATCGTATTTTCCATCCAAGGCTCTTAGGACCTTCTTGATGATGAATTTGTCGGTCATCTCTTCACTTCCTAAGCCGGCAATCTCATTTGTGATAAGAGCAAGCCTAGAGTACATTTCAGCGACACCTTAACCATCCTTCATTTTTAACTTGTCAAGTTGACTTTGAAGCACATCCAACTTGGATTCCTTGACGGAGTCGGTACCTTCATGCATATCAATCAAAGTATCCAAATTTCCTTTGCATTCTCAAGACGGCTGATTTTGTTGAATTCTTTGGGGCACAATCCGTTGAAGAGGATATCACAAGCTTGAGCATTGTATTGTAGCATCTTCAACTCTTCCGCGGTAGCTTCACGATTCAGTTCTCTTCCATCAAAGAATTCACCTTGCAAGCCAACACACACAATAGCCCAAACGGCGGGGTTATGTCCAAGAATATGCATTTTCATCTTATGCTTCCAACTAGCAAAATTAGTACCATTAAAGTAAGGACCTCTACGGTGGTAATTTCCCTCGCTAGATGCCATACTCTCCTAGGTTGTGAAACCAATGCTATGACTTCCAAAAGCTATGAAAATAAAGGCAAATGGAGACCAAAGCTCTGATACCACCTGTAGGATCGAAAGTATGTCTAGAGGGGGGTGATTAGACTACTTGACCAAATAAAAATTTAGCCTTTTCCCAATCTTAGTTCTTGGCAGATTTTAGCAACTTTGAACAAGTCAAGCAATCTTAACACAATTCAAGCAAGCATGCAAAGAGTATATGAGCAGCGGAAAGTAAAGCATGCAACTTGCAAGAATGTAAAGGGAAGGGTTTGGAGGATTCACACGCAATTGGAGACACGGATGTTTTGTCGTGGTTCCAATAGGTGGTGCTATCGTACATCCACATTGATGGAGACTTCAACCCACGAAGGGTAACGGTTGCGTGAGTCCACGGAGGGCTCCACCCACGAAGGGTCCACGAAGAAGCAACCTTGTCTATCCCACCATGGCCATCGCCCACGAAGGACTTGACTCACTAGCGGTAGATCTTCACGAAGTAGGCGATCTCCTTGCCCTTACAAACTCCTTGGTTCAACTCCACAATCTTGTCGGAGGATCCCAAGTGACACCTAGCCAATCTAGGAGACACCACTCTCCAAGAAGTAAGAAATGGTGTGTTGATGATGAACTCCTTGCTCTTGCGCTTCAAATGATAGTCTCCCCAACACTGAACTCTCTCTCACATGATATGGATTTGGTGGAAAGAAGATTTGAGTGGAAAGAAACTTGGGGAAGGCTAGAGATCAAGATTCATATGGTAGGGATGGAATATCTTGACCTCAACACAAGTGTAGGTGGTTCTCTCTCAGAAAATGTGTATTGGAAGTGTAAGCATGTTCTGATGGCTCTCTCCATGAATGAAGAGGAGGTGGAGGGGTATATATAGCCTCCACACAAAATCTAACCATTACACATAACTTTCCAAACTCGGTGGGACCGAATGATTAAACTCGGTCGGACCGATTCAGCAAAGCTAGTGACCGTTATGGTTTTTGGTGGGACCGACATGCAACTCGGTAGGACCGATATGATTAGGGTTAGGGCATAACGTAATCTCGGTGAGACCGATTACACAAACTCGGTGAGATCGGTTTTGGTAATAAGCTAACGAGAGAGTTGGTCAGGTAAACTCGGTGGGACCGATCGCTCATTTCGGTGAGACCGAAACATTACGAAGGGAAAACAGAGAGTTTAAATTGCAACCTCAGTGGGACCGATTGCTCATCTCGGTGAGACCGAAATGTTACGAAGGGAAACAAAGAGATTACAATCCCATCTCGGTGAGACCGAGATCCCTATCGGTGAGACCGATTTGCCTAGGGTTTGTGGCAGTGGCTATGACATTTGAAACTCGGTGGCGCCGGATAGAAAAAATCGGTGCGGCCGAGTTTGACTTTTAGTTTAGGTGATATGTGGATGTGAGAAAGTAGTTGAGGGTTTTGGAGCATATCACTAAGCAGTTTGAGCAAGAACCTCATTAAGCAACACCTCATCCCTCCTTGATGCAAGTAAGCAGTTTTGGTTTTGGAGCATATCACTAAGCAGTTTTGGAGCATATGACTTATTGCATGTTTGCTTATTTAAGCATGTTGTAGCATGTAAATTTGATGCAAGTAAGGTTTATTCACCAAAGTTGGGATGGTTTAATGATGAACATTGCCAATATTTTGAAATCAATAAGAGCTTCACTTATATGTGCAAACTGAGTTGCAATATTTTCATGACTTCTACTTCTTTTGATAATTTTTTGGCTTTACATTTTATGAACTATGTAAGTTACTCATGTATACATGTGTCATATGTGCAAAAATCAAGGGAAGTAAAAATGGATGACATATACATATATAACATGTACACCTTGTCTCCTTTGTTAGCCACATTTCAGATTAAGCAACGCCGAGGACGGCTTTGCTTTCAAGAAGTGGATGATGATGATGACATGACTACCTTGGATACGACCAAAAATATTACGTACATGCATATTTGTCAGGTGATTTCTAGTGCAAACTATTCAATAATCTATTTATGTTATCCAGAACAAAAATACTTCACACACTTCTGTGTTTTGTCTAATTGCAGGTGTATGGGACATTTGTACAATTCACATATGAAGATAAGGGAAAAGGAGAAGTTTAGGTTCTGTTCCAAAAGTCCTCTCACGTCACTTTTGGGCCAAGAGAAGATAGAGTCCAAGTCTCTCACGTTCCGGATTCAGATTTGGACTGCACAGACATACCTGACTCAAAACGTCAAAAACTTTTTCATACGGACTCTGAATTGGGTGATTCTTTTTTTGGAAAGTAGATTTCGTGCTCTTTCCAACCCAATTGGAATCACCTTCAAATTCGTCCGGAGCATTGAGATATCGACGAAACAATCTGATGCTGCAGCAGAATCCGAGTCAAACAACAAGTCCAAAGGTGTTGCACCACCTCCACTTGGGCCCATGAGCCTTGTACGACCTAGGGTTAGATTTAGGCTGCCTTGGGACGTCCTTCCACCTCCTTGGCCGCCACCCCTTGCTCCTATATAAGTAGATCCATCTAGTAGCTTTTTCCTTGGGATTTGTTTAGTTAAAAGTTAGCCATTGCAACTTCGTGTACTTCGTTTGTGTCCAACGACCAGACCAAGACCGCTTACAGATCCCCACCATTATCAATACTTCATATATATTCACAATATTCAGATTGCTTTATCATATTCTTGCTCGTTCTTCGATTGCTTGCAGGAATAGACCTTCATGGTCAGGCTGGTTGTGCTTTCAGCATCGTCAGTAACCTCGAGAGATTGGTTTAGCGATTGCTAAGGCGCAACGTTGTGCACGTTTGTAGTCAGATCGTCAAAGTCGTCTCCACCAAATCGACAGTTATCATCTCATCGAAAGATCAAGACACCTTCGCCTCTATCAAGTGGTATCACTTTTCAGGTTGCTCGGTGAGAATTTCCAGTTTTTCCTAGATTAGATTTATTTTCTTACCTATTGTCCAAGAAAAAGCCACAAAAAAGTTAGATCTATTCATCCTTTGTCCAAGCCAGTCCGAGCCTTTGCAATTTTCTTTTCATTGCTTGCATAGTTGAATTATCGGTTGCATCGTCGTGTCGAGTTGTTGGTCTTAGTGTCTAGTTTGTTTAGAGTTTCGAGTTCTGTTCACATTAGTCACGCCGCCGCTGCATAGTTATCCCTTCCACTGTCCACCACCCATCCATCAATTTCCACCACGTGCTACCCACCGTTCATTGTCATAATCATAGTTGAGATTGTTCACATCTTCGCTTGATCCAATCTGCATCTTATCTTGTTTGTTTTCGAAAGAGGGAGAGAGAAAAAAAGAGAGAAAAAAAAGAGAGAGAAAAAGAGAAAAAAGTAAATAAAAAAGTCAGAGAAAAAAGGAGAGAAAGAAAAAAAGTGTGAGGAAAAAAAGAGAGAGAAAAAAACAAAATTCAGATCTATCTAGACTCAATCTCGTAGTTGAATTCGGATTGGAATCTGTTTTGTGCACTATTCAGTAAAACAAGCATAACTTCCTCGTACGAAGTCCATTTCAACTCTGTGAGTACTCAAATGAAAGCTAGCGACGAGCCGCATCTAAATAGTTGCAGAAGCAAGTTCAATATTTGGCACCTCAAAATCGGCTTCTAAATAGGTCTTTTTGCCCTCCGAAGTTCACGAACACAGCTTATTCCAGTTTTTCACGCCAGTTTTCGAATTTTTTAACTCCTCATATCAACTCGGAATTGAGTGATTCCTTTTGCGTTTGAAAGCTTGAGTCAGTACCATTCTTGAAAAAAATTATCAGAAACTTGGCACAAGCTTTTCCATAGAAAAGTTTGAGAGAAAGTTGTTGTATATCCGGCTTGGCAATTGCTTTTCATCATTATCTTTACTACCGTTGTGATCTTCACTTATATCTTGCTGTCCAGAGCTATTTAGAATCCTTCATTGATGCTAGTTGTGCTACGCCGTGACCTCATTAGTGTTCTAGGCTCGCGTCTCTAGTCCGGTCTAGCCTAGGACCAGCACAGTACCGTCGTTGAGCGTTTATTCAACATTGCATATCTGAATTGATTATTGCTAATCTTTTGGTACCATATATAGCCAATCCAGCTCCACATATTTCTATGCCGTGTATATGAACGTTCCCCTGGCAATCGCTTTACACAATCTTCAGAGTTATTTGACACTGTTGGTTGCCTATCATCACGTGCCGCATGGTAAGAACTTGTAAGATATTGATATTTGCTTTATTGTGATCACTTTACAACCACATCCTAATAGTTCATAGGAACATTATTCTCGAATTTTTTTCTTGTTTCTACTAATCATGACAGGTTCCGGAGATAGAAGTTCTTGGAGGATGGACACATCTTCACCATCACGAGAGTTGGGACAACACACACAAGCACATGGCCATGTTATCTTTTTACCATCATTTGAGGGTAGATTTAATCCCGCTATTTATCTAGCTTATGAGCTTGACGTAGAACAAGTTTTTAGTCACCATGACTTTTCTGAACTTGAGCGAGTGCGAGCTGCCATTAGAGCATTTACCGGTTTTGCTTCTGTTTGGTGGAGTGTGCATCGTAAGAAAAACATTGATAACCAACCCACAACTTGGAAAGATTTGAAATATGTAATGAGACAACAATTTTTCCCTCCTTACTATCATCGTGAATTGCTTCACAAATTTGAACAATTTAAACAAGGCAATAACACTGTTCATGCTTACTACCAAGAGTTCAAATCTTATACGCATCATTGTGACATCAAAGAATCTGAGGATGATACAATGAATAGATTTTTTGGTGGTTTGAACCATGATATTCAGGCAAGATTTTAGTATATTCCTTGTTGCATTACTGGTATGTATGTTCGTGCTTGTACCTTTGAGAGACAGATACAGGAGGATGCATTGGGTGACTACAACAACTACTATTCCAGTTCATGCTCACCACTGCCGGTTGGTTCCTCCATTGTTGCACCTACTAGAGCAACCCCACCTCGGACTGTGAGCGCGACATCATCTTAAGAGTATGATACATTGTCAACATCCATACCTACATCAGCTACGTCTTTGCGACAAGGTAACAGTAAAGGTATTGATGATATAACTTCATATGAGAATGATGCATGCCTAGTTAACTTGAATGCATCATGTGTTGAGTTACCTGTTGATTTGAGCACACCACCTATTTTAGAGAATCTTGTTACTATCATGAATGCGTCATGTGATCAAACAACTGAAATACCAACAATTTTGAGTGCACTCATTGAATTAACTGTTTATGCAAAAGAACCAATGTTTAATCATTTTGATATGACCTCTAATCTTGGTGATGATTCTGTGTCCAATGACTTATTGCATGTTTGCTTATTTAAGCATGTTGTAGCATGTAAATTTGATGCAAGTAAGGTTTATTCACCAAAGTTGGGATGGTTTAATGATGAACATTGCCAATCTTTTGAAATCAATAAGAGCTTCACTTATATGTGCAAACTGAGTTGCAATATTTTCATGACTTCTACTTCTTTTGATAATTTTTTGGCTTTACATTTTATGAACTATGTAAGTTACTCATGTATACATGTGTCATATGTGCAAAAATTAAGGGAAGTAAAAATGGATGACATATACATATATAACATGTACACCTTGTCTCTTTTGTTAGCCACATTTCAGATTAAGCAACGCCGAGGACAGCTTTGTTTTCAAGAAGGGGAGGATGATGATGACATGACTACCTTGTATACGACCAAAAATATTACATACATGCATATTTGTCAGGTGATTTCTAGTGCAAACTATTCAATAATCTATTTATGTTATCCAGAACAAAAATACTTCACACACTTTTGTGTTTGTCTAATTGCAGGTGTATGGGACATTTGTACAATCCACATATGAAGATAAGGGAAAAGGAGAAGTTTAGGTTCTGTTCAAAAAGTCCTCTCACGTCACTTTTGGGCCAAGATAAGATAGAGTCCAAGTCTCTCACGTTCTGGATTCAGATTCGGACTGCACAGACATACCTGACTCAAAACATCAACAACTTTTTCATACGGACTCTTAATTGGGTGATTCTTCTTTTGTTAGAAAGTATATTTCATGCTCTTTCCAACCCAATTGGAATCACCTTCAAATTCGTCCGGAGCATTGAGATATCGACGAAACAATCTGACGCTGCAGCAAAATCCGAGTCAAACAACGAGTCCAAAGGTTTTGCACCACCTCCACTTGGGCCCATGAGCCTTGTACGACCTAGGGTTAGTTTTAGGCTGCCTTGGGACGTCCTTCCACCTCCTTGGCTGCCACCCCTTGCTCCTATATAAGTAGATCCATCTAGTAGCTTTTTCCTTGGGATTTGTTTAGTGAAAAGTTAGCAATTGCAACTTCGTGTACTTCGTTTGTGTCCAACGACCAGACCAAGACCGCTTACAGATCCCCACCATTATCAATACTTCATATATATATATATATATATATATATATATATATATATATATATATATATATATATATATATATATATTCGCAATATTCAGATTGCTTTATCATATTATTGCTCGTTCTTCGATTGCTTGCAGAAATAGACCTTCATGGTCAGGCTGATCGTGCTTCCAGCATCATCAGCAACTTCGAGAGATTGGTTTAGCGATTGCTAAGGCGCAACGTTGTGCACGTTTGTAGTCGAATCGTCAAAGTCATCTCCACCAAATCGATAGTTATCATCCCATCAAAAGATCGGGACACCTTCGCCTCTATCACATTGCTATGTGATTAACACCCAAAGAGTGATCATGTTTTTCTTGTGAGAGAAGTTTAGTCTATGGGTCTGCAACATTCAGATTCGTATGTATTTCGCAAATTTCTATGTCTACAATGCTCTGCACCGAGATACTCTAGTTAATTGCTCCCACTTTCAATATGTATCCAGATCGAGACTTAGAGTCATCTAGATCGATGTAAAAAGCTTGCATTGACGTAACTCTTTACGACAAACTCTTTTATCACCTACATAACCGAGAAATATTTCCTTGGTTCTCTAAGGATAATTTTGACCGCTATCCAGTAATCTACTCCTAGATCACTATTATACTCCCTTGCCAGAATGATGCTAAGGTATACAATAGGATTGGTAAACAACATAGCATACTTTATAGAACCTATGACTCGGGCATAGGGAATGACTTTTCATTCTCTTTCTATTTTCTGCTGTGGTCGGGTTTTGAGTCTTTACTCAACTTCACACCTTGCGACACAGGCAAGAACTCCTTCTTTGACTATTCCATTTTGAACTACTTCAAAATCTTGTCAAGGTATGTACTCATTGAAAAAACTTATCAAGCGTCTTGATCTATCTCTATAGATCTTGATGCTCAATGTGTAAGCAACTTCATCGAGGTCTTTCTTTGAAAAACTCTTTTTAAACACTCCTTTATGCTTTCCAGAAATTCTATATTATTTCCGATCTACAATATGTCATTCACATATACTTATTAGAAATGATGTAGTGCTCCCACTCACTTTCTCGTAAATACATGCTTCACCGCAAGTCTGTATAAAACCATATGCTTTGATCACTTTATCAAAGCATATATTCCAACTCTGAGATGCTTGCACCAGTCCATAGATGGATCGCTGGAGCTTGCTCACTTTGTTAGCACGTTTTAGGATCGACAAAACCTTCTGGTTGCATCATATACAACTCTTATTTAAGAAATCCATGAAGGAATACAGTTTTGACATCCATTTGCCATATTTCATAAAATGCGGAAACTGCTAACATGATTTGGACAGACTTTTAAGCATCGATATGAGTGAGAAAATCTCATTGTAGTCAACACCTTGAACTTGTCGAAAACATTTTGCGACAATTCAAGCTTTGTAGATAGTAACAGTACTATCAGCGTCCGCCTTCCTCTTGAAGATAAATTTATTCTTAATGACTCACCGATCATCGGGCAAGTCAGTCAAAGTCCATACTTTGTTCTCATACATGGATCCCATCTCAGATTTCATGGCCTCAAGCCATTTCGCGGAATCTAGACTCATCATCGCTTCCTCATAGTTCGTAGGTTCGTCATGGTCAAGTAACATGACATCCAGAACAGGATTACCGTACCACTCTAGTGCGGATCTCACTCTGGTTGACCTACGAGGTTCGGTAGTAACTTGATTTGAAGTTTCATGATCATCATCATTAGCTTCCTCACTAATTGGTGTAGGTGTCACATGAACCGGTTTCTGTGATGAACTACTCTATAATAAGGGAGCAGGTACAGTTACCTCATCAAGTTCTACTTTCCTCCCACTCACTTCTTTCGAGAGAAACTCCTTCTCTAGAAAGGATCCATTCTTAGCAACGAATGTATTGCCTTTGGATATGTGATAGAAGGTGTACCCAACTGTCTCCTTTGGGTATCCTATGAAGACACATTTCTCCGATTTGGGTTTGAGCTTATCAGGATGAAACTTTTTCGCATAAGTACCGCAACCCCAAACTTTAAGAAACGACAACTTTGTTTTCTTGTCAAAGCACAGTTCATATGGTGTCGTCTCAACGGATTTATATGGTGCCCTATTTAACGTGAATGTAGCTGTCTCTAATGCATAACCCCAAAACGATAGTGGTAAATCGGTAAGAGACATCATAGATTGCACCATATCTAATAAAGTATGGTTACGATGTTCGGACACACCATTACGCTGTGGTGTTCCAGGTGGCGTGAGTTGCGAAACTATTCCGCATTGTTTCAAATGAAGACCAAACTCGTAACTCAAATATTCTCCTCCATGATCAGATCGTAGAAACTTTATTTTCTTGTTATGATGATTTTCCACTTCACTCTGAAATTATTTGAACTTTTCAAATGTTTCAGATTTATGTTTCATCAAGAAGATATACCCATGCCTTACTCAAATCATCTGTGAAGGTTAGAAAATAACAATACCTACCGCGAGCCTTAACACTCATCGGACTGCATACATCAGTATGTATTATTTCCAACAAGTCTGTTGCTCGCTCCATTGTTCCGGAGAACGGAGTCTTAGTCATCTTGCCCATGAGGCATGGTTCGCAAGCATCAAGTGATTCATAATCAAGTGATTCCAAAATCCCACCAGCATGGATTTTCTTCATGCTCTTTACACCAATATGACCTAAACGGCAGTGTCACAAATAAGTTGCATTATCATTATTAACTTTGCATCTTTTGGCTTCAATCTTATGAATATGTGTATCACTACGATCAAGATTCAATAAACCATTCACCTTGGGTGTAAGACCATTGAAGGTTTTATTCATGTAAACAGAACAACAATTATTCTCTGACTTTAAATGAATAACCGTATTGCAATAAACATGATCAAATCATATTCATGCTTAACCAAATAACATTTATTTAGGTTCAACACTAATCCCGAAAGTATAGGGAGTGTGCGATGATGATATATCAATCTTGGAACCACTTCCAACACACATCGTTACTTCACCCTTAACTAGTCTCTTTTCATTCTGCAAACTCCCGTTTCAAGTTACTAATCTCATCAACTGAACTAGTATCAAATACCAAGGGGTTGCTATAAACACTAGTAAAGTACACATCAATAACATGTATATCAAATATACCTTTGTTCACTTTTCCATCCTTCTTATCCACCAAATAATTGGGGCAGTTCTGCTTCCAGTGACCAATCCCTTTGCAGTAGAAGCACTTAGTCTCAGGCTTAGGTCTAGACTTGGGCTTCTTCACTTGAGGCGCAACTGGCTTGCCGTTCTTCTTGATGTTCCCCTTCTTCCCTTTGCCCTTTTCTTGAAACTAGTGGTCTTGTCAACCATCAACGCTTGATGCTTTTCTTGATTTCTACCTTCATCGATTTCAGCATCACGAAGAGCTTGGGAATCGTTTTCATTATCCCTTGCATATTATAGTTTATCATGAAGTTCCAGTAACTTGGTGATAGTGACTAGAGAACTCTGTCAATCACTATCTTATCCGGAAGATTAACTCCCACTTGATTCAAGTGATTGTAGTACTCAGACATTCTGAACACATGCTCACTAGCTGAGCTATTCTCCTCCATATTGTAGGCAAAGTGCTTGTCAAAGCTCTCATACCTTTCGACATGGGCATGAGTCTGAAATACTAATTTCAACTCTTGGAACATCTCATATGCTCCGTGGCGTTCAAAACATTTTTGAAGCCCCGATTCTAAGCCGTAAAGCATGGTGCACTAAACTATCAAGTAGTCAGCATATCGAGCTCGCCAAACGTTCATAACGTCTGCATCTGCTCCTGGAATGGGTCTGTCACCTAGTGGTGCATCAAGGACATAATTCTTCTGTGCAGCAATGAGGATAATCCTCAGATCATGGATCCAATCTGCATCATTGCTACAAACATCTTTCAACTTAGTTTTTCTCTAGGAACATATCAAAAATAAACGGGGAGCTACATTGCGAGCTATTGATCTACAACATAGTTATGCAAATACTATCAGGACTAAGTTCATGATAAATTAAAGTTCAATTAATCATATTACTTAAGAACTCCCACTTGGATAGACATCCCTCTAGTCAGCTAAATGATCACGTGATCTAAATCAACTAAACCATGTCCGATCATCACGTGAGATGGAGTAGTTTTCAATGGTGAACATCACTATGTTGATCATATCTACTATATGATTCACGCTCGACCTTTCGGTCTCCAGTGTTCCGAGGCCATATCTGCATATTCTAGGCTCGTCAAGTTTAACCCGAGTATTTCTGCGTGTGCAAAACTGGCTTGCACCCGTTGTATATGAACGTAGAGCTTATCACACCCGATCATCACGTAGTGTCTCAGCACGACGAACTTTGGCAACGGTGCATACTCAGGGAGAACACTTGTACCTTGAAATTTAGTGAGAGATCATCTTATAATGCTACTGTCAATCAAAACAGAATAAGATGCATAAAAGATAAACATCACATGCAATCAATATATGTGACATGATATGGCCATGATCATCTTGTGCCTTTGATCTCCATCTCCAAAGTATTGTCATGATCTCTATCGTCACCGGCATGACACCATGATCTTCATCATCTTGATCTCTATCAACGTGTCATCATATGGTCGTCTCGCCAACTATTGCTTTTGCAACTATTGCTATCGCATAGCGATTAAGCAAAGCAATTGTATGACGCTTGCATCTTATGCAATAAAGAGACAACCATAAGGCTTCAGCCAGTTGCCGATAACTTTAACAAAACATGATCATCTCATACAACAATTTATATCTCATCACGTTTTGACCATATCACATCACAACATGCCCTGCAAAAACAAGTTAGACATCCTCTACTTTGTTGTTGCAAGTTTTACGTGGCTGCTATGGGCTGAGCAAGAACCGTTCTTACCTGCGCATCAAAACCACAACGATATTTTGTTAAGTTAGCACTGTTTTAACCTTCAACAAGGACTAGGTGTAGTCACACTCGGTTCAACTAAAGTTGGAGAAACTGACACCCGACAGCCACCTGTGTGCGAAGCACGTCAGTAGAACCAGTCTCACGTAAGTGTACGCGTAATGTTGGTCCAAGCCGCTTCATCCAACAATACCGCCGAACCAAAGTATGACATGCTGGTAAGCAGTATGACTTGTATCGCCTACAACTCACTGGTGTTCTACTCGTGCATATAACATCTACGCATAAACCTGGCTCGGATGCCATTGTTGGGGAACATAGTAATTTCATAAATTTTCCTACGCACACGCAAGATCATGGTGATGCATAGCAACGAGAGGGAAGAGTATCGTCCACGTACCCTCCTAGACCATAAGTGGAAGCATTATGAGAATGCAGTTGATGTAGTCGAACGTCTTCACAATCCGATCGATCCAAGTACCGAACGCACAACACCTCCGAGTTCAGCACACGTTCAGCTCGATGATGTCCCACGAACTCCGATCTAGAAAAGCTTCACGGGAGAGTTCTGTCACCACGACGGCGTGATGACGGTGATGATGTTGCAACCTACACAGGGCTTCAGCTAAGCACAGCTATGATATGATCGAGGTGGATTATGGTGGAGGGGGGCACCGCACACGGCTAAGGCATCAATGATCAACTTGTGTGTTCTAGGGTGCCCCCTGCCCCCGTATATAAAGGAGCAAGGGGGAGGCCGGCCGGCCCCTATAGGGCGCACCAGGAGGCGGAGTCCTCCTCCTAGTAGGAGTAGGACTCCCCTTTCCTACTCCTACTAGGAGGAGGAAAGGAAAGGGAAGAGGAGAAGGAAGGAGAGGGAGGAAAGGAGGAAAGGGGGGCCGCCCCCTAGTCCAATTCGGTTTGGGCTAGCGGGGCCGCACGCCCTGCTTCCTCTCTTCCACCACTTGGCCCATGAGGCCCAATACTTCTTCCCCGTATTCCCGTAACTCCCTGGTACTCCAAAAAATACCAGAATCACTTGGAACCTTTCCGATTTCCGAATATAGTCGTCCAATATATCGATCTTTACGTCTCGACCATTTCGAGACTCCTCGTCATGTCCCCGATCTCATCCAGGACTCCGAACTACCTTCGGTACATCAAATCACATAAACTCATAATGTCGATCGTCACCGAACTTTAAGCGTGCGGACCCTACGGGTTCGAGAACTATGTAGACATGACTGAGACACGTCCCCAGTCAATAACCAATAGCAGAACCTGGATGTTCATATTGGCTCCTACATATTGTATGAAGATCTTTATCGGTCAAACCGCATAACAACGTACGTTGTTCCCTTTGTCATCGGTATGTTACTTGCCTGAGATTCGATCGTCGGTATCTCAATACCTAGTTCAATCTCATTACCGGCAAGTCTCTTTACTCGTTCCATAATACATCATCCCGTAAATAACTCATTAGTTACAATGCTTGCAGGGCTTATAGTGATGTGCATTACCGAGAGGGCCCAGAGATACCTCTCCAACAATCGGAGTGACAAATCCTAATCTCAATCCATGCCAACTCAACAAGTACCATAGGAGACACCTGTAGAGCACCTTTATAATCACGCAGTTATGTTGTGACGTTTGGTAGCACACAAAGTGTTCCTCCGATATTCGGGAGTTGCATAATCTCATAGTCATAGGAACATGTATAAGTCATGAAGAAAGCAATATCAATATACTAGACGATCAAATGCTAAGCTAACGGAATGGGTCAAGTCAATCAAATCATTCTCTAATGATGTGACCCCGTTAATCAAATGACAACTCATGTCTATGGCTGTGAAACTTAACCATCTTTGATTCAACGAGCTAGTCAAGTAGAGGCATACTAGTGACACTTTGTTTGTCTATGTATTCACACATGTACTAAATTTCCGGTTAATACAATTCTAGCATGAATAATAAACATTTATGGTGATGTAAGGAAATAAATAATAACGTTATTATTGCCTCTAGGGCATATTTCCTTCAGGTGCTTTATAAGAGAAGATGGAGAGTCAAATAAAAAATAAAAATTGCATAAAGTAAAAGAAAGTCCCTTCGCGAAGGGAAGTAGGGATTTGTAGAGGTGCCAAAGCTCAAAGCGAAAAAGATAGAGATAAAAACATTTTGGGTGGCATGGTTTTCCTGTCAACGAAAACGATCGAGTAGTTCTCAATACTTCCCATGCTAGATATATCATAGGCGGTTCCCAACCAAAAATTAAAGTTTATTCCTTTTTCAACCATACTTTCACTTTCCATGAATAGCCGTATCCACGGGTTCCTTCCATACCAACACTTCCCAAGGAATTTATTATTTGACAACATAAAGTAAATTCATTTTTTATTTCAGGACTAGGCATCCCTAATACCTTTGCCTTACTCTCGTGTAACAACAAGTGAATAAACACTCATCGTGAGAATAACATATCTAGCATGAAAGTATATTAGCCACCCCCTACCATTTCATTAGCGGTACGAGCACACAAAAGAGAATTTTATTTTGAAAATTAGAGATGACACATACAAATTTGCTTAGAGCGGCAAAAGAATACCGCATATAGGTAGGTATACTGGACTCATGTGGCAAAATTGGTTTAAAGGATTTTGGATGCACAAGTAGTGATCATACTTAGTGCAAAATGAAGGCTAGTAAAAATATTGAGAAGCGACCAACCAAGAAACAAAAAATCTCATAAGCAAGCATTAAGCATAATTAACATCGAATAATGCACCACAAGTAGAATGTAATTCCATTGCATAACTATTGACTTTCGTGATTGCATAGGGAATCACAAACCTTAACACCAATATTCTTACTAAAGCATAATTACCCATCAACATGACTCACATATCACATCATCATATCTCAAAACTATTACAAGGAATCAAGTTATTTTGTCCAATGATCTTCATGAAAGTTTTTATTATATCCTTCTTGGATATCTATCACGTTGGGACTAATTTTCATGTGTTGCTTTTGATAAGCTCTGTCGGATCCAGGGCTTCGCAGACCCTTGAGAGGTTCGAACACTGGGTGCGTACGAAGAACTCCCTCTTCCTAACCTGTTGGCCCAACGATTCAACAACCTAGCTCGACGAGCCCAAGGGACAAGAGACACATCAGTTTATCTTGGTTCGGGCCACCTTGCGGTGTAATACCCTACGCCAGCTTTGTGGTGGATTGCCTCGAGGGGCTCAGGATGAATTACTATAGTGGATAAACAGCCTCAGGAGGTGAGGTGTTCTTGAGCTCGATGAGCTAGTGGGTGTGAGGATGGTCTGAATGATCTGTCCCCTTCTATGGTGGTGGCTAAGTCCTATTTATAGTGGCCTTGGTCCTCTTCCCAAATATAGACGGGAAGGGATCCCACAACGGCCAAATTCAAGGGGAGACAACTAGTACAAGTTATCCTGACAAAAGTAGTCTTCGCCTGCAAAGGCTCTGGTGGTGACGCTGCAGTGGGCTCCGCGGTGACCTCTGTCCTATCGTCCTGGCGGTCTTGGTCTCATTGCACCAATATGGAAAACTTTGCTTGATTCGTTGGGACTCCGCGCCTGCGCTTGCCTCCTTGGCACCAAAGGGGAAACAGGTACACTACGTCGTTCCCCCGTTCCCAGGACGTCGACAGTAGCCCCCGGGCCTAAGGTGCGCTAGAACTTGGCTTTGAGGCGAAGCCAAAGGGCAAATGCGGAGCACCGTGGGCCCCAACCGCCTGCGCCCTTGGTCGACGCGTGGCGATTGACAGGACATGGGCGCCTCTGCTTCCCCATGCCGACCCAGCAATCGTCCCTGGCTGTCAAAAAGGTTGGTCTCCTGCTGCAGAGCTTTCATTGCCTTCCTTTCGTCTTGCTCCAGATCCCTTTCTCCGTCTTGCCTAGAGAGCACTAGATCCGCCAAAACTCTCCCCCAAGCCTACAGCTGATGGCCACCGACAAGGCGAAGGCCGTGCGCTGGCCTTCCTGGTTCGAGCCCACCCTGAGCGTGCCTACCATCACGAAGAAGAACCTCACCACCGCGCTCCTAGTGACGGCGGATGGTAGCAACGAGGGGGGAGAGACATCGCTCTGGGCCAGCTCCGCCAAACCGAAAACCTTGGGCGGTACCTTCTATCCCTTCTTCTTGCACAGCGTCTTCGCGGGCTGGCCCCCCTTTCTCTGGCTTCTTCTATGTCGTCCTTCACCACTACAACCTCCACGCCCTTCATCTTCATCCCAACTCCGTCCTTCTTCTGTCGATTTTTTCCTTCTACTGCGAGGTATTCGTGGGGGTGATGCCGTCTGTGGCACTACTTCGACATTTCTTCCTCCTCCGGATCAAGGAAGGCCTGTGCTTAGGATGTGCAAACTTTGTTGCGGCCAACGGCAGCAATGCGATCTCGCGAGCCGGGAAGAAGGTAGAAGATTTCAGGAACAAGTGGATTCTCATGGATGCCTCGCGCTTTTACCCTCGGCTGGCACTACCGACTGGGATGCCAGCACCTCACGAGGGATGGAATCATGAGAATCTCAACGATCCCCGGGTGGAGTAGTTGATGGAGAAGATGGTGGCCGACCTAAAGCCAGACAACCCGAAGGCGGAGACTCGGACGGGGGCCATGATCGTCAAGGAATTCCTGACGCAATGTCTGGCTCCGCTCCAAGCACGCTTGCGCCCCTTGTGGAAGCTCGCGGGCGAGGGAGGCATACTCCGCCTGCGGCTGGATGATCTGCCCAAAGAGTAGCTGAACAAGGTCCTGCGCCTCCTGGTCGTGAAGGACCAGGGTTGCCCACCGGACACCCATCTGCTGCTATATCGCCGCCCAGATGGGGAAAAGATTGTCTCCGCCATGCCTGCCTTCACCGAGCGCGGGCTCGTCCCTGTTGGGGAACGTTGCAGAAAACAAAAATTTTCCTACGGTTTCACCAAGATCCATCTAGGAGTTCAACTAGCAACGAGTGATCGGATTGCATCTACATACCTTTGTAGATCACGCGTGGAAGCGTTCAAAGAACGGGGATGAGGAAGGCGTACTCGACGTGATCCAAATCACCGGAGATCCTAGCACCGAACGGACGGCACCTCCGCGTTCAACACACGTACGGTCAGCATAACGTCTCCTCCTTCTTGATCCAGCAAGGGGGAAGGAGAGGTTGAGGAAGATGGCTCCAGCAGCAGCACGACGGCGTGGTGGTGATGGAGCTGCAGTACTCCGGCAGGGCTTCGCCAAGCACTATGGAGGAGGAGGAGGTGTTGGAGAGGGAGAGGGAGGCACCAAAGGCAAGGGTGAGAGGTCCTCCCTTCCCCCCACTATATATAGGGGGCCTAGGGGGGGCGCCGGCGCTAGGAGATGCAATCTCCTAGGGGGGCGGCGGCCAAGGGAGGAATCCCTCCTCCCCAAGGCACCTAGGAGGTGCCTTCCCCTTCTAGGACTCTTCCTTTAGGGTTTCCCCCACCCTAGGCGCATGGGCCCTAGGGGGAAGTGGCGCCCCAGCCCACTTTGGGCTGGATCCCTTCCCACTTCAGCCCATGGGGCCCTCCGGGATAGGTGGCCCCACCCGGTGGACCCCTGGAACCCTTCCGGTGGTCCCGGTACAATACTGGTGACCCCGAAACTTGTCCTGATGGCCGAAATAGCACTTCCCATATATAATTCTTTACCTCCGGACCATTCCGGAACTCCTCATGACGTCCAAGATCTCATCCGGGACTCTGAACAACATTCGGGTTACTGCATATACATATCCCTACAACCCTAGCGTCACCGAACCTTAAGTGTGTAGACCCTACGGGTTCGGGAGACATGTAGACATGACCGAGATTGCTCTCCGGTCAATAACCAACAGCGGGATCTGGATACCCATGTTGGCTCCAACATGCTCCTCGATGATCTCATCGGATGAACCATGATGTCGAGGATTCAAGCAACCCCGTATACAATTCCCTTTGTCAATCGGTATGTTACTTGCCCGAGATCTGATCGTCGGTATCCCAATACCTCATTCAATTTCGTTACCGGCAAGTCACTTTACTCGTACCGTAATGCATGATCCCGTGACCAGACACTTGGTCACTTTGAGCTCATTATGATGATGCATTACCGAGTGGGCCCAGTGATACCTCGCCGTCATACGGAGTGACAAATCCCAGTCTTGATCCGTGTCAACCCAATAGACACTTTCGGAGATACCTTGTGAGCCCGGGTAATCAAGCTACAGTAACCCTCTGGTAATGATGCCACGTCACCTCGATTATTGTTGATAATCTCGCGTTATTTCAGAACCCATCCAAATTCAAATTTGAAATTAAGTCAAACAATAAAAGTTTTCAAACATTAAAATAAAAATGTTTGGTTTGTACTAAATATTACAAAGGTAATTATGGTGCAACAAACCCATTTTTATAAGGTGCCTAAGTAATTTAAAATGATTTAAAAACAGAAAAGAAAATAAATAAAAGAAAGAAAATACAAAAGAGAAAACAAACAAAAAAAAAGAAAAAGGACCCCCGGGCCAGCCGACCCGACAGGCTGGCCCATTCGGCC
>NC_041386.1:76452788-76460267 GCF_002162155.2 Triticum dicoccoides | reverse complement strand
CTGTGCCCTGTTTTCCCCCTGTCCGTCCCGCGGTGGCCCTGCAGCCGCGCCATGCCGGTGCGCCGCTCCGGCCGCACGTCGCTGTGGCCGCCGGCGCCCACGCGCCCACTCTGGCCCCGTTCCGGCGCCCCGCCTCGCTGCGCCTATGGACGGCGCCCCCCTGTCGATCTGGGCGTGTGCTCAATCGGGCTGGGTGCCAGCGCCCATGCGCCCGTCCGCCCGCACGCCCGTAACCGCTAAGGCCTATGGGCCAATGACAGCCAGGGCCCAGCCCCTGAGAACGTTAAAAAAAGAAGAGGAATTAAAAAATATATATTAATATAAATATATAAATAAACAATTAATGATAAATATAATTAATTAATTAATTAACTAATTAATTAACTTAATTAATTCTGATTAAATTAACCAAATAAGATTAATTAACCTACTAATTAGTTAACCTAATTAACTACTGTTAATTAGCTAAATTAATTAGTATGACAGTGGGGCCCACCCACTAATTAATTTTGATTAGACTAATTAATCTGTTAATTAAAATGTGTCACTGACCAGTGGGACCCACTGGTCAGGTTGACCAGTCAACTCTGTTGACTGCTAACGTCAGCATGACGTCATGCTGATGTCATTAATCTATTTTTCGAATTAATTTAAGTAATTAATTAAATTCCAGAAATTAACAAAATCTTTAGAAAATCATATCTTTTAATCCGTAACTTTGATTAAAATACTTTCTACATGAAAGTTGCTCAGAACGACGAGACGATTCCGGATACGCAGTCCGTTCGTCCGCCACACACCCCTAACCTATCGAACTCGCAACTTTCCCCCTCCGGCTCCTCTGCCCGAAAACGCGAAACACCGGGAATACTTCCCGGATGTTTCCCCCTTAACCGGTACCACCTCATACCACGTTAGGGCACACCTAGCACCGCTCATTGTCACGTCACACATCGTCGTGTTTATGTTTGCATTGTATTCATTGTTTCTTCCCCCTCTTATCTCCGGTAGACTACGAGACCGACGCTGCTGCTGCCCAGTTCGACTACGGAGTTGACGACCCCTCCTTCTTGCCAGAGCAACCAGGCAAGCCCCCCCTTGATCACCAGATATCGCCCATTCTACTCTGTACTGCTTGCATTAGAGTAGTGTATCATGTTACTGCTTTCCTTTATACCTATCCTGATGGATAGCCTGTCCTTGTTACTACTGTTGATACCTTTACCTTCAATCCTATATGCTTAGTATAGGATGCTAGTATTTTTCATCTGTGGCCCTACATTCTTGTCCGTCTGCTGTGCTATACTATTGGGCCGAGATCACTCGGGAGGTGATCTCGGGTATATACTATATACCTATACATGATACATGTGGAGACTAAAGTCGGGTCAGCTGGTGGAGCACCTGCGAGTGGATCTTTGTGGCAGAGCGACAGGGAAGGTTGAGACCGCCTAGGAGAGAGGTGGGCCTGACCCTGTTCGGCGTTCGCGGATACTTAACACGCTTAACGAGATCTTGGTATTTGATTTGAGTTGGTTACGAGCCTATACGCACTAACCATCTACGCGGGAGTAGTTATGGGTATCCCGGCGTCGTGGTATCAGCCGAAGCACTTCGTGACGTCAGCGACTGAGTAGCGCACGCCGGATTGGACTGGAACGCCACTAGGCTAGGTCTGCTTCCGGTCGCGTACGCAACGTGCAGTTGTGCTCAGGGCGAAGGGCCCAGACCCCTGCGTGCTTAGGTTTAGACCGGCGTGCTGGCCTCTCCGTTGAGCCTAGGTGGGGCTGCGACGTGTTGATCTTCCGCGGCCGGGCATGACCCAGGAAAGTGTGTCCGGCCAAATGGGATCAAGCGTGCTGGGTAAGTTGGTGCACCCCTCCAGGGAAGTTAATCTATTCGAATAGCCGTGATCTTCGGTAACAGGACGACTTGGAGTTGTACCTTGACCTTATGACAACTAGAACCGGATACTTAATAAAACACACCCTTCCAAGTTCCACAGACAACCCGGTGATCGCTTTTCTACAGGGCGACGAGGAGAGGATCGCCGGGTAGGATTATGCTATGTGATGCTACTGGAGATGCTACTTGGAGATGCTACTTGGAGGACTTCAGTCTACTCTCTTCTACATGCTGCAAGACAGAGGCTGCCAGAAGCATAGTCTTCGATAAGACTAGCTACCCCCCTCTTATTCTGGCATTCTGCAGTTCAGTCCACTGATATGGCCCTTTACACATATACCCATGCATATGTAGTGTAGTTCCTTGCTTGCGAGTACTTTGGATGAGTACTCACGGTTGCTTTCTCCCCCCTTTTTCCCCCTTTCCTTTCTTTCTGGTTGTTGCAACCAGATGCTGGAGTCCAGGAGCCAGACGCCACCGTCGACGATGACTCCTACTACACTAGAGGTGCCTACTACTACGTGCAGCCCGCTGACGACGACCAGGAGTAGTTTAGGAGGATCCCAGGCAGGAGGCATGCGCCTCTTTCGATCTGTATCCCAGTTTGTGCTAGCCTTCTTAAGGCAAACTTGTTTAACTTATGTCTGTACTCAGATATTGTTGCTTCCGCTGACTCGTCTATGATCGAGCACTTGTATTCGAGCCCTCGAGGCCCCTGGCTTGTATTATGATGCTTGTATGACTTATTTATGTTTTTAGAGTTGTGTTGTGATATCTTCACGTGAGTCCCTGATCTTGATCGTACACGTTTGCATGCATGATTAGTGTAGGATTGAATCGGGGGCGTCACAAGTTGGTATCACAGCCGACTGCCTGTAGGAATCCCCCTTTCCACACTCCTTGGCCGAAGTCCAGTCTAGTCATTGCAAAACTTTTACTAACATGGCTGTGTGCCTTACGGGCCCACGTCGCCATTGGGTGGTATTAGGATCTTTTACTCCTCGACCTTTACTCTGGGATTCTGAACTCTCTTCTATTCGGGTTAAACGATTTTTACTAAATTCTAACTTTTAGGTTCTCGAAAATACTTCCTCCCGGAGAGCCCCTTCAGGCCAGATGATCGCGTGCTGCACCAGAATATTCTGAAGACACTCTCTGATGCTTTCCCGAGACCCTTGTGCCCTTCGCCATTGCGATCCCTACCACCGATGAATCTTTATGGATAAATACATACACTTGTCGTTCTTACCTTTATTCCCGGCTGCTCTTGTTATTACAAGATACACCGAAAATTCTCTCTATTGTTCCGAGAATACTTTGTGGCTACTGCCTTGCAGTTCTTTGCCACCTGAATACCCCTACGGATAATCTCTCGCACCCATCGAGTATCCGCTCATCCCTAGTTGATTCTGGTATTTCACAAAAGCTTTTGAAATACCATTCGATCTTCCGAAGATCCTCAACAACCTATTGCTCTTGAAATTCTTGGTTGCTTGCATTGGGATTAAATCCTATAAGTCTGGTAATCTTATTGGCATTCTTTGTCATTATCATTTTAAGTGGGTTGATCCAATATGATGTGAATGCTCTCAATCCTCAGTCATATCCTAGAATTCATCCTTCCGGCTCAGACGTCATTTCAAACGTGAGCTGGTTCTCGCCAATCAAATTGTCATCGATTGTGCCCCTAAGTATATTGAACTTATCCATCCTTGATCAGAGCGTCTGCTTCTGATACTTCGCTTTGTAGATCATAATTCCTTTGCAATTGCGCTCTAAGTTACTCAGTTGTTTCTATAATCCAATGTCTTTGCATTGATTCTTCCTCTGGTTGTGAGCCGATACTCACATCAGATCCTTTATGGACCATCAAAACCTTGTTGGACTTTATCCGACAACGTCTTTCATATTCAATCATTTTGGAAGTTCTTTCCCTGATACGTAATGCCTTTGGAAAATTGAATCCTCTGCCTTGTGAACCATGCTCTACTTTTGAGCTTGTGTTAATTACTTCAAAAAAATTTGTGGTATATGTTCCTAAGATGCCTCGATAGGTTGAACCAATGCCTTAACTAATCTATGTGAGCCTGAAAGATTTCACGGGCCATACTCATCTGGTACTTCACCATGTAAAACTTTCAACACTAATACCATTATCAAAACGAGAAGTGAATGTAAGGTTCTGCTTTGGAGAAGTGGGAGTCGACCTTGAACTTTGTGTCCATGCCCATGGACCCGATGTGGAATCTATCATGAAATCTTCTTGTATTAATAATGGTCCCCTTGTTATAAGTTCATCTTGTATCTATGATGGTCCTTTGCGGCCGTGGTTCCGACCATGATTGTTCTCCTTTGATTCTATTTCTCGGACCAGGTAAAGCACTTGTCTTCTGCAGAGCAATACCCTAGTCCAACCTCTACCTTGATCTGTCGTCGAGTATTACCCCCTGGTATCTCGAGATTATCATGGAACTACATAACTTCTTATGAGTTCTTCATCAAGTGCTACATTAGCACTGATCCAATTTTCCACGGGCTCTGAGTCATTAAACACTCAAAGACACCGAGAATTGAACCGAGTCCGCATTACGGTTCAACAACTCCTACTGATATTATTTACTTACAAGTTTGTACCTGATCATGTCATTTCTAGCCTGTTTGGCTATATCCTTGTCGTGATGATTCTAACTGTGCTACCTGGTCCTTATTCTCGTAGCACCAATTTGCGAGGATAGCTAAGCTTACGTCGATTTTCCTCGTCATACCCTTTCACCTTAAACAACAAACTTGAGCTCGAGTTTGTGCCGTAACTGTGGTTCCAGTAACCATTTGCTTCACCATTCATTTGACTTGATGTCATCGCCGATCGATTACATCTTGAAATCTCTCGGCAAAGTGTGTCATGATCATCATCAACCTTATGAGCTCTTCCAGGATATCAACCGGATTCATGATGAGAAATACCATCCTTGCCCTCGATGATTTGTGTTGTCATCGACCACTTTATTGCCTTCCATTCAACACAAACTTGTTCGTGTTTTGTGTTATACCTTAAGATACTTGCTATCCAGCATTTGTTCGTCTGTACCTTGGAGTATTACCATCTTTTATGTCACGAATGTCGTGAGAATTTCACCACCTCTTAAAAATTCTTGGTATGGTGAAACTTCTCACCATCACCATTCTTTCTTGGTCCTCGTGTTGATTCCAACCGGGGTACCAACAAGTGAACGGTGTTGTTTGAGTTCTGGACTTCTAGCAACCCTATTGCTTTGAAGTTAACGATTGACAGTTCGTTCTTAGACTGTTGGTTATTGAATCGTCACTCTAACATTGATCTTGCTGCCTAAGGTCATATTTCGGGCACACCTTTCAACTAGTGATTGATGGTGTATGTTTTCCTCGAGCATACAACCTTATATCATTTGAATTGATAAGTGTCATCTTCTTGTTCACATTATCGTGGAAATCCATCCGTTGGAATTCTCGATGAATTGTCGCTGAGCCCATCAGCCACCTTCTCATCCTCTTGTTGATTTAATGATGAGCTCTTGTTTCGGAACTTGCTCCCATAGTTCATTGCTCGAGAATTTTACAATGTCTTCTTGTCAATTGTATTACACCTTTTCCTCTCAGGCATCCTGAGTCTCAGGTATCCTGACACCAATCGGATCTGAATCTCAGTCAGATATGATGGTTGGGACAACTTTCCAAGAGTTATGATGTTGATCCTTTGATGACCCGGTAACATGATGTTATGCCTAGCACCCCCCCCCCCCGGCTGGAGGACCTATCATTATAGATTCCTTTTCAGCAAGGTTATCCATTCATCCATGAGGAAATTGTAAGACTTTGTACAAGTTATTCCTGATGGATCCTTCGTGTTTCCAAAGTCTGATCTTCACCTGAAGACCATGTCAATGCTATCTCGAAGCATGTCAATGGTACTCTGATTTTCAACAAGAGCATTTGAAGCCCAATGCTAAATGTTTCTTGCTCAATTATCCGAACACCGTTGTATGGATAATGGCATGGAATTTCTCTTCCCTTTTCTAAAGGGGTTTGCTACGTTATATCCCGTCATGGATATCATGCTTTGCTTGCCCTTGGGAAGGATATACCCCTGAAATATGTGTTTAAACACATTTTCCTTTCCATTGAGTTGTTGATCTGATAAACACCTTTTCCTTTCCATTATTTTGACTAACCTTTCTGGTGATCATTATGATCTAAGCAGTATTAATCCCCTGCTTATGTTAACACCTAAGAGTGCAATTCTGTCAGTAAGACCCTGTTGCTATTGTTGATGACATTCCGGTAACCACCGATGGAGGAGAACTTTGCCTATTGGTCCGCCTCGTTTCAACGAGCAGGAAATTGGTTCTCTTCGTCCCTTGCCCTTGGTACCGACATTGTTGCTGACATATAATTGACAGGCTACCCTCTGACATGCCTTACTGTCATGACCATGTAAGATGTCAACGCCCTTCCTACTCTTAACCCACATGGTGGGCCCGTAACCCACAGGTCCACTGGATCGAAACCTGACTCTCCTACACCCCCTGTTCCCAAGGTTGTTCCTCGCGTGTGACCTCGTATGTAATTCATGAGCCATCTTCCGAGGGATCATCAAATCTGTTGCCGGACGCAATACTTATTCCCGATTGCTTTGAGCCCCTTTCACGCCCTGTTTCAGGCATCGAACGGTTGCCTGCACGCTCGAAACTTCCCATGAAACCTCATTACTTTGCTCTCGATATTTCCTTAAGTTTCAATTCGAGAGTTACTTTCTGCCACCTTCCTCGATGATATCGACCAGATAGTCAACCTGGTAGAGGTTCGTTCTCCCGGAATACCCCCTTATTTTTACGTAGGTACGATGG
The DNA here is from genome assembly GCF_002162155.2 of Triticum dicoccoides. Classification (NCBI taxonomy): domain Eukaryota; kingdom Viridiplantae; phylum Streptophyta; class Magnoliopsida; order Poales; family Poaceae; genus Triticum; species Triticum dicoccoides. Next base: position 76,453,479 of record NC_041386.1, on the reverse strand, counting down.
AGTTACCGAAGGAAGGACGACAAACTTCATCATGATGACCTGAAGCAGAGGACTGAAGACATCAATGTAATGAATCGACTTCTTCGAGAAGAGCAAGCCAGAATGAGAAGACCTGTTAGATTCGTTACCAATCCTTCCCCCTTTCACTACCTCTTAAATCTCGGGACGAGATTTCTTGTAGTAGAGGAGAATTGTGACGCCCGGGTAATCAAGCTACAGCAACCCTCTGGTAATGATGCCACGTCACCTCGATTATTGTTGATAATCTCGCGTTATTTCAGAACCGATCCAAATTCAAATTTGAAATTAAGTCAAACAATAAAAGTTTTCAAACATTAAAATAAAAATGTTTGGTTTGTACCAAATATTACAAAGGTAATTATGGTGCAACAAACCCATTTTTATAAAGTGCCTAAGTAATTTAAAATGATTTAAAAACAGAAAAGAAAATAAATAAAAGAAAGAAAATACAAAAGAGAAAACAAACAAAAAAAAGAAAAAGGACCCCCGGGCCAGCCGACCCGACAGGCTGGCCCATTCGGCCACACCGACCGGCCCAACCCCTCCCCTTCATAAACCCCCCACCAGGGGGAAAACCCTAACCCATCCACCCCGTCACCCCCCACTCCCCACGCCTCTCCTCTCCCCTTCCGATCCGATCTGGATCGGGGACGAGCCCGCTCCCCCCCCC